>NC_056726.1:785243764-785598764 GCF_019279795.1 Protopterus annectens | reverse complement strand
ATAGTTTGTCAAAATTCAGTGCACCTCCCAACCCTGAGTTCACGGCAAC
The DNA here is from genome assembly GCF_019279795.1 of Protopterus annectens. Classification (NCBI taxonomy): domain Eukaryota; kingdom Metazoa; phylum Chordata; order Ceratodontiformes; family Protopteridae; genus Protopterus; species Protopterus annectens. The sequence goes on along the minus strand of NC_056726.1, from coordinate 785,598,715 downwards.
CTATGCAAAATTGTGTACAGAGACCCTGCAAAACCATGTAAATGGCTGCATAGAGGCTGTTGTATATACTAGAAGTAAGCCCAAAGCAAACTCTATAACCAAACCACACTGGTTGAATCCTAACCTCAATGGAGTATACAACAAAAGGAAAAATGTCATGTCTAAAATCAGAAAGAGCAACTCCCATAATGATTGGAGTGCTCTAATTAAACTAAAAAGAAAACTAGGAGGACAAACAAGTCCTGGCAAGGCCAATTACAAGGGCAAGATAGCCTCAGAGGCTAAAGAAAACCACAAGGATTTCTACAGCTATGTCTGAAACCTCCAAGGCAGCACACATCAGTGCACCAAACTGGTGGTCAATGGCACCACCTTCAATGAGCAGAGTAATATAGCGAATTTGCTGGCTGACAAATTCAGTCAAACTTCACCCCCACCCCCGCCTTCCCCATGAAATGCCTACTAGCATACCCACCCAACTATTAACAGGGAGCAGGTCCTGCTGGTGTTCACTAAGGCCAAAATCACAGCCTCAGTGGGCCCCAACAATATCCTGTGATGCCTTTTAAACAGCTTGAAACTTGCCGTATCATGACTACTTGAGTCACTTTTTAACTATAGTCTCAAAACAGGCTTTGTACTGTGAGAATGGAGGACTGCAATGGTTATTCCACTTCGTAAGGGTGGATCATTAACTGACCTCAGAAGCTACAGACCTATTAGTCTTGTTAGTCTAATATGCAAAGCCATGGAATGAATTATCATGGAAGGTAGCCTGTAGACACTGGACCCCACCCAGTTTTAGCTTTGTCAAGGGAAGGTCATGTCTACTAAACCTGGTAGACTTCTTTGAGAAAGTCACCAAGGCAATAAAGGAGGAGAAAACAGTGCATACTGCCTACCTGGATCTGGCTAATGCATTTGACAAAATACCCCACCTGGGTACAGTTAACAAACTTACCTAACTGGGCATAAATCCCTACATAATTCACTGGATTGTCAGCTGGAAAACAGACAGGACCCAAGAAGTCAGGACTGGTGATAACACATCCACGAAGAGACTGGTCATGAGTGGGGTACCTCAGTGCTTCATGATGGGACCGCTCCTATTTGCCATCTATTTCTTGGAGGTAAAGTATAATGTGAAGGACCTTTGGATGACTAAGTTTACAGATGACTGCAAACTGAGATCCAACACAGATTCCTCTCATGACAGAAATATCTTACAAGAAGATCTAACACAGATAAATGGTTGGTGCCAAAGTCACAGATTAAAACTCAGTTCTGAGAAATGTATTACAGTGTCTTTTGGGGAAACTGCTACCAAGGCTAATTACTGCACTGATAATACACCCCTAAGAGTTGACCCTATAGCTAGGAATCTGGGAATATATGTAGACAGTAATCTGGACTTTGACCAACATGTGGGCAAAGTAGTAAGAAAATCATTCTGTGTCACCCAGCTTATTATTGGCATGGCATCCAGAACCAAGGAAGTCACAGTGCCACTTTATTCAGCCCTTACCAGACCAGTCACTGAGTATAATGCTACCTTCAGCGTGTACCTGACTAGACATATGCAACAGTTGGAATGCCCATAAAGGTTCCTAACCAGGAGAATCCAGTGTATAAACACATTGCCCTACATGGATCATCTTAAAGCACTACCTATATACTCTTGCCTTCTACAGGTTACTGACAGATGATCTATGCCTGGCATAAAAGGCATCCTTGGATCCAGCTCTGATGGACCTTTTGTACATCTGTAAAGCAAACAGCATCAGAAACACTAGATCCAAAGATTTAAATTTTGCTTGTGACATAAATAAGACACGTTGGTGAGACAGATTTGTGTCTCAGAGGATCCCATTCTCTAGAACAGGTTCCCATTTCATGTGAAGCACATACTATCCCTAACCCTGTTTAAGCATTACCTTAACCAATGGATGGGAAACTGGAAATTCACCCCGAGTCTGGCCCCCACGTCTGTGATAGACATAGGCAGGCAATAAAGCTCAACCTAACATACCCCCTCCCCCACATAACCTATAGAAATTTCCTAATTAATGTATCCCCCTCCTAATAAACACCTATGATACCTAGGGATACAATTAAGTTGAATTACACAGCTAGGCTTATAAGGGCCCTGGAGGTCATTAGCCTAGTATATACATATGAACGTATGAACCTCTTGCTACTACTATGGGTATCTCCTTTACTAATCACACTGCTTCCACCAGGAATAATAATCTGTCTGTCAGTCAACTCACCTCCATCTAGAACTCTAAGTGCTCCTTTTTTCACCAAACAGCAAGGAGGCCATGGGACTCATTATCAAGACGCACAGGGAGTTTAACAGTCTTTAAAAAGCTTCTTGATGCTTGGTATAAAGACTATGCATTTGTTTTTAGGTCACTGACCAAGCAAATCTTAAATTGCCTAACTAGGCCCTGAGTTTGGAATCCACATCATTGACCATTGATTAGAAAATGGCCTCTTTGTTTGTTGATACTGTGTTGTTGTATATTGTATGTGTGTGTGTGTGTGTCTTTTTTTACACTTTTGGATGTTGAGATGCAAAGTAATCCCTTTTTATGTATCGGGACAATGTTCTGTACTGTTAACTAATGTTGTTGTTGTGTCTTTTGGCTTTTCCCGGTTAGGGGTCGCCACAGCCGAACTCCAGTCCGCTAATGATTGGCAGTAGATTTTTACGTGTCGAGTTGCCAGCTCTGACGCACAACCTTCAATGGAGGTACGCCCATTCATGCATGTCTCCACACAGAAGACGCTTTAGCTGAGAATCGAACAGGACAATGTCTTACTGTGAGGCGACAACGCTACCGCAGCACCACCACCGCAGTCGTACTGTACTGCTAACTAATGCACCATTTATTTATGAATAGTGTATGTTAATTAAGTTTATAGTAACTGAGACACATATCCATATTAGGAATAATGAAGGTCGATTATTTTACAATAGTGGATAGATATATGGAGGACTAGAGATGTGGCCTGACACAGCATCCTTGGGAGATCCATTATTTCCTACAATGCCCATCCTGGAGTACAGTTTATTGCTTAGAAAATAGCTCCTATGGTTGGTTTGCAGATATTGTATTGTTGGGTAATGTGTGTGTGTGTGTGTGTGTGTGTGTGTGTGTGTGTGTGATTACTTTTCAACCGTGGACTACAGTGGACTGGGAATGTCTGTGGAACAAACAAAAACAGGAATTTTAATGAAATATATTTTAAGGAGTGGCTGGAAATGGAGAGGCAAATAAAGATAAAAATGACACAGGGACTGTAACATGTCACAAGAGTTAAAGTGGATAGGATGTTTAGAAGGGGGTGATATAACAGAAAACAGGAGGTGAATGAAAACACAATGGATGTTGAGTAAATGCATGATGGAGAAATGTGGAGGGGAGAGAATACATTTTTACGGGACGAAGTTACCACTTAAGTAGGCCAGCTACACTATTGGTGAGGGAGAAATCAGTATGGTAGGTGGTTGGAGATGGTATAAGGAAAAATAGATATATAATTAAGTGCATATTGCAATCAGTTTGCGAGAAGGAGTGGAAGACTGAAAGGGTTTGGGGTGAAGGATGGATGGAGAAACTTAGGATGAAATGTTAAGACAAGGTACTCTATTAGAACTTATAGGAGAGGTGACACAAGATAATGAATTAGGAATGGAGAAACTAAGACTGGTTTAGAGAGATAAGGTAAAAGTGTTGGTGGGGAAAAGGGAAAGTAAAAAGGCTTCTGAGATGAGAAGAACTAGATTGGGAAGACCACAAAATAAAATCCAGAAGTGATATGGGAGAGGTCTGCAAGTTGAGTACATTGAAAGTAAACAAGATGCCTCAATCTCTTCTCAATTTTCAGGATCGAATAGGCCCATTGTGTGGTGTTCTACCCCACTGTTGTTCCATCATGGAGTTAACATATGTAAATGTGGAGGTGCAGGGTCTTGTCTCCACATAGAGTGCACCTGCACCTTTTTTATCAGTTGTAATTGTGAAAGCATTTTCCAAGTGATTATGTTGAAATTCTGCATACTAGAAGTAAGAAAAGCATCGTCAGGATTAAGAGGAATGTTAATGTATTTTTCTGGAATGTACTGTATTAATCCACATACTGTAAATAAAAGCTGATACATGAGAATTACTATTAGCCCCCTCTGTATTACCTCCACTCATCTCCACAGTTTACTTCTTTACTATGCTCTGTAAAGCCTTACTGCTAAACTACTGTTTAATCTTGACTGTAATGTAAATATTGTAAATAGTTTTCTGTTTACTCTGTTGTTAGAATATGATGTGTAGTTGGTACACTAAACTGTTACTTCTTGTACTCTAATGGAGCTTTTCTCCCCAGGTCACTGCTGAAAAAGGGCTTCTGCCCAGCCAGACTAACCCGGTCAACAAATGTATAAATAAATAAACAACATTACTGAGTTTTGACTGCAGGCAAGTATCTGCCCCTGTGTTTCATGAAAAGTGAAAAGCAACATTGTCTAGTAAGAAACGGAGTCCTACATGTAATCTCTTACACACAAGGTGTAGCAAATAAAACTGAATTTTGTTTCAGCCTGGGGCTACTTCTGCCCTTATAATAACTTGTAATGTTTAGAGTATCACCATATGTATTTTTCTTATTGATACACTTCTAGGTTAATGTTGTTAAATATATTGTAGTTTTTTTTCCTGCTTGTGATAACTGGGCAAAAATAGGTCAAGTAAAAAAAAATTGTTGTCGCCTCACAGTAAGATGCTGTCCGGTTTGATTCTCAGCTAGAGCTTCTTCTGCGTAGAGACATGCGTGAATGGGCGTACCTTCATTGAAGTTTGTGCATCAGGGTTGGTAACTCGGCACGTAAAAATCAATTACCACTCATTAGCAGACCGGAGCTCCGCTGTGGCGACCCTTAACCGGGAAAAGCCGAAAGACGCAACAAGTATTTTGAATTAGCTCATTTAAGCTTTCCAAATCAGAATTGCAGAAGAGAGTAATTTAAACAGCAATTTGGTTTCAAACAGTAATATGACCATCTTAACTGGGTGACCTTCTGGCCTTTGTTAAGGCGCACCACATGCAGGAAAACGTTTTTAATACACAAAGAATGGAAAGTAAATTAACTGGCAGCAGCAATCATTTGTAAGGCAAAATTTCTATAGGTTATGTGGGGGAGGGGGTATGTTAGGTTGAGCTTTATTGCCTGCCTATGTCTATCACAGACGTGGGGGCCAGACTCAGGGCCCTAACCCTAACTCACCTAACCCGCCCTAACTCTCACGTCCACACAATCACACACATGCCTAATCCGCGCCCTAACCCTAACTCACCTAACCCACCCTAACCCTCACGTCCACACAATCGCACACATACCTAACCTGCACCCTAACCCTAACTAACCAAACCTGCACTCAATCGCACACTTACCTGAACCTGACCCGTAACTTGCCACCACAGCACTGAAAATACCGAAGCAACAGAAACGGACAACCAAATTCTTTCCCTAGAAAAAAATTTGGTTTTCTGTTGCTTCGATATTTTCAGCTTTCGCTGAATAGGGGTCGATATTAGAACATTTGAAGTTTTGAAACTTTGATGTTCTAATATATACCCGAAAAATACTGGTGACCTGTCCTTCTTTGGTAAGAGCAATGATCATCCATACTTCTGGCGATATGTCCCTGGTCATATATCCTTCTAGGGTGTGGCACCGACCATCAGGCCTTCTTTTGATGTATCCCTGGTTATCAGTCCTTCTGTAAGTATTACACAGTTGTTCATCCTTATTAAAATTTACACTTGGCCATTTATCTTGCTGTAGGCGTTAGATCTTCATACAAAAGTCTACTTTGAGTCTTGTCAACATCTGAACTGCACATGGCTTGTCCCAATCTGAAGACAGCAGAGGCTAAGACCCTGCAACAATGTAATTGATTGTCATCTTTAGCACTGTACAGCTGAATTAGCATGTGATTTTCAGCATTAAAACTTCTGGTTGGACTTACATTTATATATTTGAATTGTATGTTCTGTATTTCTCTTTGCACATCAAGTTTTGGTTAGTCTAGGCAGGGATAACAAACAGAAATGCTGACCCACGGTTAGTGCTTTCACTGACTCTGTTTTAATATGCAAAAGAAAACTGTTTATTTTGTGCTACAGTTATGCGTAATGGGGTTCATTGCCAATGCCAGGATCCACTAGAATGAGTCCTGAAACACAGAAACTGAATGACTGAAAGAACAGACTTAGATATACTAAGTTCAAGATGCCATTTCTCAAAATATTCCCTTTTTTCCAAGGTATGGCGATCTCACAGTTGGTATGTACAAGTTCAGGAAGGCTGGGGGGCTTGTCCCCCCTGCAAATAGTTTAAGGAGAAGAGCGATTTTCAAGATTTGTTGTTCTTCTGGTTCTCAGTCTTTTTTTAGGGTTTTTAGCACTCTGCAATTCAAGTGCCAATATTTCAATATGGAGCCTTCTTAAACATTTAGACAACTCCTTCCTCTGACCCATTTGTGAGAATACTGGGGATCAGATAGAATGTGTTTGCTGCTATTTTATTATGTGAATACTGAACTCTTCAGTGATAAACTGTGGTCCAATATCAATATGTCTTTTTTTGGAAGACCATTTCTAATGTTTATTATTCATAGTTTTTTAACAGCCTTCAATGGATGGCCGTGTCATTGTGAATAACTGTTGACAGCTTGGAGTTTGCATCCACTGAAATTAAAAATATGGTACCCATAATTAGTCCTGCAAAATAAATATGACATGTTACTTGGGCAATGAAGGCCATTTCCAAAGGTTTTTGTTGGTGCATTTAGGGCTATCTGCAATTCAAAACATATTTTTTGCTAAATCATCAATATGATTACCATTAACTACCTAGCCACCATATAAAGTTACATGCAAGGGTATTCATTTTCACAGTTCTAAACTGCCCCTCGCAGATTGTGATCAACACTTAAGCATGCAACTTCAAAGCAATTACAAACTCGGTTCAACAAAGTAAGGTACCTTATTTGAAACTGATGCATAAGTATAAACACTTTATTCAGTGAATCAGCTCCTTTTGGGCATCCTTTAAATGCCAGGACGATATAATTTCTAGTGTCCCCATGAATGATACTGTCCATTACAGATAAGTGTCACTCTAACATATATCTAGTTGATCTCTAGTACTTTTTTGTTCTGCCATCTCACACTGTAAACATGGCAGTCCATCACAGTTCTCATGTTGATTTCATCCTCTGAACTCAAGATCGCAAGACTGTTTTCCTAGAAAAAAAGACTAATATTGTAAATCTCATGCAGTCATCAATTGTCTGAATAGGCTTTCCTGGTGCTGGGTCTCCTGGCCTCCAGAATGACATCCATCACAGCTTTAGAGAGAAGTGTTGACTGGTTGTTTAGGTAATTTGCCATGCAGCCAGATTTAAAGTCTTGAGCTGGCTGTGAAGAATCTGCTTGTTTTGCTGAGTGAGCAGGTGAGGAATTGGAGGTAAAATCCATGGTGGGCCTTGAGCCATGTTCCTTAGTATTGGATACCAGTGTTGGCGTGGCCAGTCTGGAGCAATGAGTAGCATTTGTGGCCTCTCTAATCTGGCTTTCAGCAGCACCTTTGCCAGAAGAGGCAGTGGAGGAAAGGCATACACTGTCAATGTTTTCCAACTGAATGTCAGGGCGTCGACTTTCCAAGCTAGTGTGTGGTATGTCCTTGTGCAGAATTTCTGTAGTTGGCAGTTTTGGGGGGAAGCAAACAGATCTGTGTCTGGGCTCCCCCATTTTTGAGATATCATTGCGAATACTTGTGGATCTAGTTTCCACTCGTGAGGCTCTATGATGTTTCTGCTTAGATCGTCTGCCAATGTCTTTTTCTTTCCTGGCAGGAATCGTGCTTGTAGTTGAACTTGGTAGGTCAGTGCTGTGTTCCACAAGGTCATTGCTTGTCTGCATAGGGGGTAGGAATGTGTGCCCCCTTGCTTATGTACGACATCACTGTGGTGTTGTCCGTGTTTATTGGGAGTTGTCCTGGATGTAGGAGGTCCTTGAAAGCTGTTAGGGCATTTTGTACAGCTAGCATATCTTTTTGATTGATATGTAGATGCCTTTGATCTGCAGACCATTTGCCCTGAATACACTGTCCTGCCATGTGCGCTCCCCAGGCATAATCCGATGCATCTGTTGTTACAGTTTGCCTGGCTGTGGGTAAGGTAAAAGGCTGACCCTTGTTGAGGTGACATGCCTGAGCCCACCATAGAAACTCCTGTTGAAGGCAGGGAATGAGTGGAATTATTGTTTCCAAGCTGTGGCTGTGTTGAGTCCATACGCTTTTCAGATACCATTGTAATTTCCTCATATGCAGTTTTGCGAATGGTATTAGTAGTATGCAAGATGCCATGAATCCCAAGGCCTGCAGAATTTTTCTTGCAGGGAGTTGGGTCTTTGTTGCCATCATTTTGAAGTATTGAATCAGTTGTCCTTGCTTGTCTGGCGTGAGATAAGCCATCTGGGCCGTTGTATTTAAGCTGGCACCCAGGAATATTATGTCTTGTGAGGGTACTAGTTTTGACTTCTTTTCGTTTACTGTGTACCCTAGGCAACTTAATAGGTTTTTGACAAACGCTAGATGCTTTAAAAGAATGTCCTTGCTTTCTGCTTAAATAAAGCAGTCATTCAGGTATGGATATATCTGAATTCCTCTGTCTGCAGTATGCAATTACTGGTGCCAGGCATTTTGTGAAGACCCTGGGTGCAGTAGATAAGCCAAAGGGCAGTGCAGAGAATTGGTAATGGGTTGAACCTGCTATAAATCGGAGGTATCTTCTGCAATTTTGTCTGATAGGGACATGCAGGTATGCCTCCTTGAGGTCCAACGTTACTAGCCAAGCCTTCTTGCCCAGCATGGGAAGAAGTTTCTGTAGTGTTAGCATCTTGAATTTGGGTACTTCCAGATATGTGTTTAGAATTGAGAGGTCCAGAATGGGTCTCCAGGCTTTGTCCTTTCGGGGGAACTAGAAAGAGTCTTGAGTAAAATCCTTGTCCTTGCTCCTGTGTAGGAACCTGTTGAATGGATCTCATGTCCATGACAGCTGAAATTTACTTTTGAGCCTCTGCCCATTGATTTGGTGGCAGGTTTGGCATTCCTTTTATCCTTGGTAAAATGTGAAAGTGGAATCTGTATCCTTGAGATACAATATTTAGGACCCATTTGTCTTTTGTGATGATGTGCCAGTTGTCTGCAAAAAGTGCTAGTTTTCCTCCCAAGGGTGCTGCCAAGAGGGATTTGCTTGGTAGTCTGAGGGGTAAGTCATTGTGTTTGTCTTTTGATAGTTTGAGACCTGTCTTCTCCTCCTTTTTGGGTTGTGGCACCCCATTGTCGAGGTGGGTAAGAGCCTTGTGACTGACCTCTGCCCCTTGGGCATCTGTATTTGCCCCCTGTGGTCTGGCAGAAGCTGGAAAGGACCCTTTTTTGGTTGGCCAATTTCTGCTGAAACGAGGGGGTTGAACCTGTAAAAAATCCTTGACCGTCTGCATAGATTTTGCCTTATCCTCCATTTTCTTTAAAACCTCTTCTGCTTTTACACCAAATAAAACATCCTGCTGTAAAGGTGCATCCAATAATTTTGCTTTAACATGATCAGGTAAAGTTTGTTCTTTTAACCAAGCATGCCTACGTATGACAGACCCTGTCACTGCTGCTCTACAAGAAGCTTCCAATGAATCAAATCCACATTGCAAAGTATGTTTTCCCACTTGTTCAGCTGCATGCAACAAATCTTGCATTTCCTTGTAATTAGGCTGTTCTGTATGTGTGATCATTTTTTGTTTTAATTGAGACATCAGATATTGCTAATATTTCAGCATGTGAAACTGTCAATTTAAGACCCTCATAGCTAGAGTAGCTGAGGTATATACTTTCTTTCCCCATCTGTCTAGTGCTCTAGAATCCCTTTCAGAGGGTACAGAATTTTTAGTAATAGAGGCCTTAACCCCTTTGGGACCCTGGGAAATGGTTTCTGGGTCAGCAACAGGGCTTTTATATAGGAATTTGTGTGAGTCAGGGACTCTGTAGTATCTGTCTGGTTTGGCTGGTGCAGGAGGTAGTGAATCTGGGTTAAGGCTAGATTCTGAATAAACATCATCCACAATGTCTAACATGGATGGAATAGCAAGTGGTCTGTGCTGGGGTAGTAAAAGGAACTCTCGGAGCCTTTTCTTAGAATCAGAGTAATCCTGGCCTTCCCAGTGGAAATGTTCCCCTCATGATATGTAAAGTTTCCCCAAAAGAGTAGTCTTCTGGGGGAGATGCTGAAGGGATAGACTCTTCAGCATCAGAGTCTTCATAAGGGGGAAAGGAATATTCCTGTTCCTCAGAAGAATCTGAAGAAATTGAAACCTGGTCAGAGGGAGCGTAGTCATCCTCCTGTCTTGGCCTTTTATCAGGAGGGGGATGGGAACCCCTGATTAGGGTAATTAAATCTCCAGCCATCTTAAGCATTTGTTTCTTAGGCATGGGGCCTTGTACTGGAGACTGCTGTACAGTTTTCTTTGTTTTTAAAGGGGTTTTCAGCTTTGCATAGGATTTAATAGTCAGTGTAGTCGGTCTGAAGACACCTTCTGCAATTGAAGGCATTTCAACTGCACCGGAATCTCCTTCAGCCATGGAGTCGGAAGGGCCTAAAGGTAAAGGTTGTGGAGGCCTAGCAATCTCCGCTTGGGAATCGGATGCCGCCTGGGGTTCTAAATCAGTGGTCGTCAGGGGCTGCGTAGGCACCTCACTGAAAACCGGAGAACCGGCGACTGGCCTAGCAGAGGCCTCGGAGTCTGGTTTGGGTCTCGGCTGCCTGTCCTTATCTTTGCGGTTTTTATGCATTCCGGTCGTCGGTTGCTCCGACGGCATGGTATAATTAAATTTCCTACCAAAATAATGTCGGGCGAAATCAAACCGACGTTTAATAGTTCATTTGTTAAACCTAGCACAAAACCGACAACCTGTGACGTCGTGGTCTGGGCCTAGGCAAGGAATACAATAAGAATGAAAGTCCTTATGAGGTATTTGCTTCCCACAAGAAATGCAATTGTTAACTGTTTCTGACATCGGACTGAGGCAAGAAAAGTTTCCCCAACGGGGTACTTAGCTTTATTGAAAACTTCGGTCTGAAATTCGATTTGAAAATCTCAGGAGTCGGCTGACCGGCACTTGCGAACTGCTTCTGCTTCGGGCACCGCACGGCAAGAAAGACTGAAGAAAATGGTGTTGGATGCCTCTTATATACCCCTGGCGCACTGACGTCAGGGAAGAAGCGACAGCAACTGACGCCGGACCAAGACTTTGGAACTCTGGCCGACTGCGGGACTGCCTGATGGCAGGATAACCCAAGTGTGATGACTGCAGCAGTGTAACACGATGAACATCACACTTTTCTTGAGTTAAAAATTGAACTAAAGGCTGGGGATCCATCATCAGTAATATTTTCCCCATAAATATACTGGTTGAGGGGTTTTTTTTTTTTTTATTTATAATGTGATAACTGACGAAGTGAGCTCATCTTTGGACACTTTTTAGCAATGGGCTGGGCCTCAAGACCCAATGCAAGGGTGGATACACACACACACAAACACACACACACACACACACACACACACACACACACACACACACACACACACACACACACACACACACACACACACACACACGAGCTGGGAGAAAACTGGCAGTAATTTCAGACACATGGAGAGCATGTAAACTTCATATAGACAGTAAGAGGAGATCAGAGCTGAATCCCAGTACCTGGACCTGTGAGGAACCGGTTTTATCACAGAGCCAGCTTTTGTCAGCAACTGGAATGTGAGTACACTGGACATTTCCATTCAGTAACAGAGGTTATGCAATACGGTCTATGTTGCCTTCATAAACTGAAACACTATGTGCAAATCTGAAAGGCAAAGAAGGGTCAGAGTCTGCAATCCTCATTTTACTTAGCTGCTAGGAAGGTCTGTTCACAGTTTTTCATTCATTTCAAGCTAGAACTATCCTGAAATGATGCATTCAGCAAATACAGAACTATTGAAGGGTTTTGTAAAAATGTCTCATGTTAGTTCTCCAGTCCTAGGTGACACCTTTAATGCAACACATTCCAAGGCAGTACCATCACCACAGCCTGTACTTTGTGGTGTGACTTCTGTAGTGTGTTGCTGTCAATTTTTTTGTGTCTTTCGGCTTTTCCCGGTTAGGGGTCACCACAGCAGAACTCCGGTCTGCTAATGATTGGCAGTAGATTTTTACGTGCCGAGTTGCCGGCCCTGACGCACAACCTTCAACGAAGGTACACCCATTCACGCATGACTCCACACAGAAGACGCTCTAGCTAAGAATCGAACAGGACAATAAAAAATTATTTCCAGAAGAGCTCACATTTCACTCTTTTAGCTGGGATTCCACCCAAGTTTAACCTGTGAAGAATCATCTCTGCACAGCTGAAGAGGACTCCTTTGTCTATGCCTGTTATTAAGTCATTGACAAGGTAACACTGAATATTTAGGAAAAATTCTGCAGTATGTGAAAGGCTAGCAAGAATGCCTCTCCAACCCTAAATCAGGGGGAGGGGTGGTCATAAGGTTAAGGTCTTTGCCTCAGAGATAAAAGTTTTAGGGTTTGATTCTGGTCCCTGGATATTGGCTATGCTTGTAGCAGTCTGCCCAGTATTTGCTTATGAACCTATGATTGCATTCTTAAATAAGCCTTTGGCATATTAATATTCAAAAACTGCCTGGAAGATTCCTCCAGCTTCATTTAAATCTCTGTTTGCACTAACTTGATCATGCAGTTCTCCTCTTCAGGGATGCAAAAATGTTGGTAATTTATGGAACTAGATATAACCACAGTACTCCTCATAGATTAATATTCACTTTCAGATATCCAGAAATGTCACAAGAACATCTTTGCATTGTACTCCATTTGACAATAAACAAGTCCCAGGACTTTCTAGTTTCTGAAATTTTACCATAGCTTTGTACCTGAATGCACAAAGCACTGCACAAGCTCTGTGATATCTAAGGCTGATATTTTGATGTACATCTGCTGGCCTCCATATCACGTTAATGACCCAATTTCTTTAGTCACAGAGTTTTAATTGTGTCATGGTCATTGCCATTCTGTTCTAGCCCATATATCATTTTAAAATGATACCAGTTCAATTTGTTGTACCATTTCTCTGCTACATATTGAAAGTCCTATTCTGTTTTACATATGTGTGTGTGTGTGTGTGTGTGTGTGTGTGTGTGTATATATATATATATATATATATATATATATATATACACACACACACACACACACACACACACATATATATATATATATATATATATATATATATATATATATATATATATGTCTAACATTCATATTTTAACATTATATTTTGCTGACAAACTAAGTTACTTTCAGGGATCACAATTTCACTTGCACAAATCTTAAGTGACATTTCTGCTTATTTTAGTGATACATCTGAACACATTTTTTCTCACAGCCAGCAAGAAAAATTATCTAAAATGCTACCATATATCCAGTTCTCATGTTTTAAATATTGCTCTTACAAACTTAGAAGGTTAACAGTTTTTGCATTTGCATGAATTTTCCCATGGTAGAGTCTGAAACTCAAATGTCTGTAGTTACTTTCTGACTTCATCCCTCAATGATTTGCCAGAAAAAAACACAATTTTATGAGAAACAGACTGAAAATATGAGGCAAAAATCTGGACAGTCTGCAAAACATCTGTACAATTGAGAGGTCTGAGTCTTCGACAGGTAAATGAACTGACCACTGGTTACCCTTTTCAGTCAGGACCAAGTTACAGAGAATGAAAAGCTGAACATTAATATGATGCAAAAAAAAAAAAAATTAACTGCAAAAGTGTGCAGTTAGCAGAAATGTACAAAGGATGTTATAAAGAAAATAACATACATAATACACAGGACTAAGCAAGTCATCACGCATAACCAATTGTGATTTGTTTTGCACATGGCTGACAAAAAATTCTCATTGAAATTTCACTTAATTTTGTTTTTGAGATGACTCGACATCCATGTTGACAACAAATAAATAAATACAAATGGAAAAACCTGGACATAAGTCTTTGTAGTGCATGGAGCTTCAGGTGCTCTGATATACTACTAGTTAAAGGAAAAAAGTGTAGGAAAGAAAAGTGCGTTACAGATTAGAAGCAGTAATGCACTTATTGCTACTGCACAGATAGCCAACAGCTTTAAAGGTTGTTAGTCACTTCACCTTGTCACACTGTTTTCTGTGTGAGTGTACAAATGTGCTTCAGCTCTTAAAGTGATAAAAGTGCCTCCCAACACTGTTCCTTGGTAGGTGCCATTTGCATTGTACGGTAAGACCTGAACATAACAGCATTCAAATGTGTTAAAAAGTTGTTAAGCACCTTTGAAAGCTGTTGAATCTGGGTCTTGAGCTGCAGTACTGTATAACTAGCTTATCTTTCATACAGCTTAGAAGCATAATCATCACATTCCATGTACTACAATATATTATACTACTTAGAACAGGAATATGTTAAATCTTCTTCCATAGTAACATCAAAAGCACTTCCAGTTCAATATAATGGATATTTTATGCCAGTTTCCTTGCTTAAGCACTAATATTAAGTAGTTAGATGTTTGCAATATTCAAAAATTGCTGCATATGTCACTGCAATGCACAAAAACAAAGCAATTAAACTTTTATTAGACAACACGTAAGTATATTATTTTACTATGCAATAACCACCTTTTGTTATATTTATTTATAATACTTTATGCCTAAGTCACTGAATAAAATATCTCCTTGTACAATCAGTAGATAATCTTTTCCTATTGGGGGGAAAAACACTTTGTATTGCTTTATACAAAATGCCTATATGCATAAATCAGTCTGAAAATTGTTAGTACAGAAAAATCACTCTGTAAATCATTTTTAGATGTTTGCCCTTTGTTCATTGAAAGAAGTGTTTATGGGCTTAGTTCCTTATCTGGTCATTACTCATGTAAATGCAAGCCAAACTCTTGTCAACAAAGGATTTTCATCCTAACTGCAATGTTACTTTCTATGTATCTTTTCCTTGATTTCATGCCAGTTTTCCAGCCTGTGGCCTGAAAAATGCTTCTGTAGACATGAGCCAGCATCCTCCGGAATGTGTTGCGTTTTTACCTACTAGGAAGTACTGTATAAGTCATAATATACACAGACATGCATTGTACATCTTGCAAAAGTGTGGTGACATCTGCCCTGTTTATACACATCAACATTCCCAGATAACAGGCACCAACACATTCTAAACTAGCTAGCACCTTATTCAGTTGTCAGTTTCTGTTTTTTCCATTACATAACTCAATGACATGGCTATGACTATTATATATTTATACAGTTTCCTTGTTAAGAAATGACCTCTTCCTCACTCCAAAAATAATATAAACATTCTGTAAAATCTTCTTCAGGAAGACTTTTTCAGTATCTGCAACTTGTTCTGCACCAAAAACTGGCATGTAAATATTCTAAAATTAAAACTATACACATTGGGGCCTTAATTAGCTGAACCTCTTGTACTATACCCCAAATGACAATTCGCTCTCCCAAGTACATACGTACAAACACCTAGGACTACTGAATGCAGTGTGTATCTTCTGCATATACTTTACTCGTGTATATCTAGTTTGCTCAGACCTCACATTACAGATATAACTAACTGAATTGTTCGTCTTTATGCCAGTAAGGTCTTTGGAGATGAACTGTGGCTAAAATAGCCCTTTGACCAATCCACTCAAATGGTTAACAAAAAGAAAATAACTAAAATAATCTTTTAGTATCTATATATTGTACTTTATTTTCTATTAAGTGTCCATCCAGCAACTTCAATTAATACTTGCTGCTTTTTCCTTAATGAATGCTGGTTCGAGCATTTCCTTTTGGAAGTGTCTGCTGCTTTTTCCTTAATGAATGGTGGTTTGAGTGAATAATTTTGAAAGGATCTGCTCTTGTAGAGGAGGCCAAACGCCCAAGAAGCTCTTTTATATGGGATTCAGTAAACATTGTCTTTTTCTAAACCCCATTATTTCCCTCTTGGATATAAGGCATTATAGTAGTCCTTTATTTATTTATTTACATTTGTTGACCGGGAATTTCCGACTGGACGCAGGTCCATTTTCAGCGGAGGCTCGGGGAGAAAAGCTCCACAAATTAAAATAATACAGACATAGTTACAGATGAAGAATCCTAGCAATTAAAATATTACAAAGTTACAGATGAAGAACATAGTACATTCAGTAGATAACTAGCATCTGTTCTATCCACGAAGTCATAGCAGATATTAACAATTTTTACAATAAGAAGTTACTGCCATATAATAAGTAGATAGGCATGGAAGTATCAGAGCTTGCTGTAATCAAAGGTAGTTTGTGGGGTGGAAGAGAGGTAGAGGGTAGATGGAGTGGGAGAAGTTAGAGGGGGGAGTTACAAGGGCATAGCCAGCATGTTTTTAGGTGCACTTTAAGTAAAGCTTTGAGGGGGGTGTATGATGGTAGACAGGTTATTGTGAGAGGGGGGGTTCCATATTTGGCTATAGCACTGGAGAATACTGCTTCTCCAGCAGTGTTATTGGCTCTAGTAACCTGTAATTGATTTTTGTTGCTGGATCGTAGTGGTCTGGTGGTGAGATAGGTTGGAGTAGATACTGGACGGATGGGACCTTTAGAGGATGGTTAACCAGTTTGTGGGCGAGTGTGAGTTGATACCATTGAAGGAGGTGAGGGAGTTCTAGCCAGCCTAGTTCAGTAAGTGAGAGACAGTGGTGACTGTGGTAGGATGCCCCGGTGGCGAATTTGGCGATTTTGTTGTAGCAGGTTTCGAGTTTATTTAGATCGCATTGCCTTAGGTTGGTATATATTGGAGAGGCATAAAGTAGGGTGGAGATAAGGTGCGAATTTGCAACTGAAATCCTAACTGCTTTGGTGAGAAGTTGCTTATTTCTGTATAAGGCTCTTAGTTTTTGATGGACTTTATTTATTTATCTTCCTGGCCATGCCATTACACCCAACCTTACATTTATCCATTTCAACAAATGTATTAATCTTGGTGCTTTTTGCATTCATAGATACCATTCAGTGGTAGCCACTGCCAAAGTAATTCCAGAATCATTACATAAGCAAATAAGTAACATGTACCCCAACCCCACTGAAAGAGAAGATGAAGGAGAGGTTGCAGCCCTGACTGTATTGTAGGTGACTGACATTCAGGTAGTGAACCCCATATTTGAAGAGACATAGATTTATAGGTTCATAGGTATACTCTAGAACAATTACTGGGGCCTTTTTAAGCCTACCCATGTATCCCATTGGTTCATAGGTTCATAGGTAGGTACTAGGCTATCAGCCCTAGGGCCTATACAAGCCTAACCAAAAAGGTACCCTGGCTTTCGCCACCCAAGAAAATTGTTTTCCTGTGCCCCTGTCAAACAGAGCCACAGAGGTGATCCTCGGGGTGAATTTCCTAGTTCCCACCCAATCATCAAGATTTTTCTTGAAGAGTGCTAATGAGGAGCTTTGTTTGATATAGATAGGTAGTTTGTTCCAGAGTATGGGAAGTCTCTGGGTCAGGAATCTATCCGTCCAGCATGTTCTGTTTATTGTGGTGACAAGGTTTAGGTCCCTAGAGCATGTATCTCGGAGGGATTGGGATTTCTTTAAGTGGAGCATGTCCAATAGCTCTGGGTTTGACATAGCTTTGTATGTTAGGCAGAGATCGCCTCTGAGTAGGCGATATGCGATGAAGTAAAGCTGGTGTTTTTTGAGACTGTCTGCGTAGGGCATCTGTTTGAGGCTGGTAATCCTCTTTGTGAGGTATTTCTGTGGCCTTTCCAGTTGTAGATGTCTTGTGAGGTACATAACAAAAGGGGTGTTGTACTCTATAATGGATCTAATGAGTGACGAGTAGAGGGGAACAATGACCTCTTTTTTCCTGGATGAGAAACCTTTTGTGATGAGGTGTGCCACGTAGAAGGATTTCCTGACTACTGTGGTGATGTGATTATCAAAGGAGAGACTACTGTCCACCTGTGTCCCAAGGTCTCTTATCACATTTTCGGTGTTAAGTAGACTACCACCTATGTGGTAGCTCATGGGTACAGAGTTTTTACCAAAGGGGATGACAATCCACTTTTTGGCATTGAGCTTGAGGCCATGGCTTTGACACCAGGCATCTGTCTCAGTGAGGCCCTTTTGTAGGATGTCCACATCATTAGGAGTTTCAATTATGGCTCCTAGTTTGCAGTCATCTGTGAACTTTGTTAGCCAAAGACCTTCTGTGTTAGCCTGTACTTCAGAAAAGTAGATACCAAACAGGAAAGGACCCAGAACTGAATCCTATGGTACTCCACTGGTCTGAAGTTGGATTTGGAGTCTGCTACTTTCACAATGTGGGTTCTGTCAGTGAGCCAGTTGGCAACCCATCTTCTAACATAGGGATTTATACCTAGTTTAGTGAGTTTATCTATAATTCCAGAGTGGGGCATGGTGTCAAAAGGCTTGGCGAGGTCTAGATAGGCTGTGTGAACCACCTTACCATCATCTACGGCTTTGGTGACTGCTTCAAAGAAGTCTTTCAGGTTTAGGAGACATGATCTGCCTATTACAAACCTGAACCAGGTGGGGTCCAGAGTTTGGAGATTACCAATGTCTTTATTTATAAGTTCCATGATGATATGTTCCATGTCCTTGCAGACCAGGCTCGTTAGGCTAATGGGGCGGTAGTTCCTGGGGTCCATGGTGGCTCCCCCTTTGTGCAGTGGGATAACCGTCGCTGTGGGCCATTCAGTGGGCACAAAGCCTGAGGTGAGGCTATGATTGAACATAGTGCTTAGGTGGGGTGCCAGTTAATTCTGTAGTTCATGTAGAACGCAGCCTGGGATGTTGTCATGTCCCATGGATGCTGTGTTCTTGGCTTTGGAGAGTGTGGCTTTTACCTGTGCACTCGTGATTACAGGAACTTTGCATTCTTCCGGTATAGAGATGGGCCCTTTAGGGGGTGAGAGGGGGGTAAAGTTAGCACTGAACCTATCTGCCAGGATGTTGGCAATATCAGTTGGTTCTGTATATTTAGTGCCATGGTGCTGTAACCCAGAGCATATCTGAGTGCTGCCTTTGAGATTCTTCACATAGCTATAGAATGCTTTGTGGCTGTCTTTAGAATCAGTGGCAATTTTGTTTTCATAACTAGCTTTCGAGTATTTTATGAGGGATCTCAGCTTCTTACTGAAGCTGACCAGGGAGTTCTTCCAGTCATGGGATTGTACTCTATTTTGCAACAGTTTCTTTCTTCTGTTGTAGAGTTTGTTTATGGCAGGGGACCACCAGATTGGCTTCCTTTTTTTGGAGGATAGCATCTTGGTTCTTGTGTAAGTGCTTATAAAGTGCATTTGTGTAGGATTCAGCAGTCGTACCTCTATTTATTGTCCATCTGCATGGGTGTTGTGAAGTTTGCCACTTCTATCTTAAGAAGTGTGAAGTTGACTTTGGAGAATTTTTTTACGGTGGTTTTCCTAATGGGGGTGGGGGTGGGATGTGGATGTCTAGGCTGATTAGCTTGTGGTCGGATCTGACCAACGAGGACTTGACCTCTGGTGTGGAACACCGGTCGCCCATGTTGGTAATGACCAGGTCTAGGATATTGCTGCCCCTGGTGGGGGTGTGGATAAGTTGATCCAAGGCATTGGAATTTATGAATTTCAGAAAATGTTGAGCAAAAGAGTTGGTACATGAGTAGTTTTCCCAGTTCTGGTATCCTGTATAAGTGTACAGGTTCTGGTACCCTGTATAAGTGTACAGGTTCAGCTATGAGAAGTAGGAATGAATGGCTATTATTTACCTTATCTTGGGATTAGGATATTGGGTTTTCAATAACGGAACATCCTCTGGGAGAAGCCTTGAGCGATTAGCTGTCTGTTGAGCCTGTATGAATTTTTCCTGCCAAAAGCTGCCATTTATTTATTATATTTAACTGGGGCAGTGCAATTATCCATGTGTGCCTTTTACAAACTCAAAGCAGTAGCACTATATAGAAAAGCCTAGGACTTGTTCAAAGTCACACAGTAGACAAATGAAGACTAAGGGAACCAAACTCTGAACTACAGGATGAGGTGTATTTACAGCTCATAGCATTAGTCCTCTGTACTGCCAGACATTAACTGCATTAATGTTAGGTAGGTAAAAAGTGGAGTTGGGGAATCTGTCTTCAGATGAAAATTCAACATGCAGGAACAGCCTGGGGGATAGAGAGCATTAATGAATAACCTCCTTACCAGGTGCAGATGATGGCTAACAGGTTCGCAGCTCAGGGCTCCTACTTCTCCAGAAGTGAAAAGTATTCCGAGAAGTACTCATTACCCATGAAAAGGCAAGACCCATCATTATGCACTGTGTGGTACAGCAATGGGCTTGATGGGGAAATAAACATGTAGGTGGAGATCTGAGGAGGGGCAAAATGCTCACGCATCTGAGATGAGATGAATGCATCTGCTATTTCTGTTACATTTCAGCCCATACTTGAAGGCATAAAGTTAAATTTAAGGACGGAATTAAATATGTTAAACTGATCTGAGAAACCAAGAGAGAGAAATCAAAATATAAAGCTCTAGAAGGGAATCACACAGACAAAGAATAGAACATATTTATAGGTGAAAGGGGGTAGACAGTGATACAGAAAATTATAACATAGGTTTAGACAGCAGTAATATAGATCTAGAAAATAAATAAGCACAAAAGGGAATACACCTGCAGCTGAAAAAGAGTAGGCAGAGATGCAAAAAATAATAAAGCATTCAGCTTTAGATAGCATTGATGGTGGGCAAGAAGAGCAAGTTAACATCTGCAAGATTTTTTTTATTTCAGACTAACGGTTAACCACAGGTAAAGACATCAAAATAAACAAAAAACATGCCTGTATATTCCATAATGTCACCATTTCTACTGCACTGTACTAGGTAACTATAAAATGGCTTTTTCTTCTGCCATCTGAAGGCCAATTACCACTTTCAAACAGGTATACAAATTCAAAAAAGGTTTCTTAAAAACAGTCAATATATTCATGGTACCATTAGAAAGTCAAGACACCTACTGTCTAGCATATTTTCATAAATAATGGAGGCTAAATGTGAATCATAACCACAATTTCATGACAATGACAGCACGGTTTATTAAAGTAGTTTGTGGAAAGCACTTACATCTCATTTCAAATTAATGAAACACTGATCACACATATAAAAGGCATTTATTCAGTTTCACACTGATCCAGTGATAAAAGCTTAAGACCTAGAAGTACCATTTCACTTTCCAGAGATACTAAAATAGCTACAGTTTAAAAGTGCATCCAGACTTTAATAGCACTAAAGGAAGTTGTTCCAGAGACCATCGTCTAGTAGAACAGACGGTATGAGAATTATGAACACATTTAAAGCAGAAATATGGATGCAATGCTACATAGTACAATGAACAATATGGAGGAGCACTGGACATTTTAAGCGATATAATATCCCAAAACCTTCAGCATCACACCTCTTAGTGCATAAGCTATTGTGAAAATGGCATCATTTATCAAATTACATTTACTTTAAAATAAACTGTGGAATAAAATATTAAACATGGTACACCAAACAGTATGACATGCTTCACTAACATACTAATATTTGATTTAGCTAATGAAAAGCATGCAGAAATATAGACAACTAGTGGTAAGCAGATGGATACACAAAGTAATCTGGTATCAAAATGCCATTAAGGTGATGTGTGAGGACTCTGCAGTGACATTCCATGTAAAATTAGATTCATCACACACATTTATATGCTTCAAAGATAAACGTAATCTGAATGGGTCTGAAACTAAAGTATAATTCTTTTTTTACCTTTGTTTTTACTAGATTAATCCATATAAATTACTCATGTTTATTACTTTATTGTTTTGTATTCTTCTTCCTTACCTCATTTTCAAGCTTTGGAATACTTATAGGTTCATAGGTAGATTGGTACTACGCTATCGGCCCTAGGGCCTATACAAGTCTAGCCATAACAATTACCTGGATATTTCTTCCCACAATATTTACTTCTCTGGACCCCTGTCTAGCAGGGCGACTGACATGATTCCCGGGGTGAATTTCCTATCTCCCATCCAATCATCAAGGTTCCTTTTGAAGAGGACCAATGAGGTGCTCTGCTTGACATGTATGGGCAGTCTATTCCAGAGTATGGGGAGTCTCTGGGTCAGGAACCTATCCCCTGCATGTTTTGTTCATTGTGATGACAAGGTTTAGATCCCTGGAGCGTGTGGCTCTGAGGGACTGGGATTTCCTTAAGTGGAGCATGTCCAACAGCTCAGGGTTTGACATGGCCTTGTAAGTTAAGCAGAGATCGCCTCTGAGTAGACGATATGCCACAGAGTATAGCTGGAGTTTTTTTAGACAGTTAGCATATGGCATCTGCTTTAGGCCTGTGATTCTTTTAGTGAGGTATTTCTGTGGCCTTTCCAGCTGTTGCAGATGTCTTGTGAGGTACATACCAAACGGGGCATTATACTCTAATGGGTCTAATGAGGGATGAGTACAGTGGGACAATGACCTCCTTTTTTCTGGATGAAAAGCCCTTAGTGATGAGGTGTGCAATCTTAATCTAAAACAGTGTCCCTCCATCTATAGCATACAGAATTTCAAACTTGTAATATCATTCTCAAACACAGTAATAATACTCAGAAGATAAGCATTGATTTCTGTAGGCCAAATGTCTAATAGGCCAGAGAGAAAAAAGTAATTCATCTAAAGCACAGTAATGTTTAAATCCACTTATAAACGTATACAGAATATAACAATCAAGGAAATAATGCATAGTTCATCTTATCTGAAGTGATTTCAATACTTTGAATTACTTTTATTTAATGTTTACTTTGTAAAGACAGTTGTGTTTATGATGGATCAGTTAAATGTGACTAAGGCTGCTTAGGTGACAGTCCAGTCATGACAATATTGAAACATGCTGGGTTTTATTTGCTGGATATTGCTTAGAAATAATGATCTAGTGAGAAGTCTATATCAGCCAAACTGATATAAGAAGCCAATATGTCTCATTTATAAAGATTTGTATGTTGTTTAGTAAGATGCATGCTATCATTCCTGCTACACACGTATTTAGCTAGGCAAGTGAAAACCCCTACTTTCAGACAGTTTTTTTTTAAAGCTGTGCAACCTCTAGGAGAGTAAAAACATTAATCTTCTCTCACAGCATGCTTCTTTGTGGCATCTATGAGGAAATAATATCTGCATTCATTTCAAAGCTAGTTCTTTTAAAAGGTCATTGCTTATTTGCATTTTTCAGCATATCATCTGTCACATCTTATCTTATACATGCATAGGGAGCAAAGCAAAAAATGTATGAGGAAGATTGTGCGCCATTATACCAAAATAATTTGTATAGTGCCATTATTCTTTGCAAATAACAATATGTTCGTGAATACTCACGGCTCCAGTAAGACTTCATAAGGGCATTCTGCAGTTGTTATGATGTATACATATGCTATTATTGTGCCATTCCTGATAACACTCAACATCTGAATCATATGTCTTGGTCCATGCACGGCATACCCTCCCTGGATAAGGGCTGGGGAGGTCTGCATGATTCCCAATTCCTGACTCCTACACTAACAGGGAAGTATTACTCTTACAGGAAAACACACTAACTGACAAGGTTATAATGATTATAAAACTGAAGTTTACTTCAGAGACAACCTTCAAACATGGAATAACCATTTGAAAATCCTAGATGGGGGGGGGGGGTCTAAAAGGCAGATACACTCACTGCAGATGTCCTTTAACATCAACTGACAGGATGAGTACTTGCATATCTGTTCATGTTTTAATAGATTCCTACTTCCTGTTTGTTAATAACATTTAACAAAAGCTTGCCTCACTTTTTGTCTTACACACCCTGACAACTTTATCCTCCCAGCACTACCGCCAATCTTCTCCCTGGTTTTAACAATTATTTTCCTTCCTACCTTCTAATTGCACCCTAGTTTTAACATCTATTTTCTTTGCACTCTTCACACTCTTCTTCTCTCATTTCCTTCAGTTTTATTCTTAATTATTGCATATCTAAAATGCTACCATTAATTGCATATCTACAATGCTCCTAGTGCAGACAATTGTATTATCAGCCCTCACAACTGCTGCCAACCTTACATTTTACCAACATCTGCCTCTCTACACAACTTTCCATGCCCCCAGTCATCTCCCACACACTACATCTCTCACAGCCCCTAGTCTCTTCTTTTTTACTATCCATCTCTTTAAAATAAAGTGTTACATTCACAACAACATAATCAACAAGCGTTCTACTAGACCAAACTTGAAATTCAAACAACCTTATAGTCTCCTTGCTGCTTTTTTGCTAAGAAATATGGTGACATCCATCCTTGCCCAGGTCCTACAACCAGTCAACAAAATAATAACTCTGCTATGTTACAAAATAGTCATCCCTCAAAGCCATATGGTCTCCACTTACAGACAGATGACCTTAAAAGTATACGAAACAAACTTCCTGATGTCCATGCTTGGGTAGGCTTCCACTGCCTAGATATACTAGAAGCCAAAGAAACTTGGCTTAAAAAAATAAAAGATGGATTTATCTTATCACAGGGAGACAAAATGTTTAGACTTGACACAATCCACAAAAAAGGTGGTTGGGTAGCCATTATCTGCAAGAATACATTAAACCTCCCTAGGGCTCACTTAAGCTAACCTTAACTTTTCAGAGCCAAAATAATTAAAACATCCTTGCATGTTAATGTTCACTAAAGCTTAATTCTAGAAGCTTACTTTACCACAAGAAATAACACAGTTACTGTAGAAGAACTTCTCTCCTGCGTATCATGCATCAACCAACATCTAACTAAAGACACTCATTTTAGGAGAACTGAATAGTGATTGGCAAACTAGTGACAGTAATAGTCCTAATGTTATTCATCTCTACAGCTTCACTCAGCTTATTTCAGCTCCCACAACGTACAAAAAAGCTGTGATGGAGCCTATACTTTAGATTGGATTCTCTCCAATGCCCCAAGCAAAATCTCTCAACAGGTGCCTTACGTGATACCTTAAGTGACCACCTACCCATCTTTGCTATAAGACATCAAAAAACAAACAAAAAACAGCATCAGCACAACCTTGCTCATAAGTTCTCCTCCTTTAATAAGGACCAATTCATGATAGCACTGAAATAAGTTGTTAGGCTCTTCAAAACCTTCCACTCGATGAAGCTGTATCCTTGTTCAACACAATTTTCCTTAACATACTAATCAAACTAGTCCTTTAACAACACTTTTTTCATGTAAAATGAATGTGAACTACTGAAATGCAAATATTTGTTACAAAAGTATCTTTCTTATATACTTTTGAGACCAAACCTCCCAATACTTTGTAAATCGTGACATCCATTTCAGTAGTTTACATGAAAAAACATTGTTAAAGGGCAGTTCGTAAGGCTAGCTAAGTTAATTACTGTAAATTTGAAATTTTAGGAAGAATGTTATATGTTAGAATCCATTTTCCTGGAGTGAGGTTACCCTAAAACCTTGACTGAGATGGTTAAAAAGGAGATTATAGATTTTAGAGCTTCAACACTTTCTGCTAACTTGGGACTGAAGTCACTCTTTGGTACAGCTAGTGAAGCTGAAAGCAGTAAAGGTGCACATGAATAACTATGTCAATAACAGAAAAGGTAATGAGCTTTCTTTTTAAATTATTCTGTTGACACAAGTACTATTATGAATCTAGTAACAGAAAATTAGAAATTAATTTTGGGTAACAATGAGTTACAGAGGTTGTTGAGTGTTATACCCAAAATAATTTTTACGAGAAGAAGGAATGTACAGTCTTTAATAGAGGTTCAAGTTTAAAGGAAAGAAAATGAGCACATTCCCATGTGTGAGATGTGTACAGAGTATTTATATCAGTGACACTTTTTTTTAATTTTTTTTTTTATTGCTGAGAATAATAACTAAGATCTGCGGCAGGGCTAGCCGCCCGGCAGTGTAAACCTTGGCTGGAGATGATTGTCAATGCGGACGTGACACCATGACCCCATGTGGAAAATGGGAAAAGGGGTTGAGGATGGATGGATGGATGAATAATAACAAAGTGTTCTAGATTAAGGGGCATTTTACTTGGACTTCCCAAGGAACTGTTTCCTGTTTGGCTTAATATACTGGCAAACTATTAGAGGGTTAGCAGAGCATATTTATGAACATAAATGTGCAATTAAAAATATGAATTTTATTAACACTCTGGCTTTAGAGTCTCTGATGGCAGTAACCACCTTATAGTCTGGTCAGAGGGGCATAGCTAGTAAATCTGTGCCAGTCATTCCCAGGCGTGTGTGTGTTTGTGTTTATGTACATGTGTGTGTGTGTGTGTGTGTGTGTGTGTGTGTGTGTGTGTGTGTGTGTGTGTGTGTGTGTATGTGTGTGTGTGTGTGTGTGTGTGTGCGCGTGTGTATGTGTGTGCGTGTGCGTGTGTGTGTGTGAGAGTGCGTGTGTGTGTGTGTGAGAGTGCGTGTGTGTGCGTGTGTGTGAGAGAGTGCGTGTGTGTGCGTGCGCAAGCGCACATGAAAACTCAAAGTGTGTCTGTTACTTGGAGCAGGGAGACAGAGCACTGGTTTCACAGACAGGGTGTTGGAGGACTTGGCCTGGACACTCAGCTGAGGACTCAACTCTGCAGCTGTGTCAGTGGGGAGTATGACTGGGAGCCTGGAGAGAGAGAGAGAGATAGGGAAAGCTAAACCCCAGACCGAGTGTGTTCACTGTGCAGTTAAGGGAAATTCTGCTTGATGCACAGAGCTGCACCAGGAAATACTGTGTGCCTCTGTTTTTGTTCCAAGTGAACATCCCTCACTGGTGTCAGTGGTGAGAATTCAGGTTTCTTGATTATTGGCCCAGACGAGGGGACACCACAGCTCTCATACTGACAATGAACCTCTAAGAGTTGACCCAGTAGTCAGTGACTTGCAGACACACACAGACAGTAATCTCGCTTTTGCCCATTATGTGTCTACAGTAGTGAGGAAATAATGTTATTTTGTACCACTTATAAACAAAGGTATGGCATCTAGTTCCAAGAAAGTCATTGCTCCACTGTATTTGTCATTCATTAGACCTATCATTGAGTACAATACACCCTTTGGTATGTACTTAACCAGGCATATCCAACAAATGGAACATCCACAGAGGTTCTTCACTAAAAGAATGCAGGGCATAAGTAATATGTACTTTGCAGACCATCTCAAGGCCCTATCTCTATATTCTGTCTCCTACAGGCTGTTGAGGGAAGATCTATGCCTGGCATATAAGGCATTACCACACCCCACTCTGCTGAACCTCCTGCATATCTGCAAAACAAACAGCACCAGAATTACCTGTTCTAAAGACTTAAAATGTGCCTGTGATATAAATAGGACATGCTGGAGAGACAGGTATGTATCCCAGAAATTACCCCTTCTCTGGAAGAGGCTCCCCATCCATGTGTAGCAGTGTTCCTCCCAAACCCAATTCAAGGGTAACTTGAAAAATTGGATGGGGAACAGGAAAATCATCCCTGGCTTGGTACCTATGTCTCTAATGGACATAGGCAGCCTGTAAATGGTTCATCTCCCAGGCCCCTGCTTGTAAATGTTTCACCTCCCAAGCCCCTGACTACACTTACCAAGAGTACCAGAATTTGCCAAAGATTTGGGATGCATGACTAGGGTTTTCTAGTCTTTAGCCTAGTAGGCACCTATGAACCTTGAAATGCTAAACACAATGCAAGGGGCACAACACATGGCCAACCCATCACATCATGGAAGATCTACATCAAACTATTGCTTGAGCACTGCTTGAAGTGGGCTGTAATACAGGTAAGTATAACAGATTGTAAATAAGAAAATACTCCATGTCCTAGTGCAAATGGATAGGTACACAACAGATTTGGTGTTCCTGGTACACCAGTAACTAGTGTGTCTGGTGACCTTCCCTGTGTGTATTCCAAAGTTTAAGCTTTTTAGTGTGAAATACTAATGAGTAGGGGTAAACTGTAAAACATAGTGACTGAGTTATTGGCTAGATTATTCTTTAGTATGGAATGTAATGTGAGTTCTTTCTGTGTTGACTATAACTGCAAAAAAAATTCAAGGTATATTTTAAGAAGTCAGTGATTACTTTCAATATGGCTCAAATAATATGATCAAAAGTGAAGTAAACTCCGCAGGTATGGCAGCTGCAAGGTCTCAATCCAAATATCACAGTTCAAAAAGCACAAGACCAGCAAACTTTGGCAATGTTAACAAACTTTATATTACTTTGTACAAAAGCACATACAGAGTAAAAATCAGACTGGTTTTGGCTATACTGTTACTTAGCCTTCATCAGTGTGAATGCATTACAACATTTTACTCCTTATATATGATTAAAAACATGTGACCAATTAAAGGTGCTCATTTAATCCAGGTTTGAATAAACCCCCTAATGTAATGATCCATTTTTTTCTCCTTGGTATTTAGTATTTCATGCCACCCAGATTTGTGGGATCTGGACTCCCCTATTCTGTCAATCACTGTAAAGCTGAATACAGCATTTTTATGCAGTATGGTATGTTTATATAGGGCACTGGTTGGTTTATGGCGTTTGATATCACGGAGGTGTTCAGACATTCTGAACTTCAATGGCCTTGATGTTTGCCCTATATAAAAAGCTGAACAGCTGCAGCTAGCTAGATATATAACCCAGTCAGTATGACAGCTTGCAAAAAAATAAATGTCAAAGACCTGAGCAGTATTTTTACTACTGAAACTTTTTGTCTTAAAAACTTGAGGGCAATGGACACAGTGTCCACATAGAAAGCAACCAATTAAGGGAGCCCTTGAAAGTGTAACTTGGGAATAATGTTTATCCCTCTCATGGTGATGTTTATAATGATAGAAATGTGCTGCCAAGTTTTTTCTTTTCCTAAAGGAAAAATAACATTTATTTCCCAAAATTTCACTTAATCTGTTGTCAGCCAACAGGATATTCCAGTGGTGTTGGGCACTGTCCATCAATACCCCAGTATTACAACCATAAGTAGTCACAAACCTTAAGGGGAATCCCCCACCTTTAGGTTTTTCTTTACATTGGAGGAGGTTCTCCCTTTTAATATTTTCATCACAGTTTTTGACATGAAGAACTTTTCCCATTTTGTACCCCCTGTCCCTGAATCTGGATACCAGGTCATCCCTGAAATGCCCATCTGTGCTCTCATCAGAACAAATGCGTTTCATCCTCATAAATTGGGACTTGGGAATGTTCTTGCTCAAATAATATGATCAGAGGAGCGGCATGTTTACTGAGTATTGTTACTGTCAATATGTGACAGGGTACATGAGGTAGAGCGTGAATAAATAAAAGGGTCAGATGTACCTTAAAGTTAAACTGGGGAAGGGTCACCAATGGATTTTGTTTTTTTCTTTCTTTCTTTTCTTTATGATCTCAGTTAGCTATTCATCATAAATATATATTTTACAGGAAAGCAAAAGTGGCTTCTGAGAATATGATGGGATAAGTGATGGTCACTGGTGAAGGCGAAACACTCATCTCACTAATCTCGCCTGAAATGAAGTTATGAGAAAACACCCTACCAAGTTCACGCCTATATTAAGGATGAGTGACGGGTTAGCACTGCACAGAATAGTGTTGAGTGGGGCAATGAACACCCTCTTTAAAAGCTATTTTAAACACTTGTTGGGACTTGGCTTTATCTAGTGACATGAAGGAAATATTAAGGATGAGACCACAAATTACATACAGTAGGGGCAACAATCTGAAATCTATAATTGACAGACCAAAAAACAATGTGTTAATTAGGAACAGATCCAATATGAATAAATGTGTTATGTGCAAATGTTGTAAATTTACTAATGATGGTCCATATGTTTTTATTTATGGTGATAAGAGGACCATTCAATGCCCGGGACAATGTAACTGCAGTACCAGTATGGTGGTTTACATTGCAACATGTATGGGTTACATGCAAACTTAAAGACAGAATTACAGAGCACATGAGGGATATTAAGAATAAGAAAACTACTAATGCACTCTATTTGCCCAATATGAAATGCAATAATTTTAAGAAATGTTTATTTTTTATTAATGATAAAGTGTATGAAAATGAGAGAGGGGAAGATTTTAAGACACTGTTGGAAGTAAAGGAGACAATATGGCAAAAATTAAGACTTAATGCTATGGATCACAATGGTGTAAATGAATGCTGTTTTATAGCAAGTATTTTGAGATTAAGGGCAGTGCAGGTCTAATATTTAATATACATGTTAAAACAACAAATGTAAAACTGTCTTAATTAAGCGTTTACGGTATTATGATTTAGTATTTATTATTATTAAATATTTTAAAATAAAAAAAAAAATCTTTAACATTTTACTTCACATTTTATATTTACATGTACTTTTTTATACGTTTTTACAAAGGGTTAATCTTTGGAGTGAATTTAATTTAACTAAATGGTCATGTGATAAATATTCACTATACAAGAGTTGTTCTCCTCATGTTTCATTGCTGTAACAACCCGTTTATGATTACAGTATTTTTTCTTCTTCGTTCTGGTTTTATTACCTGGCTTACTTGTGTTGATTGGAATTGGCACATCTATCGACAATGGAGAAACTATTGTTTTAATTAACTGAATTAACACAACAAATTCCAGTGCAATTGCAAGGAAATGTGATTAGGGAGATTTTTGCTCTTCCCTCTATTTCTACACAGTTGGATTTACTCACCTTATATACACCCTTGCAGGATAGCTCTATATTGAACCATCCACCGAATAGGGTGGACAGCAACACTGAATGTATCAAGGTCAATCTGAATGTGATCTTGCCAGCTGATTTTGACTCTGTATTTGCCACTCCTATGTTTGAATTTACTGCCTTACCTCAGAAAGGTAATGGGTATGGTTCCTTTAACACGCAACTACATTCACTTAAGAAGTTACCCAGGAAATACAAGGCTCTTCAGTTGGAAAATCTGTTTTTAAATTGGTCATTGGAGTTACATTAGGTCCCAAGGAGACTACATGTTTGTAAATTCCCAGTGGGCACAGAAGAAGGTTCAGTGATGCATGGTGAGTTGACTGAACTCTTTGACTGGACAGGTAAGGACATTATGAGAATCATTATACATGACAATGAGAGTAAATTAGTACAACTCAAAAAAGATATTTCTGATTTGAATATGAGTATTATGAATGATTTAATGTTTGTCTTTTCGGCTTTTCCCGGTTAGGGGTCGCCACAGCGGAACTCTGGTCCGCTAATGACTGGCAGTAGATTTTTATGGTGCCAAGTTGCCAGCCCGACGCCCAACCTTCAATGAAGGCATGCCCATTCACGCATGTCTTTCGAAGGCCACTCGACCGCGGGCAGGACATGCAGACTCCACACAGAAGGTGCTCCAGCCGAAAATTGAACAGGAGAACCTCTTGCT
Organism: Protopterus annectens; assembly: GCF_019279795.1. Classification (NCBI taxonomy): domain Eukaryota; kingdom Metazoa; phylum Chordata; order Ceratodontiformes; family Protopteridae; genus Protopterus; species Protopterus annectens. The sequence goes on along the minus strand of NC_056726.1, from coordinate 785,567,081 downwards.
ATGAGGCAACAAAGCTACCACTGCACCACCGCAGCAATGTTTTAGCTTAATAAGGTTAGTTAGAACAAACTTTTTAGTGACCTAGAGAAGTTTGTGAAAGATAATTTGGACAAAAACAGTAAAAATTACATAGAGACACTGTTGAATATGTTGGGAAAAAAGCTTATCCCATCCCAAAGTGTGGTGGGTACCTATCTCGGGACAAGTTGAATTATTTTAATACTAATCATAATGGTAACAACTTAGCTGGGGAGAAAAACATTGTAAATGTAAATGTATTCCCGGATGAGAATGAACATTTTTTAGATCCCCCTGCCCCCATTAAGGCAGTTGGAGTGACCAAGGAACCAGAACCAACAGGGTTGCAATGGAACGATTGGCAGGTGGTCTCCTCTTCAGAGGAAGGGGAGGGGAGGTTTCAACAACAGGAATCACTGAGGGAGACGTTGATAATTAACAATTCTAACAATTTTAACAGTTTCAATAATTCTAATGATTCTAATGATTTTAACTTTGTTGAACATTTGAATATTGATGAGCATTTTAAGGTGGTTGAACATTAACAATTATGCCAAGATGGATTTTCGATATACAATTTTAGTGACTTAGGCATTGCTAAAGTTTTAATTAATTTGAAATTATAATCAAGGTAGCTTAATTTAAAGATGTTCTTTTCTACCTGTACCAACCCTGTCAGTGACGATGTGGTGCCCATTAAAAGAAAAAGTACTTGTATACGCCCCCTCCAACCCTACTGTAATGTTGTTTGAACAAATTTGTCAAGGGGAAGTCAGAAAACAGCTTACTAGTATGATGAAATTTCATGACAACTTAACTCCTGATAAAAGAATTTGTTTGAAGCAGTTGTTTAAAAATTATGAATACAAAATAATGAAACCGGACAAAGGTGGAGGTGTGGTGGTTATGACACAGATGGACTATGCATCAAGAATATACTATATTTTAAATGAGGAAACCACCTATGAGAGGGTTTCACTGACTGCTAAAATTGACTGGCTGCTGTTTGACTCTCTTTGCCAAGGAGTAATTGATGAGATGGTATTTAAATTTTTAACAGTGGAATCACGGTTGTCCCCTCAGCTTTTGGGATCCCCAAAACTCAGAAAAATGTAACTGACCCTCCTTTTAGACCTTTTGTGGCAGCGAGGGGGATCCAAAACAGAACTCTAGCTACTTTTCATAGGTTCATTGGTTCATAGGTAGGTACTAGGCTATTGGCCCTGGGGCCTATACAAGCCCAGCCAAAAGGTACCCTGGCTTTTGCCACCCGAGAAAATTATTTTCCTGTGCCACTATTGAGCAGAGCCACAGAGGTGATTCCCGGGATGAATTTCCTATTTCCCATTCAATCATCACGATTTTTCTTGAAGAGTGCTAATGAGGAGCTTTGTTTGATATAGATAGGTAGTTTATTCCAGTGTATGGGAAGTCTCTGGGACAAGAATCTATCCCTCCGGCATGTTCTGTTTATTGTGGTGACAAGGTTTAAGTCCCTAGAGTGTGTAGCTCAGAGGGATTGGGATTTCTTTAAGTGGAGCATGTCCAACAGCTCTGGGTTTGACATAGCTTTGTATGTTAGGCAGAGATCACCTCTGAGAAGGCAATATGCGATGGAGTAAAGCTGGAGTTTTTGAAACGGTCTGCGTAGGGCATCTGTTTGAGGCCAGTAATCCTCTTTGTGAGGTATTTCTGCGGCTTTTCCAGTTGTTGTAGATGTCTTGTGAGGTACATACCAAAAGAGGCGTTGTACTCTATAATGGGTCTAATGAGTGATGAGTAGAGGGGAACAATGACCTCTTTTTTTTCTGGATGAGAAACCTTTTGTGATGAGGTGTGCCATGTAGAAGGATTTCCTGACTACTGTGGCGATGTGATTATCAAAGGAGAGACTACTGTCCACCTGTGTCCCAAGGTCTCTTATCACACTTTCGGTATTAAGTATACTACCATCTATGTTGTAGTTCATGGGTACAGAGTTTTTACCAAAGGGGATGACAATGCACTTTTTGGCATTGAGCTTCAGGCCATGGCTTTGACACCAGGCATCTGTCTTAGTGAGGCCCTTTTGTGCCCAATTTTATGAAAAACAGACAAAAAATCTGGTCTTTCTGCAAAAATCTGTACTGTTGAGAGATATGGATGGGAGTCTTGAGCCAACACCCATCAATCATTTTCATTTGTTTGCCAAAGCCATTACAGCAGAGTTTTGCAGAGAGGTGGGAAAAGCCTTAAATTTGACTGGTATGTTGTGTGGCTGTGGGTAGCTGTGTTTGTGGAAGGTGGAGGTGTGCCTTTGTAAGTGTGGTGCGAATGTTATGTCTATTGTCATGCAAAGCTGACTAAATAGTTGAATCTAGTAAAGCTGGAAATGTGAGACTGTAGCCCACTGAAGGAGGGGAGATGGGAGGAGTAACCTGGCCAGGAACTGAAACTTGCAAAACTGCTCCTTGTGAAAAGTCTTTTTTATCTCAGTAATTTGTTGACACTTTTGCAAGTTTGTTTCAGAGAATGTGTAGTACATCAGTAGGAACATTTGTAAAACTCAGCGCATACCAGTCAATGACGCATGAGCTGCAGACTCTCAAACTTGGCAGTTTTTTAGGTGTTCCATTCTAAGTGAATGGAAGCCTAGTCTGACAACAAATGGTAAGGCTATTTGTTCTCAGTCTGTGCATTATGGGACAGATTTAGCTTTCCAAAGGAATCACGATGTCTACCCCCATGAGGGCAGACAAGAGTAAAAACAAAATAAAATTAGGAATGAGTACTTATTTTGCTGCAGGCAGCTTTGGGAGGTGTAGTAAATCATGGCAAGATAAAAAAAATATATGTTTTCTTCATCATTTGCCCGTAGTGGTCCTTTAAGGACAGGGGGCACCTATTGAGACTCCTCTTGAAAATCAGAAATGAAGTTATGAAAAAATGCCCTACCAGGTTTACTCCTATATTAAGGCTGAGTGGTGGGTTAGCAATTAACACCACAAGGAACAGTGTTAAGAGTGGGGATATGGTTGTTCAATACAACCACCAAGTATCCTCTTTAAAAGCTGTTGTGAACACCTGTTGGGACTTGGTCTTACCTAGTGGCATGCAGGAAATATTAGGGATGAAACCACAAGTTATATACAGTAGGGACAACAATCTGAAATCTATATTTGAGAGAAAAAAAAACAATGTGCTAATTAGGCATAGATCCAATATGAATAAATGTATGTGCAAATGTTGTAACTTTACTAATGATGGTCCGTCTGTTTTTATTTATGGCTATAATAGGACCATTCAATGCCCTGGATGATGTAATTGTAGTAAAAAGACAAACTAATACCAAAAAATGTGCAGAAGTATCCAACAGACTCGGCAAGGCATGAAAAGAAAACCAACGTTGTTTATTAAATAAAGCGCTTTTCGTTGCCGTGTTACGGCAACTTCATCAGATAAATACACTCAAAATACCTTACAAGTTTAAATAGTAAGTAAACAGATCACATGATCAACAATCAGCGCTGTTCTTTGAAAACGTCACATTACAAATCAAAACATCAAATCAAGTAAAATAAATAAAACAAGTTCCTGTCATGATTTAGAAGTAGAAGTAATAAAAACTCCTGCTTATAACCAACGGAATTCCCGCTCACTTCAAATACTAAGAATGTTTTTAAAATAACTAGTTAAGCTTATTAAGCTTAATATTCAAGCATATATATTTTTTTGTAGTTAAACAGTTGATAGGTAAGGTAGTGTTCTATTTAAGGTTAATATTTTAGTAGTAATAGAATGTAATACTTTGTGGGAATTATATATGCTTGAATATTAAGCTTAATAAGCTTAACTAGTTATTTTAAAAACATTCTTAGTATTTGAGGTGAGCAGGAATTCCGTTGGTTATAAGCAGGAGTTTTTATCACTTCTAGATTTATATTCAGTTAAATCATGAGAGGAACTTGTTTTATTTATTTTACTTGATTTGATGTTTTGATTTGTAATGTGATGTTTTCAAAAAACAGCTGATTGTTCATCATGTGATCTGTTTACTTACTATTTAAACTTGTAAGGTATTTTGAGTGTATTTATCTGATGAAGTTGCTGTAACACGGCAACGAAAAGCGCTTCATTTAATAAACAGCATTGGTTTTCTTTTCGTGCCTTGCCGAGTCTGATGGATACTTCTGCACATTTTTTGATGTAATTGTAGTACCAGTATGGTGGTTTATGTTGCAACATGTATGTGATGCCCAGCATTTTATGTGGGCAAAACTACGCATAAACTTAAAGATAGAATTACAGAGGACATGACAGATATTAAGAATAAAAAAACTAGTAATGCACTCTATTTGTACAGTATGAAATGCAACAATTTTAAGACGTTTTTATTTTTTATTATCGATAAAGTATATGAAAATGAGAGAGGGGATCATTTTAAGACACTGTTGGAAGTAAAGGAGACACTATGGCAATTAAGACTTAATGCTATGGATAACCCTGGTGTAAATGAATGCTGTTTTATAGCAAGTAATTTGAGATTAAGGGTAGTGCAGGTATAATATCTAATATACATGTTAAAACAACAAATGTAAAACTGTCTTAATTAAGCGTTTATGGTATTATGATTTAGTATTTATTATTATTCAATATTTTTAAAAAAATCTTTAACATTTTATTTCACATTTTACATTTTAAAATAAAAAACATTTAACATTTTACTTCACATTTTACATTTGCATGTTGTACTTATTCATTTTCAACATAGGAGGGGGTAGGTTTTATTGTGACGTTTTTCAAAGGCTTAATCTTCGGGGTGAATTTAATTTAATTTAATTAAAAGGTCGTGTGATGAATTTTCACTATATAAGAGGTGCTTTCCTCATGTTTCATTACTCTGATGGTGCCCTATATGTCATGAGGGGTGAAACTCTCAGTGGTACTTTATTTTTATTATTTTTCCTTTGTGGATTTAATAAAATTGTGTTCTGTGATCACTACAAGTCCATGGTGTATTTCCTTGAAGTTCATTTACAAGCAAGGGCCTGAGAGATGAACCATTTACAGGGTGCCTGTGTCCATTAGAGACATAGGTGCCAAACCAAGGATGTTTTTCCTGTTCCCCATCCACTTGTCCAAGTTACATTTGAATTGGGTTGGGAGGAACTCTGCTTCACATGGATGGGGAGCCTGTTACACAGACATGGTAATCTCTGGGATACATACCTGTCTCTACAACAGGTCCTATTTATGTCACAGGCAAGGTTTAAGTCTTCAGAATCGGTAGTTCTAGTTCTGTTTGTTTTGTAAATATGCAGATCAATCAGAGTAGGGTCTGACAATGCCTTGTATGCCAAGCATAGATCTTACCTCAGCAGCCTGTCAGAGACAAAATACAGGGACAGGGCTTTGAGGTGGTCTGCATAGGACATATTACTCGTGCCCTGTATTCTTTTAGTGAGAAACCTCTGTGGCTGTTCCAATTGTTGGATATGCCTGGTTTGCTACATACTGAAGGAGTACTGTACTCAATCATAGGTCTGATAAATGCCAAATACAGTGGAACAACCTTTTTTCATAAGTTGCACAATGTAGAACAATTTCCTCACTTCAGTAGACACATTATTTTCAAAGGCTAGATTACTGTCTAAGTCCCGGACTACTGGCTCATCTCTTAGGGATGTGTTGTCAATATGACAGCAGGGGTGGATGACTTTCCAAGGGATACTATTATGCATTTCTTAGTTTTAGTCCATGGCTCTGACACCAGTTGTTTGTGTCAGCACCTTTTGGAGAACATCTGTGTCAGTGTGAGATTCAATGACAGCTCCTAATTTGCAATCATCTGCAAATTTAGTCAGCCAGAGACCATTGACATTCAGAGAAGTAAATGCCAAAAAAAAAAAAAATGGTTCCAGGACCCATCCCTGAAGTACTCCACTTGTGACTAGCCTCTTTGTAGAGGTGGACTCCCCAACTGTAACTGGGTGACATAAGGGTTTGTGCCTAACCTCTTAAGTTTCTCAACAATGTCCAAGTCGGGGATTGTGTCAAATGCCTGTTCAGGTGAAGATAGGCAGTGTGAACCATTTTGTGCTTATCTATTGCTTTGGTGAACTTCTCAAAGAAGTCAATCAGGCTGAGCAGGCATAACCTGCCCTTGATGAAACCAACCTGAGTTCAGTCCAGTGTCTGGAAATTTCCGATGTCATTATTGATCATTTCCATGATAATTCTTTCCATGGCTTTCCATATGAGACTAGTGAACCATAAAAGGATACTTAATACACCAATCAGTATGGTGTGGTACTTGCACTAAAATACTTAATAGTAGAGTTACTGAAACATAAAAAATACTGCCACAGTTATTTTCTGTACCATGAATAAGCATTGCAAATAACTCACAGCACTTACAACCCTGCATCAGACAAGAATACAAAGTCAGCAGTCACAGTGAAAAAAAAAAACACAGATAAATCACTTTCAAAGGTATACTATGAATAGTTACTGTTTGAATATGATAGTGGTTCCTCAAATTTTACTGATAATCTTTTTATGTTATCTACTCCAACTATTATTTTGCCCTATATGGTTGAATTAAGAAACACAACAGAATACCTGTAACAAAAGAAATAGAAGAATGACACTGCACAGCCATAAAGTTAATCTAAACTGTTGCATGAATGAAAAAAGCACAAGAAAACTTTTTTTTATCTCACATAAAGTCATAAAGAACTATATTAAACTGATGCACTGCGTAGGTATACACATATAAAGTACCTTGCAAATTCACCTATAGCACTCATATATATATATATATATATATATATATATATGTGTGTGTGTGTGTGTGTGTGTGTGTGTGTGTGTGTGTGTGTGTATATCTACATATATTGACTCATAGCACAAAATAGAGCTCAATAAAACAGTTCCATCCTATAGTGACATTATAAAGTAAGAAAGAGAATGTTTATAACAGTTGTAAACCAAGTCTGAGATTAAGTAATTAATTGTCTTTTTACTAATGTTAAGTTTTTGTTTTCATTAGTCAGGCTTTACTCTCATGGGCAAATCATACCAGACATGAGTGACCCACCACTGTCTACACCCATAAAGAAAGTTGATGCATGCGCTTGTCAGAGTATGTACATCACTGAAAATCAATAAATAACACATTTAGCAGGATGTAAGCTTTCCAATCTAATCCACCTACTGGAGAATTGGGAAAATGAAAACTATAATACATAAGGATAAAAGCCCTAGAAATGTTGAAAAGAGAAGAGTTAAAAGAAACTGATTAAGTAAGAAATAAATGGCGAGAGTTAGACATTGGAATATTTCTTACCTTAAATGATGTCAAAAAAAGGAAATAACTGAAACTTACCTAGATAAGAAAAGAAATACAATATTAGCAGCAGAAATGCAAGAACTATGTATAGCATGTTTATTGGTAAATGCTATAAAAGTAAATAAGGTCTACTAAAAAATGCACTACAGTCTCCAGTGTGCAACAATAATGATACATAGACACAGTTATCCAATGAAGATAAGGAATTAAATTGCGCTGATATCACTGTATATAACTACAGTGTTTTGTAGAAAATGACATTCAGGTAAAAGCATTCCACAATATTTATTGAAATGTAGAATGCCGCGATTTGTGTAATTATTATTCACGTAAAAAACTGCTACACTAGTCATTCAATGTTAAATGCTGCTTATAGTAGAATCTGAATGTAAATACTGATGGGAAATGTGTCTTGGAAGGTAATCTGTTTGTAAATACTGTTACAGAAAATTGCTATTGTCTCTTGGCATGCGTCATGGCTGAAAACTGTCTCTGAATCAGTTCATTTGTCTGAACAAAGTAAATACAGAAATAAACAAGTAAACAGTACATATGTACACAGTAAACTGTAGTACTCAGGTAAAGGGACTCCTATGCAAATTAAATCTTCCAAGTCGCAAATTTACAGAATTATGTATCATTCTATAATTAAGAATGTTTCACAGTAAAAAAATATAGGACCAAATGAGAAAGAGCCTTGTAAAACAGACCACCATTTATTGAAAAAGAAAAAAAAGCAGTTACAATGCCTCTCCTGATGAAGGCATCATAGGCAGTGTGCAAGCAACCCTGACATTGAGTGCTCCAGCTCATTGGCTTTTGGATGCAGAGTGATCATTTACTTATTTTTTCCAGGTTTTTATGAATGCATTCAGGACAATAAAGCATCTGCTGTAGGCATAGAATGTTTATCCCTTACATGGCATCATCCTACTGCATAACTTAAGAGTCCAACTATTTTATGAAACACTCATTTTCTAAAAGATTCATTTTGACTTACACTATACTGTATGCAATGTATGCTACAAGATGAACTGTTAGTGAGCCCTTATGACTGATATGTGAATTTTTATTTAATAATTTAAAGCTTAATGAATTACGGGCATAACTAAGGCATCCGCAGATTAGCTGAAGTACTGCGTATGTGCCATCTTTTTCAAAAGCATGCACAGTATCAGTTTTAGATGTTTTCATACAGTTATAAGAATGGAATAGTAAGGTGTTCCTTAAATGTCATCCCTCCCCATCTCTTCCGTCTCAACCCTTCTCCCCCCCTTAGTCACAGATCTATATCAGCTACTACCACATACCCCTGATGCTTTGCATATTCTGTCCTTCCACCTTTCAATGCAGTTGCAGTTGTAGTTTACTTTTCCCTATGAACCCTCCTCTCTCCTTGTCACAAAAACATATTATATACAGTTTGTACACCCATAATCATTTTAACTCCTGGGTTTGTAGTGATATGGCCGAACAAATACAACACGAGTAACATCAAGACCCTAACCAGTTTATTCATCCCACAGAGTTCCCATTTACCATGACCACCTAACCTGTAAATGTCCCTTTCCCATCCTTGGCTCTTCCTAGTTGTTATTTTGTATATCTGACACCATGAGGAACAGTCTTGAAATACTCCATCTTATTGAATAAGGAAGCCTCACATCCCTCCCTCCATTCCTCTCTTCTTATTACCCGTAACTCATTAACACCTGTGTGGTGTGGAATGTCACACACCTAGCAGCCTGCATACAGCTTGCATTCTTCAACATTTTCTGCAAAATAAACTTAAAAAGCATAAGACAGATAAATGTAAGTATTTTGTGAACAGTAAAAAATATTAAAACTACAAAAATAGCAATGTTATCAGGAAGAAGTGTTCTTTACAGTGATAATACTCAGTACATTTATAGTCTTTCCATTAATAATATATTATAATGCACACAGACCCCAAATTATACTTTTGCTAAACTTTCTCAAACAAATTCTCATATCTTGTAAACTGTATAACCTAGAAATATATTGTTAGAACGTTTTTGTTAACCAGTCCAAAGCTCACATGGCAACAAATTCCTCTATGAATACATGTTCATTGAGATATCTACAGAAATATGAAAACATATGCTTAATTGCATAATTAGCAATGTAAATATCACTGAATATATATATAAGTTATGCAATTTATAGTGCAAATAGCAAAGACAGTTTTATTCAATACCATCTAAGGTTTCACCTAATGTCATACAACAGTTTGTAAGTCACTTGTTTTTAAGTACATATGGAAATATTGTTTATTTTCATAATTATTAACAAACTAGCAATATCCCAGGTATAATGTTACATAAATGGACACTGACAATGAATTTCATGGTCTTCCACCATGGCATATCATACTATACCCCTCAATAACATGTAGGTCTCTCTGTTATGACAATATGAACAGAAATATGAAAATATGAATAATAAGTGGCAAATAGTGATTAATTTCTCTACTATGGCACATCCTAGATTAACAATCTTAGTGTCATTTTGAAAATAAATCTTTGCACTTTCTAATACTTCATATTATTAGCTGGAAAGCTGCTTAGTTAAAGAAGCCGACCCAAAAAAGGTTTGGATGCCATACAGAGTTATGGGTGTGAACTTGAAATATACAAAAAAGGCATTTTAAGCTTGAATGAGTTAACTTACTAAAGTGGAACATAAATCCAGCCTCACTTTCAAAGAGAGAGGAAATACCTCAAACACTTCAGCAGCATCCAGTTCTTTCTTCCAATAATGGCATACAGTCATCTGTAAACATATTTATACTGTAATGATTCTCCCTCCCCAGCTTTGTCTCTGCACAAATTTCAACATGACCAACACAATCAAATCCAGTGACAAGGGACAGCCCTGCCTTGTTCCCACTATCTAAATTCAGCATCTTTATTCTATCTCCATGGATTGTTATCTTCACTCCTCACCACAGGGTCCACAAAAAAAATGCCCACTTGCCATATCAAATGCCTTTTGTATATCTACTAATACCATCCCTGTTCAACCCAGCTCTTCTGTCTCCCCTATTCTATAACATTCACTAACAATCTTCACTGACCCATAATAACCTCTTCTTCAAAAAACAAAAAAATAAATAAATAAATAAATAAAAAAAATATGTATATATATATATATATATATATATATATATATATATATATATAGACAGATAGATAGAAAGATAAATAAATAAATAAGTAAATAAATAAAACTGCCACTAGAGCTGGCAACACCCTTTCCAATCCAGCCACAAATACCAAACCAAATAATTTCACATTTGTATCCATAAGGAGATTTTCCTGTTGTATGCTGGGTCTGCTAAACTTCCTTTCCCTTTGGACTTTTGTCTCTCTAGTTGACCTCTGAAGGATCCCCAACCTCAAAACCTCCTCAAAACTATAACCACCACCTGCTCCACTCCAAATGCTGCCAACCATCCAGACCTCCTGTCTTCCTCCTCTTTATTTACCTAACAGCATCCCACACACCCACTCCTCCTAACACATTATTCAACATCTTCCTTCTATCTTCACCTATAAATGGACCTTTCCATTCTTCAAAAGCAAACATCCTACTTGCAAGTCTCTATATAGTTTTGAGTAGAACTCCTTGAAACACTTTTTTATGTCCTTATTTATATTTAGTCTGTTCATCTCCTTCATTTTTATATCTGGAATCCAAGCTGTCAGCCTTTACTCTTTTAATTTTTGCATAAGTACAAAGCTTGACATAAATGTACCCCCTACTTTACCATACTGCACCTGTTCTCTACATAACTACTATTGTAGTTTTTTATGTTATGTCTCTCTAATACTCATTATTCATTTCCTCTTGTAGTTTAACACCACAGTCCAATGTGTACTTCATCTGGCTACCTCCTCACGGGACCCACAACTTGCTGTACTTCCAACCCCTCCAGACTCCAGTACTGTAGTTATTAGTAGGTGTCTGTTTGTGCTACATATAAGCTGGTAGCCTCTGTCCCTCCTGTACATCACCAGGCTGCTCTAACCTTCCAGTGTTCCCTTAGTCACTAATCTGTTTTCTCGCTTCTCTGCCCTCCCCTTATCTACTCCACTCTTGTTCTTACCCTCTCTCCTTCCCACTATAACCAGCCATCTCTGGCTGCCTTCATAGTCCACATAGCCCTTTCCCCACACTCTGCTCACCAATTTCTGCCTCTACTTCCCTGCACTATACCTACTTCTGGTTTCCTTTTCAGATACTTCTAATCAGATTTACCTTTACTGTAGTCCTGTATGCGCATTATTCTCTTTCCTTTCCTTTCCTTCTACCTACTTATTTCTTTCTTGAACGCCTGCTCTGCAATTCACTTCTTTTCATTCTCTCCCTTTCCCATTCTGGCACACTACTCTTCTCCATATATCCTTTCCAACTGACCTGACTGCTTTTGAAGAGTCCTTCAATTTGGCTCAGGTCTAGCTTCACTCTGTTCGCCCTCGCTGCACTCGGGCTCACTCTGCTACCCTACTCTACCCCATTCCCACCCTCCCCAGACTCCCTAGATTTACAGCTATACCACTAAAACCACACCCCTATCACCTCCCAACTTCCTCAGCTCTCTCCTATCACTGAATACTTCCCATCTACTCTACCACACCCACTTTACTCTAAGCTACCATCCACTCCCCTCCCCCTAGCACTCTCCTATCACTGAATACTTCCCATCTACTCTACAATACCCACTTTACTCAAAGCTACCATCCACCCCCCCCATCTTTTCCCCTCCCTCCTTAGTATTACCTATTCTGCACTGTATCCCTACTCACACATTCCCTAGCCTCTCAAATCATGCATCTTTCTGATTCTACTCAAACTAACTGCATCCTACTTACTATCTGTACCATTCCAACCCTGTTTCTTTGCTCCACTGCCACTTCCTATCTATGCCCTCTCCCACCCAACTACTTGTCTCCTACCCTTACCTCTTTCCTACCCACTCCTTACATACTTATTCTCTGCCTATTGCTTCATCTCTATTTACACATTCCTTCACTGCCTTATTTAAAGCCAAACCATTTCCTGCCTCTACACCCCCACTCAAAACCAAACCAAAACACTATCTCCAAATTAATCACCATACTTCCCATACTTCACTTCTCCTAAATCTGCTACTATCTGGTGACATACATCCAAACCCTGGGCCTAACCAAAGATCCTCTCTCCCAAATAACTCCTCCTTGCCCCATTATTGCATCACCAATACTGATTCCCAGTCAATCTTATCTACTCCCTCTAAACATCTTTCATTACTGTCTAAGAACATACAAAGTATCCTGAACAAAGTCTCTCTCTTCCATGCTTGGATCTCCACACATACACCTGATATTCTTTGCCTATCTGAAACCTGGCTCAAGCCTCATATATCTAACTCTGAAATACTTCTTTCAGGCTACAACATCCTGCAACATGATCACCTTAATAAGAAAGGAGCTGGTGTCGCTCTTCTCTACTCTAACCATTTCACCCTTCTACCTGTCACTATTAGCTCTCTCAATTTCCAACCTGCTGAAACTCTCATAGCCAACTGTCAAATTAACACTCATAAGAAGCTAGCTATCGTATCCATTTATATCCCCCAAAGGCAACAACATCCCTGTCCTGGAAAACTTGTTCTTCTGAATCACACAATATATTACTCATGAAACCATTATTATGGGTGATGCAAACATTGATTGGAATACCCTTGAAACTGACTCTCCACATTCCTCCATCAAACTCTATGGTTTCTCTCAGCAAATTACTAACCCTACTCATTTAAACAAACACAAACACTAGCTCCACTCTTGACTGCATTCTCACCTCTGACCCAAGCTCTACCACAACCCCTCTACCCTACCTGATACTCTCAGTGATCACCATCCCACCATTATTAGTAGCCATTCACCCCAGCTACAGAAACCCAGAATTTACAAAGTCTGTTGAAATCTCACCAACTTCAACCCTGACACTTTAAACCATCTGCTTTCTTCTATTAACCGGTCCTTACTCCATAACACCCCCCTAGATGAAGCAGTCCTATCTTTAATAACATTTTTTTAGATACACTCAGCTCCTTAGCCCCCACTAGGAACCTCAGGTGCAAAACTCACTTTGCCCCCTGGTTAACAAAAGCCACTCAAATTCTTATGAATAGGAGAGACAGTGTTTGGAAAAAATGGAAGAAATCCAATACCTACACTGATCTCCAAACCTATAGAGAGCTCTGTAACTTAAAAAAAAACATGTCACCCTTTACAAACAAAACTTTTTTCAGAAACCACTAGACTACTCATACTCCAACCCCCATAAAATCTGGCAATCTGTGAATAAGCTACTAAACCCTGGATGTCCATCTACCCCCAACCCATACCCAAATAGCTCACCCAGTGATACTGCTACCCAACTCAATGCTTTCTTCATTGATACTATCCATAATCTGACTAAAAATTATTCTCTTCTCAACTCTAACCCCCTCCACCACTTACCACTCTACTCCCTTCTCTCTCAAACCTGTATCTACAACATACATGAAGTTCCTTCTCTCTAAACTTAAAAACTGCTCACCATCAGTTGATAATTTACTCTCAGTTCCTAAAAATTGCTGCTAATTCTATTTCCCTTCCCATCTCCATTTTAATCAATAGATCCATTCTCTAAACCATAGGTTCATAGGGTCATAAGTAGGCACTAGGTTATCGGCCCAAGGGCCTAAGTAAGCCTAGCCAACAAGGTGCCCTGGCTTACGCCAGCCAAGAATGTTATTTTCCTGTGCCCCTGTCAAGCAGAGACACAGAAGTGATCCCTGGGGTGTATTTCCTATTTCCCATCCACTCATCAAGATTTTTCTTGAAGAGTGCTAATGAAGAACTTTGCTTGACATAGATGTGTAGCTTGTTCCAGAGTATGGGAAGTCTCTGGGACAGGAATCTATCCCTCCAACATGTCCTGTTTATTGTGGTGACAAGGTTTAGGTCCCTAGAGCATGTAGCTCGGAGGGATTGGGATTTCTTTAGGTGTAGCATGTCCAACATCTCTGGGTTTGACATAGCTTTATATGTTAGGCAGAGCTCACCTTGGAGTAGGCGATATGCTGCAGAGTAAAGCTGGAGTTTTTTTGAGACATCTGTGTAGGGCATCTGTTTGAGGCCAGTAATCCTCTTTGTGAGGTACTTCTGTGGCCTTTCCAGCTGCTGCAGATGTCTTGTGAGGTACATTCCAAAAGGGGCACTGTACTCTATAATGGCTCTAATGAGTGTCGAGTAGAGGGGAACAATGACCTCTTTTTTCCTGGATGAGAACCCTTTTATGATGAGGTGAGCCACATAGAAGGACTTCCTGACTACTGCGGTGGTGTGATTATCAAAGGAGAGATTACTGTCTACCTGGGTCCCAAGGTCTCTTATCACACATTCGGCATTAAGTAGACTGCCGCCTATGTGGTAGTTCATGGGTACAGAGTTTTTACCAAAGGGGATGACAATGCACTTTTTGGCACTGAGCTTGAGGCCATGGCTCTGACACCATGCATCTGTCTCAGTGAGGCCCTTCTGTAGGATGTCCACATCATTTGGGGACTCACCTATGGCTCCTAGTTTGCAGTCATCTGCGAACTTCATTAGCCAAAGGCCTGTGTTAGCCTGTACTTCAGAGAAGTAGATACCAAACAGGAGAGGTCCCAGGACTGAACCCTGTGGTACTCCACTTGTCACTGGTTTGAAGTCAGATTTGGAGTCTGCAACATTTACAGTGTGGGTTCTGTCAGTGAGCCATTTGGCAACCCATCTTGTGACATAGGGATTTATACCTAGTTTAGTGAGTTTAGCTTTAATTCCAGGATGGGGGATGTTGTCAAAAGCCTGGGTGAGGTCAAGATAGGCTGTGTGAACCACCCTACCCTCATCTACGGCTTTGGTGACTGCCTCAAAGAAGTCGATCAGGTTCAGGAGGCATGATCTGCCTTTCAGAAACCCGAACTGGGTGGGGTCCAGAGTTTGGAGGTTACCAATGTCTTTGTTTATTATGAGTTCCATGATGATACGTTCCATGGCCTTACAGACCAGACTCATCAGGCTAATAGGGCAATAGTTCCCGGAATCAGTGTTGACTCCCCCTTTGTGGAGTGGGATAACTGTTGCTGTGTGCCATTCAGTGGGCACAAAGTCTGATGTGAGACTATGAATGAACACAGTGCTTAGGTGGGGAGCCAGTTCGTTCTGAAGTTTTGAAAATGCAGCCTGGGATTTTGCCACATCCCATGGATGCTGTGTTTTGGGCTTTAGAGAGTGCAGCTTTTACCTGCATAGTTGTGATTACAGGGACTCTGCATTCTTCCTGTATAGATATGGGCCCCTTTAGAGGGTGGGGGGGGGGGTAAAGTTAGCACTGAATCTATCTGCTAGGATGTTGGATGTTGACAATATCAGTTGGTTCTGTAATTTTCATGCTGTTGTGCTGTAACTCAGAGCAGATCTGGGTGTTGCCATTGAGATTCTTGACATAGCTATAGAATGTTTTGTGGTTGCCCTTAGAATCAGTGGTGATTTTGTTTTCGTAGCTAATTTTGGAGGATCTTATAAGGGATCTCAGCTTCTTACTGAGGCTGACCAGGGAAGGGAACTCCTCCACTCATGGGATTTTACTGTCTTTTGCAACAGTTTGTTCCTTCTGTTGTAGAGTTTGTTTATGGCAGGGGATCACCATATTGGCTTCCTTTTTTGGAGGATAGCATATTGGTTCTGTTTGGGATAGCACAATCTATGCACTCATGTAAGTGCTTATACAGTGCATCTGTGTAGGATTCAGCAGTCATAACTGTATTGTCCATCTGCATGGGTGTCATGAGGTTCGCCACTTCTGTCTTAAGAAGCATGAAGTTGGCTTTGGAGAAATTTTTTACGGTGGTTTCCTTAATGGGGGGTAGGGGTGGGATGTGGATATCTAGGGTGATTAGCTTATAGTCAGATCTGACCAATGAGGTAAACATACTAGCCATAGTCCCTAATATCACTCTCCTTCACAAAGGCGGTAATGCAATTGATCCATCCAACTTTAGACCTATCACTATACTATCTCCATTGTCAAAAATATTGGAAAAATGCATCCACAAACAGCTCCTTACTCACCTCCTCCAAAAAAATCTCCTTACCCCCTCTCAGCATGGCATTCATCCAAAGCATAGTACTGCTACTGCTCTCATATCCTTTATAAACACCATTGCACATTCCCAAGATAATAATAAGTTAGTCTCCTGTTTGTTCCTCGATTTATCTAAAGCCTTCGACACTGTTTCCCATAGACTACTTCTCTCAAAACTTATTTCTCTAAACCTCACCGACTCTTCCCTACCCTGGTTCTCCAGCTACCTCTCTAACAGACTTCAGGCTGTAAAATGGCAAACTACCTTTTCCCCCTTCCTATCTGTTCAAACATGGGTGCCCCAAGGCTCCATCCTTAGACCCTTACTTTTCAATATCTTTATTAACGACCTCTACTCTTCCTGCCCAAACTCTACCATTATTAAATATGCTAATGATTCTACTATCATTTCTTGCTCTGACAACATCTCTCATCTCCATACCCTCACCCAATGGTCCCTCCATTCTGTTGAAAGATGGCTCACTTCTAATCAGCTCTTACTGAACCCCAACAAAACTAAACTCGTCCTTTCCATCCCTACAACCCTTCAGCATCATATAGCTCTGTCTTCGCACTTGACAATACAGTCATCTCTGCTGAACCTCATACCAAATTCCTTGGAGTTACTACTGATGACCATCTAAAATTCGATCACCACATTCAGCTATGTATTAAAAAGACCAGACAAAAACTTTGACTCCCATATGGGCACAAAAAATGTATCAATCAGTCTTCTAGACTTTTCCGTGCTCAAGCTGACCTACTCCCCACTTTACTCTATGCAGCCCATATTTTTACAAACCTTCAATCTAATCCCCTGGATAAATTTGGAAGCACCTATAACAAAATAGCAAGATTTGCTTCTAGCCTACCTTATCGTACTCATCACTGTACAGCCCTAAAATGTCTGCGATGGCTTGAATTCCAGCACCAAATGCTATTACCCCAGCTTGTGACTGCTCATTCAGTCTTACATGACCCATCCTTCTGTCCCTCTCTCTCTCTACCCTTATTCAGCCTCACATCCCCAACCATACTATTCACAGCTCTCACCAGAACCTATTGCACATCTATAAGCCCAATAAAAACACTGGCAAACTACTGTATTGCTACTCTGTCACTAATGCTTGGAACAAACTTCCTTCAAATGTCAAATCTATCAATAACACCATCTCCTTCAAAACAGCATTAAAAGATACCTTCCATTTGGCATGATCATGTCTTTTCTCTGAACCAACATAACCTTATCTTCCTGTCACCTCCTTTCTCTTACAGGTCCCCCCCCAAAATGCACATGTGAATAACAAGAACCTTGTCATCTTATAGCCTTTCTCAATAACTGTCTGCACTCTAATTATTTATCAATACAATAAACAATCTCATCTTCACATCTCAGAACTTAAGAATGTGTTACATGTATTTGATATTTGCATATTTTTGCTAAAAAATACCTTCTGTATATATGTTCATTACTTTACTGGAAGTTGTTTGATGATTTTGTACCACTGTTCTATTAACATATATTCCATTTGTTAATTTTCAGATTGTTAATGTCTATTTTCATATTGTACTGTCTGGAGCTTTTCTCCTCGGGTCTCCACTGAAAAAGGGTATTTACCCAGTTGGACTAACCTGGTTAACAAATATAAAATAAATAAAATAAAATATCCACATGCATCTGATCTCCATCTACTCTTCAAGCCAGAAGATATAGCAAACTTACTGGCAGACAAGCTCGGCTCTAACTTTACCCCTCCCACCAGCCTCTCCTCTGGAAATACCATCAAATAAAATGCCCCCAACTATCACTAAGGAACAGGTCCTCAACGTTTTCTCTAAGACCAAGAATACTGCATTAATGGGCCCAGACAATATCTCAGGTTGTGTTTCATGTTATTTACAAGGCAGCCTATCAAGCCCTCTGGAATCAATATTTAACCATAGCCTCCAAACTGGCTTCATGCTTCACAAATACAGAATGGCAACAATCATTCCTCTGCATAAAGGCCAGCCATATATGGACTCAAGAAATTACAGACCCATAACTCTCACTAGTTTCATATTCAAATCCATGAAAAGGATTATCATGGAAATGATCAATAAAAACACAGGAAACCTTCATACACTAGACCCAACCTAGTCTGGTTTCATCAAGGGCAGATCATGCCTACTCAACCTAGTAGACTTCTTTCAGAAGGTCATAAAAGCAATGGCTGATGGCAAAATGGTTCACACTGCCTCCCTTGACCTGGCTAAAGCATTTGACACAATACCCCACTCAGGCATTGCTGACGAACTCCAGCAGTTTTGTATAAACCATTATGTCACCCAATGGACAGCCAGCTAACGCACAGGCAGGACCCAGAATGTTAGACCTGGGGAGTCCACCTCTATAAAGAAGCCAGTCACCAGTGGAGTCCCTCAGGGATCAGTCCTGGGACTGCTCCTTTTTGGCATCTATTTCTCTATCTTCAGCGCCAATCTCAATGTTCTCTGACAGAACAGTTTTGTAGATGACTAGGAGCAGTCATAGAACCTCCCACCTACACTACTGTTCTCCAAGAAGGACTGACACAGACGTATAACTGGTGTCAGAGCCATGGACTAAAATTAAATGCCAGGAAATGCATAATAGTATCATCTGGGAAGTCAGTCACACCTGGTAGCTACCATATTGACAACAATAGTCAGGGACTTGGGGACACAGATAGACAGGAATCTAGCTTTTGACCATCACAGATTTACAATAATGAGGAAACAATTGTATGCTGTGCAACTTATAAACAAAAGTATGGCATCTAAATCTAAGAAGGTCAGTGTTCCACTATCTTCAACATTCATCAGATCTACTATTGATTAGAATGCCCCTTTGATGTGTACCTAACCAGGCACATCTAACAACTGAAATGTCCACAAAGATTCCTCACTAAAAGAATACAGAGCATAAATAACATGTTCTCTACAGACTGCCTCATATCCCTATCCCTGTATTCTCTCTCATACAGGCTGTTGAGAGGAGATCTATGCCTGGCATACAAGGCATCATTGGACCACACTCTGATGGATCTCCCGCATATCTGCAAAGCAAACAGCACCAGATATACCCATTCTAAAGACTTAAATCTCATCTGTGATATAAACAGGATCTGTTGGAGAGATAGGTATGTATCCCTGAGACTTCCCCTTCTCTGGAACAAGCTGCCCTTCCATGTGAAGTAGAGTTCCTCCCTTACCCAATTCAAGTGTAACTTGAACAGTTGAATCTAGAAGAAGAAATGTATCCATGGTTTGGAAGATTTGTCTGTAATGGACACAGGCAACCTGTAAATGTTTTATCATCCAGGCTCCTGCTTGTAAATGTTTCATGTCCCACGCCCCTGCTTACACTACCAAGGGTACCAGAACGTGTCAGTGATTTGGGATGCATGGCTAGGATTAAAAAGGTCCCAGTGGCCATTAGCCTAGTACACCACCTATGACATGAACCATGCTAATTCTCTTTACACTCCCCAGTCAGACTACCCTTCTCCATTCCCCCTTCTAACCCATTGTTGCAATTTATCAGTCTTTTCCTATCAATTTTATTTTCTCTTTTAAGCTTAAATTTACACTCTTCCCATCAATTCTACCTCCACACCACCATCACATCCTCCCATTTCATTATTCCTACCCTAAACTCTATTCCTATTCCTTCTCGCTACATAACGCTTTCTGTACCAGTCTTGCTTGCTCTGCCCCTCTCCATTTACCTGGATGCATCTCCAACTGCTAACCTTCAATCTACTCCAGTTCTATTCCAGTGCTGCTGCTGTACCACCTAAAACAGACTTTTCTACAACCCACACCTCCTTCAAACTCAGAAACTGTCACTCCATCCACCAGAAAACTATCTAGTTTGCTCACCTGCCTGTACCTGTCTGTACTATTCCTACTAATGAAGTATAATTCCTCTTTTCCCATTTCTCCCTCCACATATCTATCACAGAATCACTATAACATTTCCCATCCATCCTCAACACTTTTTTACCATTTTGCACATGGGGTCAGGGTGTTACTTTCAGCAGTGATAATCATCTCAAGCCAAGGTTTACACCACCAGGTGGCCAGCCCCGCTGTGACAGTTCATTTGTACCACTCACTCACACACACACACACTCTCACCTATGGCCAATTTAGAGTGTCCAATCCACCTCCTGCATCTCTTTGGAATGTGGGAGGAAATCAGAGCACACGGAGGAAACCCACATGACAACAAGGAGAACACGCAGACTCTCCTGTAATTCATAACATTAAACTACACCTTTCCAAATACCCCATACATCTCTGCACATTGTACTACATAACCCCCCCCATACTATCCTATCCATCTCGATCCCGAGCTTTTCCACGGTCACCCAACAAGCCCCCAAAGTATCAGTGCAATCTACATTTAGGCCACAGTTAAAAGAAAATCAGCACCCCTGTTCATAGCGCCCTCATCCAATAATCCAGCTCTACTATCTTCCAACTTCATGCTTTCCTATCTGCCACCTCAACCTCTCTGTACTAAGCTTTCTGCCCTCATGTCTTCCCCACCGACTCTATTTATACTTTTCCATATAGCCTTTCATCTATACTTTCCCCAGGTTTTTTCTGTCGTTTAAGCTCGTGACTTGTACACAGACTATATCTATCTTCTCCTGCAGTAATTTGACTATTACCTTTTCTCCTTCTCTCTTAAGATGACTGCTTACATCCCCACCTTTCCATGTTGCTGTCTGGAACCCCTTGACCTCCTACACCTATCTACTGCTCCTCTAGAGCTTGACATGCTGTTACTTTCTCCTGGAGCTAGTAGGTCTATGTCACTGTGGGTCATCTTAGAAGAAAGTAGCCTATCTTCTTAACTCCCCAAGCTAAGCTACCCTAATCTCTTTCCTCCTTTATAGTTACAATTAAGCTAAACACATGACTTTTTACTTATTAGACTGTGGTGGTGGTGCTGCGGTAGCGTTGTCGCCTCACAGTAAGACGTTGTTCTGTTCGATTCTCAGCTAGAGCGTCTTCTGTGTAGAGACGTGCATGAATGGGCGTACCTTCGTTGAAGGCTGTGCATCAGGGCTGGCTACTCGGCATGTAAAAATCTACTGCCAATCATTAGCGGACCGGAGTTCCGCTGTGGTGACCCCTCACGGGGAAAAGCCGAAAGACACAACAACATGATTTTTTACTTATTACTACAGCGAACTGCCAAAAGAATGCTCTCCAGAATTGTATAGAGTGTTTTACCTTGCTTTTTCTCATTGTTCTCTGTAACATATTGTTGGTATATCTCTATGCCTTACAATATTGTTGATTATTTTTGAAATGTATAATTTTCAACATTTTTTATGTAATATCTTCAAATTTTGTTTAATTTTCTCTGTTAAATAGACCCTTTCTCTTTGGGCCTCCACTGAAAATGGCTCTTCTGATCCAGTTGGACATTCCCGGTAAATAAATGTCAATAAATAAATAAACCACATTTAAACTTTTCAGAATATTTCATTGACGCATCCTAAGGGGCAAATGTAACCTGCAACAAGGAGAATTATTATTCTGATGACTGGGTTGTTTTAATTTTGCTGAAGCACAATAAAATGTGGATTACACTGGATCTTAAAACTAGCGGCACATAATTCTCCAGGGCTGAATGGCTTCATCTCTATTAAACCGATGTTGATTGAACGTAAATAAAGTTGGTTTTTGCTATTCAGAACTCTATAGCCCATATTTCCCTAGTAGTTAGGATATTAAAAGTGGGTATTATTCCCCTTTTTTCCTCTTAATTTGTGGTTAGCCAACTGGGTATTTCCTTTATCTATAGCTCTATAGGAGTGTGATGTATAAGCATTTAATGCTAGGGACATCTTGTCACCTTGGAAGTTATTGTTTAACATTACAGTATATGCATTACTAAACATCATTAATTTTATACCAGGCCACGTATTCCCTATATTATAGATGTCTCGATGGAATAGATAAGTATAGTACTTAGTTATAAGATCGTATATACAGGTTTTATATTTTAATTTTTATTTTATTGCTTATTATATTTTATAGTAAGGGCATGTCTTAACATGATAGAATGGCGTTTTGAGATTAGCCCTTGGTCTGATATATATACATATGTAGCAAGGGTATGTCTTAGTTGGATAGAATGGGGTCTTGAGTAACCCCTTATCCTATATATCTATATTTGTCTTGGTATATAACCTTGCATGTTCACTTGGGGTGACACTTCTCCACCATGAGAGGTAGGATTAGAACTGCCCCTTTGAGTTCAGCTACACTGATGTACAGGAATAGTTTTGATGTCCAAAGGAAGCATTATGGAGATGTCGTTTGAACAAATATCCTGCCATTGTTGTCCCATAAGGGTATATAGTTACACATACATTTTCATACCATAGATATATTTTATATTTTATATCTGTTGCTTTGTGAATATGTGGAGATGTTTGTTTTATGATTTATATGCATATGTACAGTATATTCCCTTAATATGTTGTGTAGTATACTACTATGTAAATTTAGTGGTAAATACAGCACTTTCTTATAGGTTTTTGTCAATTTTTTAGACACACAACACGTTCTATGTTTCATGTAAAATAAGTATCACTAGGATAGTAATGCTGAATTAATTGTGTATTTTGCAACATGGTTTATCCTAGTGTATATGAAATAGTTTGTAGTTCGTGTAAATATACAGATATTGCCTTTACTTCATTACTAGAGAATTAATATATGTGTTCATAGCGGTTTTGGTTCTACACTGATATATATATATATTCCCTCATATATATTTTATATATTTTATATGTTTATTCACTGTAGCTTATATGTGGGACATAAAATTTTAGTAATAGAAAATATACATCTTTACAGGTCCTACGCATGGTGGGTAGGATCAGTATGAAGAATGTATTTAAATGCTGGACCTATATTAAATTTTCTTAGTTTCCGGTCTCTATGGTCTTGTTTTAGGACCGTGGGGACAACTTTTTAGGTCAGGAGGAAATCCCTACTGAGAATCCAGACATGTGACCTCAATAGCGAATAGGATGATGTTTAATTTGCAATGGCAAACAGTTTGTTGATGCTTCTTCGGTGCAGCTTTTTTACCGATGGTGGAACTGTCTTAAATAACTTGCACTGGATAGATTTTCTTACAATTAAGGTAAGGGATTCTAGCTATGTTTATATGAGTTAAGAGATAAGGAACACCATGATAGTATTTTGTTGAAAGAACTCTCAGCCTGTGAGGGATGTGTTCTCATTTCTGAATGCCATTTGCCAAGTTGTAATGCTTTTGTTCAAAATATGCACTTTTGAATTATGAGCTTGTAAATGCATTTTTTATGTCTGAAGCCTGCAGCGTTTTGTTTAGTCAGAGGGTTTTTGTAATGCTTTGAAATATTTTGTGATGAATGTGAATGCTGCACTTTAGAAAATGAATTGGATTGAATTTAAACTGCATTTGAATGTAATGATGGCTTTAAATTGATGAAAGGCAATTAAGCTTCATTTTAAATTAATGAGCCCGCCAAAAGTTGTTTAGTATAAGTATTTTGGAATCATTTTATGACATTGTATCTGATGAAGCATAGTCTAACTATGCGAAAGCGCTTATTCTCTGTTTCCAATAAATGAATTTTTTACTTATTTCCATCGTGGATATTTTCAGTGTGTCAGGAGCTTGAGTTGGGACTACTCTATAGAAGGATTTATTCGTGGTGATTGTTCTCACTTTTTGGACTTCATTACTATCTTCTTAACTCCCCAAGCTAAGCTACCCTAATCTCTTTCCTCCTTTATAGTTACAATTAAGCTAAACACATGACTTTTTACTTATTAGACTGTGGTGGTGGTGCTGCGGTAGCGTTGTCGCCTCACAGTAAGACGTTGTTCTGTTCGATTCTCAGCTAGAGCGTCTTCTGTGTAGAGACGTGCATGAATGGGCGTACCTTCGTTGAAGGCTGTGCATCAGGGCTGGCTACTCGGCATGTAAAAATCTACTGCCAATCATTAGCGGACCGGAGTTCCGCTGTGGTGACCCCTCACGGGGAAAAGCCGAAAGACACAACAACATGATTTTTTACTTATTACTACAGCGAACTGCCAAAAGAATGCTCTCCAGAATTGTATAGAGTGTTTTACCTTGCTTTTTCTCATTGTTCTCTGTAACATATTGTTGGTATATCTCTATGCCTTACAATATTGTTGATTATTTTTGAAATGTATAATTTTCAACATTTTTTTATGTAATATCTTCAAATTTTGTTTAATTTTCTCTGTTAAATAGACCCTTTCTCTTTGGGCCTCCACTGAAAATGGCTCTTCTGATCCAGTTGGACATTCCCGGTAAATAAATGTCAATAAATAAATAAACCACATTTAAACTTTTCAGAATATTTCATTGACGCATCCTAAGGGGCAAATGTAACCTGCAACAAGGAGAATTATTATTCTGATGACTGGGTTGTTTTAATTTTGCTGAAGCACAATAAAATCACTGAAAAACTCCCGGTGAGAGGTCACCACCACTCTTAAGTATTCAACTGCGGTACCACCTTTATCATTCTTATAAGAAAAGCGCAGTCCGGGTCTGAACTGTCTGCAAACAGCTAAAGTTAACTTTGAACCTAACACCACTCTTAAGTATTCAACTGCGGTACCACCTTTATCATTCTTATAAGAAAAGCGCAGTCCGGGTCTGAACTGTCTGCAAACAGCTAAAGTTAACTTTGAACCTAACACCACTCTTAAGTATTCAACTGCGGTACCACCTTTATCATTCTTATAAGAAAAGCGCAGTCCGGGTCTGAACTGTCTGCAAACAGCTAAAGTTAACTTTGAACCTAACACCACTCTTAAGTATTCAACTGCAGTACCACCTTTATCATTCTTATAAGAAAAGCGCAGTCTGGGTCTGAACTGTCTGCAAACAGCTAAAGTTAACTTTGAGTATGTCTACCTGTTTGAGCCAATATTCATTTTCCCCTGGAGAGCACTCTGCTTTGGCTTGTAAGCAGCCCCCCCCCCCCTGCACACGCCACACACACACACACACACACACACACACACACACACACACACACACACACACACACACACACACACACACACACACACACACACACATCTTCCACTTTCTCTTATTCCCTTCTATTAGCAAATAGTATCTATAACTGATCAATACTGTGTGTTTGTTAATTTAAATTGAGACCACAATAGTCTACTGATACAAGGTTATCCTGTTTTTCCACCTGGCAAATGGTTAAGAAATGACTTACAGTTTCAGAGCAGTCCTTGGTCAATTGTGATTGTTTCTTAAACACAAACTTGTCTTTGCTTTGGCTCATTAGCAGCAGTACAAAGAACTGCCTGCTCACACCCTTGTTCTCCCCTCCCCCTTCCCTGTTTATTACCTTAAGACAATCCCAAAGTTAATAAATATTACCTGTGGCAGGCACCATTTTTACAACTACAATCCATTCTGCTACAGGCCCCATGAAGGAGCTCAGTGTCTTTCCAGTAAGTGTTTTACAACTGTAATTGCCTATTTATGTTGAATTGTGTTAGACATTTTACAACTGTATATGTTTATGTTGAATTGTGTCAGACATCTAATATGATTTATGCTTTATTATTGGAAGTTACTATGCCATGCTAGCATTTTGTCTGCACCAAGTTGTTTTTAGTATACTAGTATGGTCTGTTTGTATAGCTGCACCTTATTTACTAATGTTATTCATGTAATTGTGTTGTGTGTAGACAGCTCATACTGGTGTCTACATTTTTCTATATAATTGTGCTGTTACTGGTGGATAGAATCATATTAGACAACCTCGACAGAGTGCTGCTCACTATATTTTTATCTGTGACTGCATAACTGTCTTGAGGTTTTTCTAACAGAGGTGTTTCCAATTGGCTCAGTATCTGCATATACTAGTTGTTGGTTCAAGACATTTTCCTGCATATACAGTAGCTATTTGCTCAGTTTGTTTTTTGTAATCTTTCTAATATATCTTTACCATCTCAAAGTGCTTACTCCTCTCTGTACTCTTTTTTTCTAGACCTAACACCACTCTTAAGTATTCAACTGCAGTACCACCTTTATCATTCTTATAAGAAAAGCGCAGTCCGGGTCTGAACTGTCTGCAAACAGCTAAAGTTAACTTTGAGTATGTGTCTACCTGTTTGAGCCAATATTCATTTTCCCCCTGGAGAGCACTCAGCTTTTGCTTGTAAGCAGCCCCACCCCCACACACACAGACATACACTCATCTTCCACGTTCTCTCTTATTCCCTTCTATTAGCAAATAGTATCCATAACTGATCAATACTGTGTGTTTGTTAATTTAAACTGAGACCACAGTAGCCTACTGATACAACGTTATCCTGCTTTTCCACCTGGCAAATGGTTAAGAAATGACTTACAGTTTCAGAGCAGTCCTTGGTCAATTGTGATTGTTTCTTAAACACAAACTTGTCTTTGCTTTGGCTTATTAGCAGCAATACAAAGAACTGCCTGCTCACACCCTTGTTCTTCCCTCCCCCTTGCCTGTTTATTACCTTAAGACAATCCCAAAGTTAATAAATATTACCTGTGGCAGGCACCATTTTTACAACTACAACCACCCTTGTCACTATCCTATGTTCATTTATCAGTTAACTCTATTACCCGATTGTTTCCAGCCCCCTCATAAGAGCAACTAACAGGGTCTCTACCCACTTCGCTCCCCACCTTTATTACACTCACAAACCCCTCCCATCTTTCCAGTAGCCAACCACAGCACTAACCCAACACTACCTCCTCCATCTTCCCACTACTATCACACCTCCTCAACTAACATGTACAAGCATACCTTACCTATGCTCATGGCATGCACTCTCCTTGCATATCTTACATCCCACCAAAGCTCCATCATTCCCCCACTCAACCACTACCACTGTATTACTACTCACACCACCACTCATGTCTCACCCTCACTCAACTCCCCTCCCACCAACTCAAGAGACATCCCTATGCACCCCCAACATATTCTCCCAACTATATTACTCAAGCATAAAGCATTCCTACAACTTTACACAGTAACCCTCCCACCATACCTATTACCCAAAGAGCACAATCATAAAGTTTCCCTTATAAACAAACCAATTTAAAAACTGAGAAAACTAATAACCTCATGCATATCTAAACTAGCCCTAAGTGGAGATATCCACCCCAACCCTGGCCCTACCATCTCCAACCCCAATCCTCATAATCAGACTAGAAACCACAACTTCTCCCATATTACAGCCAATAGAAAGCCAAGTGACTTCCTGCTACTAAGCCTAAATATTAGAAGTATATCCAACAAAGTCCATGAACTCCATGCCACCGTAGACTTGTACTCCCCAGATATAGTCATCCTGACAGAATACTGGCTAAAACCTCACATTATCAGTGAGCAAATACTCCCCACAGGTTATGTTATACTAAGAGTAGACCGGCTAAACAAGAAAGGAGGCGGTGTAGCTATAATACTTAAACAGCATCTGAACATCCAGATCTTAAAATCATCAGCTCCACAAATAGGCAATGAAGAAATAATATATACCAACCTCAAAATAAACCAAAACAAAACCATCAACATAATTGGATGCTACTTCCCACATGGCCAAAACATCCCTCCACTAGAACACCTCCTCAGCTGGTCTACCCACCATCTCCCCCAAGAAACTATCATTTTAGGTGATTTCAATATTGACTGGCAATCCTGTTCTGGCAACCATCCAACCCATCATGTAAACCTTCATGGCTTCACCCAACTAGTCCAGTCGTCAACCAGGATAAATAAAAACTCCAGCAAGCACACTACCCTGGACTGGATACTAGTCAGTAAGAGCCCCCAGTCATATATAACAGGCTGCTTATCAGATAGCCTCAGTGATCACTCCCCAACATTCCTACTTAAAAAATACCTATACCAAGCTAAACCGGTCATCTACCGTCATATACGTAAAAAACTAATCTTTAACCCACTCACATTCATCTCATCCCTCAAAGAATGTAACTGGCATCCTCTAAAGTACCTCAGCTTTGATGACGCAGTTGAATTTTTAATACTACCTTCCTGAGCATCCTTAATTACCATGCCCCCATAAGTCTTTCCAGAATCAAAGCACAACCCTCCCCATGGCTACAGAAAACCACTAAGTCATAAATGAAAAACAGGGATAAAGCCTGGGAGCACTGGCGCAAAACCAAAACCCCCTCAACTAGACAGAAATTCCTAGAACTACGCAACAGAGTCAAAAAGCTAATAAAACAGGACAAATTCCAATACTACCAGTCTGCCCATAGACTCCTCTCAACACAGCCCCAAACAATTCTGGTCCTCCATAAACTCCATCCTCCACCCAGGTAAAGTCAGTACCCCTCCTCCTAACATCCCTCACTCCTCAGAAAATATTGCTACCTCATTCAACACACACTTCACACAAACCATACCATCACTAGCTAAACAACACAACCCCCCTCCCCTCCAACCCACACCTTCAACTAGTAATCTCCCCACTGCCTTCTCTTTTTCTCCTGTACCTACCTCCAACATAAAAAAACTCTTAACTAAACTTAAGCCCACCAGATTAGCAGCAGACAATCTCCCAAGTGAATACTTACAAATCACAGCTGATGCTCTGGCCTACCAGTATCCATCCTGATTAACCGATCTCTGTCAAAAGTTACAATCCCACACTGTGGAAAGTATCACATATAATTCCCCTCCACAAAGGCGGACCCTCCACAGAACTAACCAATTACCGCCCCATAGCTATTCTCTCTCCACTCTCCAAAATACTAGAGAGATGCATACACTCTCAGGTCTCAGACTACCTCCTTACTAACAACCTCCTTTCCAATACTCAGCATGGCTTCCGATCAAATCATAGCACCACCACTGCCTTACTCTCCTTTACTAACACTATCCTTCAGCATAAAAACAATGGCTATCTCTCCTTTGCTACTTTCCTAGACCTATCTAAAGCATTTGACATGGTCCCACACAAACAACTTATCTCTGTCCTCAATAACCTATCCTTCTCACAATCGGTCACCAACTGGTTTCAGAGTTACCTGTCTGACCGCCAACAATCCGTTGTATGGCAGAATGACATATCTCCCCAATTACCTGTCTCCATAGGGGTTCCCCAAGGATCCATCCTTTGACCCCTTCTCTTCTCTGTTTTCACCAATAATCTAGCCTCTGCCACCAAACATGGCACACTCACACAATATGCAGATGACTCAACCATCATCTGCTCAGCCCAGTCCCTACCCAAACTGCAAAAAGTCACACAGGAAGCCTTTTCCCCTGTTGAAACTTGGTTATCCGATGCCCAATTAATACTCAACCCAAACAAAACTAAACTACTTATCTTCCAACCCAGCAAACATACTCAAAACAACTCTCACTTTAACATCACAGCAAAAGACAACACCACTATATACCCAACTGAACACACCAAATTGCTAGGAGTGGAAATAGACAATAAACTAAAATTTGACATTCACATATCCTTGACCATAAAAAAGTCCACAATAAACTAGGAGCACTATACAGAAATAAGCAACTTCTCACCAAAGCAGCAAAGATTTCAATAGCAAATTCCCACCTTATCTCCACCCTACTTTATGCCTGTCCAATATATACCAACCTAAGGCAATGCGATTTAAACAAGCTAGAGACCTGCTACAACAAAATCGCCAAATTCGCCACAGGGGCATCCTACCGTAGTCACCACTGTCTCTCACTTGCTGAACTGGGCTGGCTTGAACTCCCTCACCTCCTTCAATGGTATCAACTCTCACTTGCCCACAAACTAGTAAATCATCCACTAAATGTCCCATCCCTCCAGAATCTATTCCAACCCTATCACACCACCAGACCACTAAGATCCAGCAACAAAAATCACTTGCATATCACTAAAGCCAATAACTCTGCTGATGAAGCACTATTCTCTTGCACCATAGCCAAATTATGGAACTCACTCCCACCCACAATTACCTCCATACCATCATGCACCCACTTCAAAACTTTACTAAAAGCGCACCTAAAAACATGCTGGCTATACCCTTGTAACTCCCACTCTAATATCACCCTCCCCATCCAACCACTACCTTTCTTTCCACTCCACTAACTACCTACTATAGCAAGCTCAGATGCTCATAAGCCAGTACTTATTATACAGCAGGAACTTCTTATTTTAACATTTGTTAATGTCTGTTATGTACTTCACAGGTAAATATTCTAGTTGTCTACTGATGTACTATGTTCTTCATCTGTAAATATGTTGTAAGTAATTGCTGTGTTATATTGTTAATCGCTATGTAATCCAATGTAACTACTGTCTGTTTATTTTAACTGTGGAGCTTTTCTCCCCGGGCCTCCACTGAAAATGGACCTACGTCCAGTCGGACACTCCCGGTCAACAAATATAAATAAATAAATAAATAAATAACAAAAAATGGGTTTGAGAGCAGGGTGCAATAAACTGTGTTTTGATACATTCATGTACATTAATGTAAGTACTAAGGTTCACTGATGTATAGCTGTAAAAATCTTATATTTGTTTAAAAGAAAATGTGAAACCTGATATATAAATCATAAGATTCTCTGCATGCTCACTAGAGTTAGCTGAAAGTGAATTAAACAGTGTCACAGAACAAAAGCCAGATGAAAGATATTAAGGTGTTTAAACTTAAATGTCAATTAATGAGTTAACAGAATTGTTGTTTGTTATAGTTTTGTAACAGAAAAAGATTCAACTTTCATCAAACTGCTGAGAATCATGATATTGCACAATTAAAAGTTGACAGCAGATAAACAGAAGAGCTATTAATGTGCTCAGAAAGGGAAATATAATAGTGTGCATGAAAAAAGACAAAACTACGTCTGACATTTCCTGATGGATGAAAAAATTCAACAAAACCCATGCTCATTGGAAATAAGAGAACACAGTAAGTAAAAGGCAGGGAGAAGAGATAATAGTGGGTGGAGTTCATAGACAGTTTGCATACTATGCAAAACCAATAAAGGGTTTTGTGTAGTATATGACGGGTTTGAGTTTCACAGAAACCTTGCTGCTCACTGACACAGCTCACCTTACTGACTACCAAACTGTTATAGAGCTGCAAGTAAATCTGATAGCCCATTGGCATGGCCTATGGAATTTAGATCCTTGTGCAACCAAGAGCCCTTCTATGCAAGGTTTTACCCACAGTATAGCAAATGTAATAAACAAAATCCACGCAGAGCAGAGACAAAATGTGTGCAGGTGCACCCACTCATAAACCTTGCAAAGGCACAACTCCAGTCAGGTAACTACAGCATGGGTACAGAACTGTGCTGTCATCCTCTCCCACATAATGCAAAAGCTGAAGTCACACTCAGACCGCTGTTGAACAAGTAATTTAATCTTTTTTGAAAGATCTCAGAATGTTAGTTGTCAAACCACATTCTGCAGCCATCTATTTATTAGCTGTCAAAGAAACTGCCAAAATGTAGCTAGGGACAGTTAAGAGAAAATAGGATCAACCAGCAGTTTCTGCATTGCCTTGCAGTGCATAAACAGTACCACGTTTACTGTGTGTGTGTGTGTGTGTGTGTGTGTGTGTGTGTGTGTGTGTGTGTGTGTGTGTGTGTGTGTGTGTGTGTGTGTGTGTGACATGAGTATGAGTACACACGGGATATAGTGAGTTTGTGGATAGTCACTCAAGCAGTTGTTTAAACTGTTTAGGTTACCAATTCTTAGTGACGCAAATTAGGACATAGTTAGCTCTGTTGGTACACAGGAATAAAGCCCTGACTGCAACCCACTTGACTTAAAATTGATTAGCAGATTGAGTGCCCAATGAAGCTGCTGTGAGGGAAGAGATGACTTATACATTGTTGCTGACCCACCTCTTCTCTGGGTGAGGGCGTGGCCAGGCTACATGATCCTATGGATGAATCCCCCCAGTGGAGAAAGGAGAGTCTGTTTTCAGGGGTTATGCCATTCACAGAAGCACATGACAAGCCCACACTGATGGCCATTGTGTGCCAATCATCTTGTATGTTACTGGGTATGTATTGTGAGAACAATGCCATATAAAAACAAAAAGAAAACACAGCAACCCCTGATGACTGCCTAAATGATGACGCATCACAGTTTTTTCTCACTAGGGTTTATGGGGAACACATAAGTCAGTTGACAGATGATCAGTACGTAGCAAGGATAAGAAGTGACAAAAACAGATAAAAATTAAGGCTTAATATAATTCAGTGCCTTGCAGAGTAAGCAAGGCTATCAATTACATTAAGTGTGAGCTGTGCAGCTCACCTCAGCTGAACAGCATAAGCTGCAGTCATGCACATTATGCATGTCTATAGGTTCATAGGTTGATAGGTGAATACTAGGCTAACTGCCATGTAGGGACATTTTAAGCCTAGCCAATAACCTGAGGTCAAAGTCGAACCCTGTAGCTTGTGTCTATGAGGTTAAGATCTTAACCGTTATGCCAAACCCACCCCGGTGGATTTGTAAGTTCATAGTTACTTGGTAGACTATTAATCTGTAAGGATCTTTAGAAGCTTAGTTGTACATTCCTGTGAAGTTTTTAGCTTTTGCATTTTAATTATGGATAACCCAGAGTTCAGCACAACATTTACATGTTGCCCCTATCCATGAGAGATGAGGGTGCTAAACTAGCAGTGAATTTGCAATTACTCATCCATTTATCCAGATTACATTTGTATAATGTAAGAGAACTACTTTACTTTACGTGGAGAGGGAGATGATTCCAAAGAAGTGTTACTGACTGTGATACTTATCTATCCCACCAAAATGTTCTATTTATGTTGCAAGAGAGATTTAGATCTCTTCAGTAAGTGTTTATGGATATATATGGATAATATGTTTATTGGACTTGTAAATGTGCAGTAGGTCTGGCAGTATAGGGTCTGTTGAGGCTCTGTATGTGAGGCAGCAATTGCCCCTCAGTAGCCTGTATGAAACCGAAAAGAGGGACAAGGCTTTGAGATGGTCTGCATAGTTTTTATTATTTATGCCTTTGATTTCCTTAGTAAGAAAGGTATCTAGGCATTCATGTTGTGTCAGATGTTTAGACGGTTTCACTTCATAATCTTGGATTACTGAAATCTCGAAATTCAGTAACCCGAGACCATGAAGCTGAAAACCAGAATGCCGAAAGTGCATAAGAGCGAATTTGAATATCTCAAATCCACGCTTATGCATTTCCAGTATGTCACGTGTAGTGTTATGGTGCCTGAAGTTGCAGGTAAGTGAGGGTTTGTGTGTGTTTTTGTACGTTGTGTGTGTGGGTACGGGTAGGGAGGTATAAGTGTGAGTGTTGGATTTGTTGATGTTTGTGTATGTGTGATGTGCATTTGTTTACAAGCAAGAGGAGGATGGAGTGGTGTGAGTTTTTTTTTTATGTTATGTTATGTGGGACCTCGGAGTTGGTATATATAAGTAAGGGGGTGTGGGGGGTGTAGGGGGGCTTCCCCCCTGCTTATATTTAATGTAGGATTGTGTGGTTTGTGTGCTGTGGCTGGAATGGTGTGTATGTTAAGTGGTGTATGTATGTTCGTGATTGTGTGATTCGGGATTGTAGGTTTCGGTGTTGTGAATGGTTCGACTTCAAAGTCTCGGGTTACTGCATTTTGAGATTTCAGTAATTCAAGATTATGAAGTGAAACCGTTTAGACAGGTACATACCAAAGGAGTCATTATACTCAATGATCAGCATGATGAATGTAGAATACAGTGGAATGGTGCCACACCTTTAGTAAGAAGCTGCACAATAAAAAAGGACATTCTTACAATAGTGGATATGTGGTAATCAAAGGACAATTCATTCTCTACACAGGCTCCCAAGTCCCTAACTAATGAATCAATTATCAGGTGTTTGTTGTCAGTGTGATATTTACAAAGGACTTCTTGTCTGATGAAGGATACTATTAAACATTTCTTGGCATTCAGTTTTAGTCTATGGTTTTGACACCAACTATTGGTTTGGGAAAGACTGTATTACAGCATCTTCATATCCTCTGGGGAGTTTATGATGGCACAAAGTTTACAGTCATCTAGAAACTTAGTCATAAACCCTTAACAGTAGCTTTGACCTCCAAGAAGCAAATGTCAAGTAGGAATGGCCCAAGAACTGAACCCTGGGGTATACCACTAATTTTGCAGGAAGTAGAGCAGGCCCACCCTAATTCCATAGGTTATATTTGTGAGACCGTTTGACATCCAATGAGTTACATAGGGATTTCCATTTAGCTGTGATTGTTTATCTAAAATACCTGAGTGTGGGTACTGTCAGATGCCTTTATAATGTCTAGATATGCAGTGTGTACTGATTTGCCCTCATCCATTGATTCAATAACTTTCTTAAAGAAATCAACTATGTTAAGTAGGCAGCATCTGCCCATAACAAATCCAAACTGGCTTCGGTAGCGAGTTTGTACATTACCTATGTCCATATTTATTAATTCTATAATGATCCTTTCCAAAGCTTTACAGATGAGGCAAGTAAGACCTATGAGCACTACACCCATGCATAAGGGGACGACACTTGCTCATGATGTACCAGTTTTTAACTGTATATACCTATTTTCAGTCTTGATTTACACCTTCACACATCTACCTTTTTAGAAGTAAAATAAAATGACCTTGTTGGGTAAATTGTGCAATATGACTTATTACAAATTACAAATTTTACACTGTCTCTTTAATATGTGCTTATATTTTTTTTTCTATCATTTTTATCATTCTGTTTCCTAAACACTTTAGGAAATGTGCGATATGTGGTATTCACATTTTTATGCTAATCAGATGTCCCAGATTTCTGGCAGAATGCACCTACTTTTCAGAGGCCTTCGTACCTATTTTAATGCTTGCAGGTTGAAAGGTATATTACTTTGTTAAAGAGATATTCATCTTAGGTAGTTTGTTCCACATCGATGTTCACTTCAAGCTCATTTCTCACTAGAGGATCCTACAGCCCTCTTTTTACTATTGATGTTTACTTCTGATTTCTAACCGTTCTCAGTTTCATAAGTTTAATCACTGTAATCGTGTTTTTTTCAGTAACCATTTGAAATGTCAGGGCCTACACAGAGACTGAATGGCTGAAAAATGGACTTATGTATACCAAGTCTGAAATGGCCATTTTCTGGAATATCCCCTTTTCTCCAAAGCTGGTACTCTCCAATTTGGTATATGTATAAGTTTGGGGGGGGGGGGGTTGTCCCTCACATCAGGAGGTGCAGGGGCCTTGCCCCCCTGCAAAAAGAAGTTTAATGGAGAACAGCAATCTTTGATTTGCTCTTCACACAGGTTTTCAGTATTTTTTCTTAGCTTGTCGCGACACAAGGCATTTCAGATGCCAACATTTCAATAGGGAGCCTTTTTCTTACCTTTTTTATTAATGGTTTGTCATTGGTTTTCCATTTTCTAGTTCCAGTGTTCTTAACCACCATCAATACTAAACAAAGTAAGACTTTTGCCACTTTAGTATATCTTATTTTGGATCTAGGACATTTCACCGAAAATAAAATGAAAAAAGCAGAATCCAGACCAAATGTGAACTAATAACCAAAAATCCAAAGTCTGGAAGAACTAATAACCAAAAATCCAAAGTCTGGAAGTGTGGTTCTAGTTTGTCGTTTTGACTCAATAAAGGATTGAAATTATTTGGCATCTCCTGCTTCGTTCTTCCAGACTTTACATTTCACCAAAAGCACATTTCACCAAAACTCAAATGACCGAACACAAATCACTTAAAGCACGATCCGCTGAAAACACAATTCACTGTAACACTTTTCACCGAAAGTTGTATACGGCCTTGTCCCTACTGTAGTGCGACCTTGGAGTTGGTATATATAGTAGGGTGGATGTGGGGGGCACTGCCCCCCACATGGGGGGTGGAGCCCCCCACATATTTTAAATATATATCATGTTTGGATAAGAGTAATATATTGCAATTGCAAGTATGCATGTATATAGTTCAAAACATTTAAAATATGTGGGGGGCTATGCCCCCACACCCCCCGATGTGGAGGCGGTGCCCCAACACCCCCCTACTACATATACCAACTCCAGGGTCACACTACAGTGGGGACAAGGCTATATACAACTTTTGGTGAAATGTGTTTCGGTGAATTGTGTTTCTGGTGAAATGAACTTTCGGTGAAAAGTGCAAACTAATTTGAGTTTCGGTGAAATCTCCTAGATCCCTTATTTTATATCATCTCATCAGAAACATCTCTAAATGAGGTTAAATACTTTCCCACGTGTTATTCAACCCATTTTTTACTGAAGCAGTTTACATTCCCATAATATATGCTCGCAAAACCTCTTCCCGAACCATTACATTTCCAACATAGGCTCCATGATTGCAGGAAAATTTTTGCAAGTCTTGCAGAGGTATAGAAATACTTGTGTAAACACTTCCATGCAAGTATTCTAAAAGTTCCTGATTTAATTGCATATCTAAGATTAAGATGTTTCCCCCCAGAGAAAATAAGTGAATATCTGGATAATATTCATACGTTTATAAAGACTGCTGTTTAGCAGCCGTTTTTTTTTTTTTTTTTTTTTTTTTTATAATAAAAGCAGAGCACAAAAACTTTTGACGCAATGACTTAGGTAGTAGAAAGGGTTGTTGCTAACCTTAGGGATCTTATAACAAGAAAAATAACCACAGATCCAATAGTGGTATTACAGATACTTTGGAAATATTATAAAAATCTGTATAAAGCAGAGGAATGTAGAAATCATGAAAAAGCATAATTGGAAATATTTAAGGAAGAACAAGGTATGCCAAGGTTACAGGTAGATGAACAATTAGCAGTTAAGATAGGAGAAGATGAGATAAATGCAGTGACATATAATCAATTGACAGGAAGATGTCCAGGAATAGATGGTATTCCTATGAAAGTTTGTAAGCTAGGAGGGAAGACACTGATAAAGATCATGAAAGTTTTGTTTAGCAATATTTTAAAAGGAGGAGAAACACCAACATCCTGGAAAAAAGCTGCAGTACCTAATGCCTAAAGACAGTAATGACCCATCAGACCCAACTTCATGTAGGCCCATTTCAATTTGAAATCATTACTATATGTTTATGTCTATAATGGCTGTAAGATCAGATTTCACCTTAAAGTAGTTTGTCAGACATAAATACAGTCATTTCTTTGCATATGCCGTGAAATGCAGGTATATTAAAGCAGACCTATATCTTTTTTTTTTTTCAAAAAACTTTTTATTCATTTCATACAATATGATAGCAAGAAAGTGCCCCGTCGGACATCACTAGTTAGAATAAATCCAAACAAACATAAACTTGGAACATCATAACATTATATATACAATATATACAAGAAACACTAACCAAGGTGTTACCAAAAAAAAAAAAATACTTGGAAAAATCAAGAGTTATGTAAGAGGTCTCATTATTAGACATAGGCAATGGAATTACTCTTCCTTAAAAATAATAGTAGCAACCCTTTCCCAGACTTTTGTTAATAGGGCAGTTTTTTTTGGACCTTTCTTAATAAATTTTTGTGCTGCAATATATGAACAGGCCATTTCCTTAAAGTTGTCCCAGCATAATTTAGTACGATCTAACCAGTTTTTAGTGATATAGAGTTTTATGATTGAGCATAAAAAAAACAGAATATGTGTGACAAATTTGGAGAGAAATCTGGTGGGGATATGAAGAATGGCTAGTTCCCAAGAAAGAGGTGATTTATGGTAGCCCATTTTTTGAAGATGGACTTTTAAGGAGGTCCAAAGTTTATGTGAGTGTTTACATGACCATAAAACATGTAAGAGATCAGCCTTTGTAGAAGGACAGCATGGACACGAGGGAGATTTTTTCGGATCAAACTTAAATAATGTAGAGGGGGTATAGTATGCATTATTATTAATCATTAATTGTGTTTAGACAAGTTTCTTGAAAGGGGAGAAATCTAAGGTGTTTCTTATAGCCGAAAGTTTCTGTTTCTCCGACAGTTGAGAGTTATAGTTATCCCAATAGCTAGAGAAAAGACAGTCTGACTCATAAATTATAGATGATATAAGTTTATATGAATTTGAGAGCACTTTCTCTGGTAAGGTCAGAGTCTGAATAATGATCTCTAGCTTTGTGACATCTTGGC
The DNA here is from genome assembly GCF_019279795.1 of Protopterus annectens. NCBI lineage: Eukaryota > Metazoa > Chordata > Ceratodontiformes > Protopteridae > Protopterus > Protopterus annectens. The sequence continues at coordinate 785,528,324 of NC_056726.1, read as the reverse complement.
AATTGGTAATTAGATGGGCAAATTTTGATATAGTTAGCTCTCGCAACTGTCGGAGAATCGTTAAGTATTTCTTATTGACATTAAGGGTTATGCAAAGGTTGGCAAGTGATTCATTTTTGTGTTTAAGTATGTCCCAAACTGTAAAGTTTTTAATAAGAGGGAAGTTAGAAAGATTGATTGACATATTGTTTATTTTGATATTGGGATTTAAGTGCAAAGGTTGAAGTAGAGGAAGAACATTATCTAGTTTAATAAGTTTTAATAAATTTTGGAAGTGTCTAATTTTTTGTTTTAAATTGATGGATAATTTTAATTTGTCTATAAGGTCCAAAGGTAAAAAAGGAAGGGCAGCAGGATTAGTTTTATTGGTTAGGATATGTTGGTACCATATTTTAGACCAGGTAGGATAGGAATTATATTCTTTAGAATTAAGATTCGCAATAGACGGAATTCTGTTAGCACAGACAATAGTATAGTAGAGATGGAGATTTTGGAGACCAAGACCACCTTTATTTTTAGGAAGTGAGAGTTTAGAGTATGAGATTCTAACTGATTTAGGAAACCAGATAAATTTAGCAAGTTCTTTATTAATCTTGGATAGAAATGACTTGGATATTATCTGGTCTGAAGCGTTAAATTGATAGAGAAGTCTGGGAAGAATGTTCATTTTAATTATCGCTGATTTAGATAATAAAGAGAGATTCATTAATTCCCACCTGCGAAGATCTAAAATTATTTTTGACCAAGTTCTGAGCATATTATTTTGGAACATAGAGAGTTGATTATGTTCAAAGTGGATCCCTAAATATTTAATATCAAATATTATCTTAAAGAAAGAGTTCGGGAAATATTTAGGTTTGTGAGCTAGAGGACTGATAGGGAAGATGTGCGATTTTTTAAGATTAATTTGATAGTGAGAGGCTTTTGAGAACATGTTAATAGAATTAACAATCTTGTTGAGGTCAGTGTTGGGAGTTGAAAATAGAGATTCAAGTCGTCTGCAAAGGCAGACAGTAATATTTTAGTGTTTAATACTTTGGGAATTACATGGTAGGTATTTTGTGCAATATATAGGAACAATGGTTCTATAAATAGATTAAAGAGAAAGGGGGATAAAGGACAACCCTGTCTTGTACCATTTGTTATCTTTAAGGGTTTGGACAATTTTTTGTTAATCTGTATGTAGGTATATGAATTTTGGTATAACATTTTTATTCTATGTATAAAGACGGTGGGTAAAAGCAGACCTATATCTTCATTTCACATTTTACATGCAGTTTCAACAGAAACCAATGTTTCACTGAAGGATGCAAGTGACGTCAGACAAATAACCTTCAGATAAGAATGAAATGTCTAACAGAATGTGCAGTATATTGAATACAAACATATCTTGTTTTGATGATACATGGTTAGGGAACCAAGGTTAAAGAGGTGTGTAGAACTTGTAGGAAATTGACAGGGTTTTAGTATTATTTAGGAGCTACTGCACACAGATAAGTCAGTAAGTTAGTTTGGACTGTTACACAAAAGTCATAGCAATGCAGTCCACTTCAGACTGAGTGCAGATGGAATAACTCTGAGTACAGAATTTAGGAAAGTATAATGAGTGCATAAGCTATGGACATTGCGATTCAGTCTATTTCAGTTTATTAGCACCATTAGTTTACTATTAGCTTCTTATTTGCAATGGTGATGGACAGGTTGACACACAAGATAATACAGGAGGCCCTATGGACAATGATGGTTGCAGATGACATTGTGATCTGTAGTGAGAGTAGGGACCAGGTTGAGGAGACCCTGGAGAGGTGGAGATACGCTCTAGAGAGAAGAGGAATGAAGGTCAGCAGGACTAAGACAGAATATATGTGTGTGTGAATGAGAGGGAGGATAGAGGAATGGTGAGGATGCAGGGAGTAGAGGTGGCAAAGGTGGATGAGTTTAAATACTTGGGATCAACAGTTCAAAGTAATGGTGAGTGTGGAAGAGAGGTGAAGAAGAGAGTACAGGCAGGGTGGAGTGGGTGGAGAAGAGTGTTAGGAGTGATTTGTGACAGATGGGTACCAGTAAGAGTGAAAGGGAAGGTCTACAAGAGGGTAGTGAGACTAGCTATGTTATATGGGTTGGAGACAGTGGCATTGACAAAAAGGCAGGAGTAAGAGCTGGACGTGGCAGAGTTAAAGATGTTAAGATTTGCACAGGGTGTGACGAAGGTGGTCAGGATTAGGAATAAGTATATTAGAGGGTCAGCCCAGGTTGGAAGGTTTGGAGACAAAGCCAGAGAGGCAAGATTACGTTGGTTTGGGCATGTGCTGAGGAGGGATACAGAGTATATTGGGAAAAAGATGCTAAGGATGAAGCTACCAGGTAACAGGAAAAGAGAAAGGCCTAAGATAAGGTTTATGGATGTGGTAAGAGAGGACATGCAGGTGGTTGGTGTGACAGAGCAAGATGCAGAGGACAGGAAGAAATGGAAACAGATGATCTGCTGTGGCGACCCCTAATGGGAGCAGCTGAAAGAAGAAGAAGATCATGCAGAATAATGCTTTAGAAGAAAAGGATTAAGGTTTAAGGGAAGACATGATCGAGAATGTATGTAATGTTAGAATGATAACTATATAAAATAATATATGTGATACATAATGTTTGCAACTGTGAACATGTTATCATGGTTTGTTTTCTTTTATATAATATATTTATAATATATATATATATATATATGTGTGTGTGTGTGTGTGTGTGTGTGTGTGCCCAAGTCTTAAGTGATAATTGAATAAAGATATTAAAAAAAGATGTTTCCCTCCGCTGATTATCTGAAATATCTTTATTTACCCATCCATTCCATGTTATTATTACCCTTATTCTGTATTGACTTCTCAAATCTAACATGACTTGCTTGCTTAATTTATTACTATTCCAGTCTGCCATTTCTCTTCTGGCCAACATTTTAAAATCTGTTGTTTGTGGTTTGAAAATTACTAACTACTGCATATTTTACTTGAATTCTAGCATTAGACCTATATATGTAAATTAATCTGAGTTCAATAATTCAGAATTTTGTCCAGCTTCGCCCCATTTTATTACCTAATCTCCTTTTATCGACAATGCTCCCAAAATATTGGTGCTGTGTTCTTTCTTTTCCTACCGGTCATTAAATTTTTCACATCTCTCCTATACATAGTATAACCTGTTGGCATTATTCTAGTTTTCCATGTTCTAACGTCCTTTAACATAACGACTTATTTAATAATTTTATGTATATAAGTTTATACATGATGGTCTATATTTCCTAGAGCTGCCCATATGCCTGGCTTCCCTACACATGCTCAAGGTAAAATTGCTTGAGCGTCACTAGATCACAGAAAAAAACTGCATAATGCTAAACGCTAATTCTCATAGGAAATCATTGCTGGTGTGATTTCTAAGTATGTACTGGCAATGATTTCACTCTTTTAGGGAGTTTTCTCCTTTTTTGTATTGGTGTGATCATGTTGGTATACTTACATTTAGGGATGTGGGAGATTGCGCCCCCCCCCCCCCACATCGGGGGGGTTAACTATAAAAGAAAGAGAGAGAGAGAGAAAAGGAGGGTTTTATTTATTTATTTTTTTTGTCTTTTTGTATTTCAGACATTTTTTTCATTTTTTGGAATGCTGATTTTCAGGATGTTAGAGTTTTATAATAGAACCCAAGGGCCCATGTGTGATCCTATCATTACCTCGTCAGACACTGTACCTATCATGTTCTTCCATTCTGGTATACATTTCATCTCCTGAATCAAAAATATTAATCTGAGTTGTATAGCATTATTATATGCCTCCATATCAGAAAATCCCACGCCATCCTGTTTCTTTGTCATTATTAATTGTTCCCATTGTACTTTTTTGCTTTTATTATCCCAAACAGACACCTTGATTTCTTTTTTCATATTCTTCCATATTTGATAACTCTGTTGATACATATAGGCCTGACCTACAAAAAGAACTAGAAGCATAAACATCTTAATCACTTGCATCATATTGTCAATGTCTATAAATAGCAATTTCCATAATTTTATCTTATTTATACTCTTTTGAGTAAGTTCCTCATACATTTCTTTAGTGGCTCTCGCTCAACATCCTGTTTCAACCACATTCCCAAGTATCTCATCTTGTCATGGCCTCACAAAAAGGAGACAAAGCCATATGTTGGGGCATAATTCATTACTATAGCCTTTACTTTTGCTTCATTTACTTTTTAAAGCAGTATCAGTGGCTCAACTGGTAGCACACTTGCCTTTGGTGCAGAAGGCTGTGAGTTCTCTTCCTCCAACAAATAGATTTAATTGCTGTGCTGACACTGCAGTGCAACATAAGAAGATGCTACACTGAGTGTGCTGACCTCTTGGATGAGAAACATTAAACCAAGGCTCCATCTGCTTGAGTTGGTGGTAGCTCAAGTGGATATAAAATATCCAACAGCACATATCAAAAAGATCAGGAGACATTTCCCAATGTCATGGCCAAATTTCTCCTAGCAGTATAAATACCACCACAGGTCTTCACTGAAAAGGGGCTACAATTCTAGTGGGAAACAGACAACCCTCTCCTCCTACCACCCAACACTACAACCTGTGAGAGATGTACTTATCTAGCCAAACTGGAGGTAAAGCTCTCTCCAACCAAGACTGAACTTGACATTCAAGAGGAGAAGGTAAACACTTGCACCACACCACACATCATAAAGTCTCACTAAATCTACACCACCAAAATCCACACATAGAAACACAAAAACATTTGCAGAGGTTCTCAATAATAATCTGCTCAAGCAACAGAGACCTCCAAAGCAGAAATGCAAGCAACTATCACCCCCCAACACAGCCCAAATGACACATAGCCCACAGACTCAGTGTGCCACTCAACCACAGCCAATAAGGCAAAACAACGTTTCCAACAAACTAGTCATATGTGACTCTATAGTCAGGCACATTGATGTCCCACTCACCAGGCTAAACAAGGAGAAGGTTACTGTCAGCTGCCTGTCGGGTGCCAGGATCCGCCATATAACCCATGCATTCAGGTCACTCCACAACAAGTATAAATATGACTCTGTCATTGTCCATGTTGGTGTGAACGACTTGAGACGTACCTCCCTGGACTACATGAAAAGAGACATGGAAGAGCTCTCCAATCTTGTAGCCCAGGTAGGTATGACCATAGTTTTGAGTAGCATTTTGCCATCGCTCAGAATGATACCGCAGTACAAGGACAAAATGATTGACTTCAACAATTGGCTAAGCTTCTGGTGTCATTCTAAGGGGATCCAGTATCTGTCTGCTTGGGATGACATGGTCGACAGATCAAGCTGCTTTGTCAGAGATTGCCTGCACCTGTTGCCCCTGGGATTCCAGATACTGGCTAAGGCTCTTGCCGCCCCTATAGTGCCTTTTATAGGCAAGGTTCAAATGACAAATTCACCACCGTAACAGGAACAGGCAAGCAAAAACTGAGGGTAATGCTACTCAATGCTAGAAGCCTAAATCTCAAAATGCAGTCACTTGAGGCACTCCTTAAAATGGAGAACATCAATATCTGTGCCATGACTGAGACCTGGTTCAAGGCTCCAGAGAGCACCCCTGCACTACCAGGCTATAGCTCATACCCTTTCGGCCATGTAACCTGGATTGGAACACCAAAGGCAGAGGTGTGTCCATATTCATTAAGGATATCCACACCTCCAGGCTAGTTGCTCAGCATAATGCATCCGAGGTTATCCAAGTACAAAACTGCAATCCTAATTGTAGCTTGCTACAAATCCCCCACCATGCACCATTATTCCCACTCATCTTTTCTTGATGTACTGGAAAATATTAGGGTTCAACCAAGCACCCTAATAATGGGCGATTTCAACTACCCCACCATTAACTGGGAAAACTACTCATGTACCAACTCCTTCACACAACACTTTCTGGAATTCATAAATCCAATGCCCTGAATCAACTTATCCACACCCCCACCAGCGGCAACAATATCCTAGACCTAGTCATTACCAACATGAGTGACCGGTGTTCCACACCTCAACTCCTTGTTGGTCCGATCCGACCATAAGCTAATCAACCTTGATTTCAACATCCCGTCCCCACCCCCACCCCCCATTAAGGAAACCACGGTAAGAAATTTCTCCAAAGTCAACTTCATGCTTCTTAAGACAGAAGTGGTGAACTTCATGACACCCATGCAGATGGACAATACAGGTTACAACTGCTGAATCCTACACAAATGCACTCTATAAGCACTTACACGAGTGCATGGATCGTGCTAACCCAAACAGAACCAAGACGCTATCCTCCAAAAAAAAAGGAAGCCAGTCTAGTGGTCCCCTGCCATAAACAAACTGCACAACAGAAGGAAGAAATTTTTACAAAAGAGAGTAAAATCCCATGAGTGGAGGAGCTCCCTGATCAGCCTCAGTAAGAAGCTAAGATCCCTTATAAGAACCTCCAAAGCTAGCTACGAAAACAAAATTGCCACTGATTCTAAGGACAACCACAAAACATTCGATAGCTATGTCAAGAATCTCAATGGTGACACCCAGATCTGCTCTGAGTTACAGCACAACGGCACAAACATTACAGAACCAACTGATATTGCCAATATCCTGGCAGATAGGTTCAGTACTAACTTTACCCCCCCCCCCCACACACCCCCTAAAGGGCCCATATCTATACAGGAAGAATACAGAGTTCCTGTAATCACAACTACGCAGGAAAAAGCTGCACTCTCTAAAGCCAAAAATTCAGCATCCATGGGACCGGACAACATCCCAGGCTGCATTTTACATGAACTTCAGAACGAACTGGCTCCCCTCCTAAGCACCATGTTCAATCATAGCCTCACATCAGGCTTTGTGCCCACTGAATGGCGTACAGCAACAGCTATCCCATTCCACAAAGGGGGAGCCACCACCGATCCTGGGAACTATCGCCCTATTAGCCTGATGAGCCTGGTCTGCAACACCATGGAACGTATCATCATGGAACTCATAAACAAAAGACACTGGTAACCTCAAAACTCTGGAACCCACCCAGTTTGGGTTTGTGAAAGGTAGATCATGCTTCCTGAACCTGATCGGCTTCTTTGAGGCAGTCACCAAAGCCGGAGATGAGGGTAAGGTGGTTCACACAGCCTATCTTGACCTTGCCAAGGCTTTCAACACCATCCCCCATTCTGGAATTACAGCTAAACTCACTAAACTAGATATAAATCCCTACGTCACAAGATGGGTTGCCAACTGGCTCACTGACAGAACCCACACTGTAAAAGTTGCACACTCCAAATCTGACCTCAAACCAGTGACAAGTGGAGTACCACAGGGTTCAGTCCTGGGACCTCTCCTGTTTGGTATCTGCTTCTCTGAGGTACAGGCTAATACAGAAGGCCTCTGGCTAATGAAGTTCGCAAATGACTGGAAACTAGGAGCCATAGTCGAGTCCCCAAATGATGTGGAAATCCTACAGAAGGGCCTCGCTGAGACAGATGCATGGTGTCAGAGCCATGGCCTCAAGGTCAATGCCAAAAATTGCATTGTCATCCCCTTTGGTAAAAAATCTGTACCCATGAACTACTACATAGACAGCAGTCTACTTAACACCGAATGTGTGATAAGAGACCTTGGGACCCAGGTGGACAGTAGTCTGTCCTTTGATACTCAGGAAGTCCTTCTACGTGGCACACCTCATCATAAAAGGGTTCTCATCCAGGAAAAAATAGGTCATTGTTCCCCTCTACTCGACACTCATTAGACCCATTATAGAGTACAATGCCCCTTTTGGAATGTACCACAAAAGACATCTGCAGCAGCTGGTAAGGCCACAGAACTACCTCACAAAGAGGATTACTAGCCTCAAACAGATGTTCTACACTGACCATCTCAAAAAACTCCAGCTTTACTCTGTAGCATATCGCTTACTCCAAGGTGATCTCTGCCTAACATATAAAGCTATGTCAAACCCAGAGATGTTGGACATGCTACACCTAAAGAAATCCCAATCCCTCCAAGCTACATGCTCTAGGGACCTAACCCATGTCACTACAATAAACAGGACATGCTGGAGAGATAGATTCCTGTCCCAGAGACTTCCCATACTCTGGAACAGGCTACCCATCTATGTCAAGCAAAGTTCTTCATTAGCACTCTTCAAGAATAATCCTGATGAGTAGATGGAAAATAGGAAATACACCCCGGGGATCACGTCTGTGTCTCTGCTCGACAGTGGCACAGGAAAATAACTTTCTTGAGTGGCATAAGCCAGGGAACCTTGTTTGCTAGGTTTATGTAGGCCCTCGGGCCAATAGCCTAGTACCTACCTGTGAACCTATGACTAACATGGTTAACAAAGGATAAATGAATAAATAAATAAAATGAAAATATATTCTGTTATTTCAGTTTAGCAAATATAATTTTACATCATGTTCCAAACTGGAGCACATAAAGTTATACCATCTGCATATCTGCTGCTTTCTTATTAATATTTCTCTATTTATATCAATTATATTTGGTTGTCTTATGGCTCTAATGACTATAAATTAAAGCAAACAAAAATGGTGAAAATGCGCACTCTTGACTTGTACCTCTTGTAAGTAAATATTGATGTTGTCCATGTTTGTGGAAATGCCTCAAACGGTTCCTTCAAAAATTCCTAACTTACTTTGTCACCACATGTCCAATACTGCCATTTTTTATTTGTCAAAATTTTCAAAAACACTTTGTAGCCATGATTCAAAATCAAAATGGGTCTGTAAAACCCTAGATCGTGAGGCTCTTTCGTTTCCTTTGGTATAACTACTACTGCAGCTTCTTTGTAAGTCAAAGAGCATATCCTCATCCAGAAAACTTGTGTTAAAAAGTACTACACAGACCTTCATTTTCCATACTTTATTAGAATTCCATCATTACCAGCGGTTTTCCCTGTATTTCAGTTTCTGATTGCTTCTCCAGTTTTGGTTTCCTTTATTTTTGATGATAATGTCCTCTTTCTACTTCTGTTAACTGAGGAAGCAGTAATAGTATCACATATGTTACCTTTTCCTAAGTGTTGTTCTCGGCCTTTACATCTTGTGTTTATAGTGGACACCCATGGAATATGATTAAATTCCAAGAAATGTAAAATCGTATCCTTTGGCATGCATGACTCCCCTTCTAACTACCACAGTTAACAACACACTCCTTAAAGCTGATCCTGTAATCAGGGATCTGGGAACCAATGTTGACAATGAACAGCCCTTTGATCACCACATATCCAGTAGTGTAAAGAAGTCCTTTTTCATTGCATGGCCTCTATCTAAAGGTATGATGTCCAAGTTAAAGGAAGTAATCTTTCCACTATACTCAGCTTTCATTAGTCTTATCACTGAATATAATCCCCTATTTGGTTTGTACCTAGCCAAACATTTGTCACAACTGGAGTGACCACAACACTTTGCCAATAAAAAGTTAAGGGCCAGAATCACAAATACTATCTGGACCATATCACAGTTTTGTCCCTCTTCTCGGTATCATACAGGCTAATAAAAGGCAACCTCTGTCTCATGTATAGAGCTTCAGTAGACCCTTTTCTGCCAGATATATTACACATTTGCATCTCCATTGCTAGTGTGACTACCTGGTCAATGAATCTCAAACTCTTTTACAACACAAAACAGAACATGTTGGAGGAAGAGGTACAGATCTGACAGATTTGAGTCTTACTCAGTCATTTATTACAGCATTACTGGTAAATTTCTGCATAGTCTGGTGTCTTAGGTTGTGATGGGATTGAAGTTGTAGCAATATTGTGGATTCTGCTCCAGGATTTGTGCTTCAGTATTTTTTATAGCTGTATATGCCTGCTTAGAGTTGCATTCCAGTAGTTTGGTGTCTTGGTCTGTGGTGGGGTTGTAGTAGTAGTGTCAGTTTTGTCATACTGTATGTGCCAGTTACTTAGTAACCCTGGCTGTCAGGTTTCTGCATTCAGGAAATGAAATAAAACCTGTTCTGCTACGTGCCTATTAATTGTTTTGTACTGGCTATAAGCAGATTACTTTCTGTTATAATTTTACCTGGGGTGTGGGTAATATAACTTTTGGTGCAATAAATGTTAGAAGCATAAGCATAAGAGGTAAAACCGCTGAACTACATGCCTGGATTGTCCACCATAAACCTGATACTCTTCCTGTAACCGAAAGTTGGCTTAAACCCAGCATGAACAACTCCGAAATTACACCTCCCAGCTATAATATCATCCGTAATGGCAGTATAAAGAGGAAAGGTGGTGGTATTACTTTAATATTTCCCATCAACTACCATATTTCAACTTACAACAAACCATTACCAAAATTCAATTCAACAGAGCTTATTACTTTCCTCAAAATAAACAATTATGAACAAATATTTTTATTTATTTATTTATTTTTATTTTACATTTGTTGACCGGGCTAGTCCAACTGGATACCTGTCCATTTTCAGTAGAGGCCCGGGGAGATAAGCTCCAGTTACACTATTAATTCAAAAGAGATATAAAAAAAAATTAAATACATTGTCAATAGAGATTAAACATCATGATCTTCAGTACAAGGTTTACAAAAAACAATGCAGTATTACAAGAAACATATTTACATAGGAGAGGTTTGACAATTACATAGTAGAACTAGGAAAAAGAAAGATTCAAACTAATAATTAAGGTTGTTTTTAAAAGTAAATGCTCAGAGTAACAAAAACAACATGAAGTTAGTATATATAGAAAGTGGAAACGTGGTCTCAGCAAGTTGATTATTACAGAAATATGTATTCTGTGGTAGTTACCTGAAGAGGCGAGACTGGATATCAAAGTAAGGAGGCTTACTCTCACAATGTAAGGGTATTAGGAGGAAGGAAAAGCAGTAAGGATAAACGGGGGGGGGGGGGGGTTAGTCTGGATTAGTACATGGGCATAGCCATTGAGATTTAAGAAGTATTTTTAGTTGCTTTTTGAAGAGTGGTAATGATGTAAGACATGTTAGTATGCTGGGAAGCCTATTCCAGGTTTTCCCCACGGAATTAGAGAAAAGAGAATCACCTGCTTTGTTGTAAGATTTTTGAATGGATACTAGTAATTTATCTGCTGAGCGAAGGGTAGTAACATTTTTGTAGGGGGTGATGAGGCTACATAGAATAGGAGTATTACCTGACTCCAAACCAGTTACAAGTGGCGTCCCACAAGGCTCAGTCCTGGGACCTCTCTTGTTCGTTATATATTTCTCGGAGGTACAGGCCAACACGGAAGGACTGTGGCTGACCAAGTTCGCAGATGACTGCAAACTAGACGCCATAATCGACTCTCCAGCAGACACAAGCATCCTACAAAAGGGCCTCATAGAAACAGACAACTGGTGCCAGAGCCATGGCCTCAAGCTAAACGCCAAAAAGTGTATAGTCATCCCCTTTGGCAAAAACAAAGTGCCCACAAATTACCACATAGGTGGTAATCCATTAAGTACGGTAGAAGTAATTAGGGACCTGGGGACCCAAGTTGATAGCAATCTCTCATTTGAAAACCACGTGGCCAAAGTGGTTAGAAAAACATTTTATATAGCCCCACCTAATCATGAAGGGATTCACATCTAGATCAGGGGAGGTCATCATGCCTCTTTACTCATCCCTCATCAGGCCCATAATTGAGTACAATGCCCCTTTTGGGGTGTACCTTACCAGACACCTGCAGCAACTGGAAAGACCCCAAAAGTACCTCACCAAGAGGATCAAAGAGCTCAAACAGATGCCATACGCTGCCCGGTTAAAGAAACTCCAGCTCTACTTGGTGGCATACCGCCTGCTCAGAGGCGGACATGCTGCACCTCAGAAAATCCAAATCCCATCGAGCTACGCGCTCGAGAGACTTCAACCTCAGCACTGAAATAAATAGGACATGCTGGAGGGACAGATTCATAACCTAGAGGCTCCCTTCACTCTGGAATAAAATCCCAGTCCAGGTTAGGCAGAGTCCCTCATTGACTCTTTTCAAGTGGAATCATTTGATGAGTGGATAGGAGATCATAGGTTTACCCCGGGTATCACTTCTGTGTCACTGTTAGACAGAGGCACAGTATACTAACCTCGAAAAATTGCATAGCAAAATTCATTTAAAATGGGTGGCGAAAGCCAAACACACTCTGGCTAGGCTTATAAATGCCCTAGGGCAGATAGCCTAGTATGAACCTATGAACTTATGAACCTATACCTGGATGATACAAAGTCTTATACGTGATAATAAGTTGTATGTATTACTGTCCTTTACATTCGTCCAGGAGACAATGCAGCTATACTGGAAGGTTTCCTACATTGGATATCCATAATGATTCCAAAAGAAAATATTACTAGTTGATGTGAATGTCAATTGGTTGGACAAAAAAGTAACTCCCATACATCTAGCAGGGACTTATTTGTTTCACACAACTAATTAACAGCCCCACACATTATAGCAAGACAACAAATTCCCTATTAAACTGGACCCTAGCAAATGCACCACCACAGGTACAATGTCAGGCTCAGTCACAGATCATTATCCAGTCTATAAAACCAGATATCTCATTTACATCCACTTAAACAGCATGTTTCTAAAACAGCACGCAACCTTTCTGAGTTTAACCAAGAAATGTTTGTTACTGCCCTATCAACTATTAACTAGAACTTCCTAAATAAATATTAAATGTTAAATAAATAAAAAATCCTCCCCTTAGATGATGCTGTAAATAAATCCAGTACAACTTGTCTGACTATCATAAATAGCCTTTCCCTTCTAGAAGGAAGTGAAACAAGGAAATAAGTACAGTAAGCAATGCACCTAATCATGAAGGGATTCACATCTAGATCAGGGGAGGTCATCGTGCCTCTTTACTCATCCCTCATCAGGCCCATAATTGAGTACAATGCCCCTTTTGAGATGTACCTTACCAGACACCTGCAGCAACTGGAAAGACCCCAAAAGTACCTCACCAAGAGGATCAAAGGGCTCAACAGATGCCATATGCTGCCCGGTTAAAGAAACTCCAGCTCTACTCAGTGGCATACCACCTGCTCAGAGGCAATCTGTGCCTGACGTATAAAGCCATGTCCAACCCGGAATTAATGGACATGCTGCACCTCAGAAAATCCAAATCCCATCGAGCTACATGCTCGAGAGACTTGAACCTCAGCACTGAAATAAATAGGACATGCTGGAGGGACAGATTCATAACCAAGAGGCTCCCTTCACTCTGGAATAAAATCCCAGTCCAGGTTAGGAAGAGTCCCTCATTGACTCTCTTCAAGAGACACTTCTGTGTCACCGTTAGAGGCACAGTATACTAACCTCGAAAAAGGGCATAGCAAAATTAATTTAAAATGGGTGGCGAAAGACAAACACACTCTGGCTAGGCTTATAAATGCCCTAGGGCAGATAGCCTAGTATGAACCTATGAACCTATGAGACTAAAAACAAATAATGCAATTTGGCTATCCAAAAAGTAGAATACTAATGCAGGACAGAGAAAAAGCTTGGATAGAATGGCAAAAATATAAAATTTTCAACAATATGTTGAATACATCAGAATGCTTAGCAATCATACCACAAAGCAAATAAATTAAGACAAAAAACTTATACAATACTATAAAAACTTTCAGAATAATAGTAAGCACAACCCTAAAAATTTCTGTTCAGCCATTAAAGAAATCTTGTATCCCAACCAAAAATTCAACGGTAACACCTCTCCCAATAACTCACCACTCAAAACCACAATACAACTCAATTATCATCCCTAACCAAGGATTCCCCAACATCTATTCCTAACTCTGCCCAACAGCAACAAATAACCATATTCACTGTCACCTTCAAAGATGTGCCCATATCCTACATAAAACTATTCTTAAACAAACTCAAACTATGCTCTACTTCAGCTGATGACCTTCCAAGTGAGTACTACAGTCAAGAGCATTGCCTGTCCTGTATCAATCCTTACAAATGGGTCAGTCCAGGAACCCCGCGTTCTCTGTCTCTCTGAAAAAGGTCACTCGTTATCCCACTGTACAAAGGAAGAAATTAACAGACATTAATAACTTTATCCCTATAGCAATCTTATCTCCCTTTGCCAAAATACCAAAATACTTGAAAAATGTATTCAAAAATACTTGCTAAATTATCTCTTGCTCGAAGAATTGATATACCCCACACAACATGGCTTTCATCCTTCTGACAGTGCTATCACTACACTTCTAACCTATATAGATCTTGTCAATAAAGCTAAAGATAACAACAAACTAGTCTCCTTCTTAATTTTAGACTTGTCTAAGGCCTTCGACATAGTTTATCACAGCAAAGTTCTACTTCAAATGTCCTCAGTAGGTCTCTCTCAGCCCACCCTTCTATGGTTCAAAAGATACCTATTCAATAGGTATCAGTCAGTAAAATGGCACTCCCACCCTCTCTCCATACCTCACAGTCACCACCGGTGTACCACAAGGCTCTATCCTTGGTGCCCTTCTCTTTAACGTTCTGACCAACACCCTCCACACATCCACACAGGTCTCCCTAATACAGTACCCAGATAACTCCACGTTCATTTCCACATGTGACAACATGGCATACCTCCAAAATAATTACTCAGGAAGCTTTAACAGCCACTGAAACATGGCTTTGTAACTCACAATGCATGCTCAACTCCCCCAAAAATAAACAAGTAATTTTTTCCCCCAAATCCCTCTCTCATGAAAAAAACAAAATTTAAAGTCTTCTCTCTTGATAATACAATCACTGAAGCCAATTCTCCTACAAATTATTAGGGATGGTAGTGGATGATAATTTTAAATTTGACCTCCATATACAATATTGCATAAGAAAAAAATTCATCAAAAACTAGGGATGCTTTACAGAAAGCCAAAAAGTTTCTTACCAATGCAACTAAAACTACACTTGCATGACTTATGTGCTCTCCACACTTGTTTATGGCGCTCCCATTCTTACCAACTTCTATGCATCACAAAAATCAAAACATGAATAATGCTGTAACAAAGTTGCTACATTATCAGCAAATACCCCTTTCAGAAACCACCAATGTATAGCACTAAAAAGCCAAAACTGGTTAGAGCTACCCCATCAACTAACATATACACAGTTTCTTCCCACCATAAAATTATCCAACATCCTTCCGCTTGTCCAGCAATAAATAACATTCTACACTACTATGTTTCTAGTTGGTCATTATGATTCAGTGACCAAAACCTCCTGTCTGTCCACATACCTGTCAAATTTGTTGGGCATTGGCTATACTCTTACTATGTTGCTAAGGCCTGGAGCTTCTTACCTGTAACCATCATGTCAATACCCTCCCTCACATCCTTCAAAACCATTCTGAGAGACTTCATGGCCAAAAGTTATCTCTGTTCTTGCTCAACACCAGGATAAACTAAATCTCTAAAGGCGAACAAGTACCTATTCATACCTTACACCTCCGTACTCTCCCTTCTTCACCAACTTCCTTAATTCTATCAATTTCACTCCCCTGGCTTTCACTCGAAATATAACATAAGCCTGCTTTTCTCTCACTTCATATTGCAATTCCTATTTGTATTATACTAACGTACCTTTAATTTCTCTGAATATTAAATCATTGTCCTATAACTTGCTTCTGTTCTTAACCAATGCTTTCATATTGTCTAATTTGGTATAATTATTTAAACTGTAGATGTTTTTTGTATTATTTTTGAAGTCCATAAAATTATTGTTCATGAAAAGTTTTATAATATTTTGGAGCTTTTCTCCCCAGGCCTCCACTGAAAATGGGCTCTTGCCCAGTCAGACTTTCCTGGTAATCAAATATCAATGAATAAATAAATTGTGAATTCTGGTCCAGAATTTGTGTTTCAGTACTTTTTATAGGTTTATAGGTGTTTACTAGGCAACTGACCACGATGGCCTTTTTAAGCTTAGCCATATCCCAAACCTCTGACAAGTTCTGTTATCCTTTATAAGTGTAAGCAGGGGTTTGGGAGGTGAAACATTTACAAGCAGAAGCAAAGGAGATGAACCATTTACAGGCTGCCTGTGTCCATTAGAGACATAGGTGCCAAAACAGGGATGAATTTCCTGTGCCCCATCTAATTGTCCAAGTTGCACTTGAATTGGGTTAGGGAGGAACTCTGCTTCACATGGATTGAGAGCCTGTTCCATAGATGTGGTAGTCTCTGGGATGCATACCTGTCTCTCCAGCAGGTCCTATTTATATCACAGGCAAGGTTTAAGGCTTTATTATTTATTTATTTATTTATTTAACATTTGTTTACCAGGAAAGTCCGACTTGGAATAAAGCCAATTTTCAGTGAAGGCCTGGGGAGAAATGCTCCAGATGCATGCCTTTGTAACATGGGAGGAAACTGGAGTACCTGGAGAAAACCCACACAAACGCAGGGAGGACATGCAGACTCCACACAGAAGGCACCTTAGCTGAGAATCTAACTGAAGAACCTCTTGCTGCGAGGCAGCAATGCTGCCACTGCACCACTGTGCTGTCCAGAATGGGTAATTCTGGTGCTGTTTGTTTTGCGGATATACAGGAGCTCTATCGGAGTGTATTCTAACAATTCCTTTTATGTCAGGTATAGATTTCCTGTCAACAGCATGTAGTAGACAGAATACAGAGATAGAGCCTTCAGGTGGCCTGCATAGGACATGTTACTTATGCACTGTATTCTTTTAGTGAGGAACCTCTGTCAACTTTCCAATTATTGGATATGCCTGGTTAGGTACATACCAAAGGGGGCACTGTACTCAATGATAGGTCTGATGAATGCCAAATACAGTGGAACAATGATGTCCTTGGACCTATATGCCATACCTTTGTTTATAAGTTGCATAACATAGAATGATTTCCTCACTACTGGAGACATGATGGTTGAAGGCTAGAGTACTGGCTATATGTGTCCACAAGTCCCTGACTACTGGGTCAACTCTTAGGGGTGTGTTGTCAATATGACAGCTGCCAGGGCTGGATGAATTCCTGAAGGATACTATTATGCATTTCTTGACATTTAGTTTTAGTCCATGGCTCTGGCACCAATTGGCTGTCTGTCAACTCTTCCTGAAGAGCATTTGTGTCAATGTCCAATTCAATGACAGCTCCTAATTGGCAATCATCCGCAAATTTAGTCAGCCAGAGGACAGTGACATTGGCCTTGAACCCTAATTCTAACTTTCTGGGTGGTGTCAGTGAGCCAGCTGGCTATCCACCAGGTTACATGAGAGTTTCAACCTAACCTCTTAAGTTTGCCAACAATGCCCGAGTGTGGGATTGTGTCAAATGCCTTGGCCAGGTCAACGTAGGCAGTGTGAACTATTTTGCCCTCATCTATTGCTTTGATGACCTTCTCAAAGAAGTCCACCAGGTTGAGTAGGCATGGCATGCACTTGATAAAACCAAACTGGGTTGGGTCCAGTGTCTGGAGACTTGCTATGTCATTATTGATCATTTCCATGAGAATTCTTTCCATGGCTTTGGATATGAGACTAGTATGACTTATGGGTCTGTAGTTTCCAGACTCTGTAGATGACCCACCTTCGTGTAAAGGGATGACTGTTGCTGTTCTTCATTCATGAGGAAAAAAGCCTTTCCGGAGGCTACAGTTAAGCAGCAATAGTAGAGGGCCTTGATATCTCATGCTATTTAGGAGGTCTCCTGGGATACTCCCTGGACCCACTGATGCAGTGTTCTTGGCCTTACAGAGAGCATAAAGGACCTGTTTCATGGTGATAGTAGTAGGAGTTATATTTGACAGAGTTTTCTGAAGGAAGTCTGATGGGGAGAGGGGGATAGAGTGGGAGCTGAATTTGTCAGCCCGTAGGTTTGCTATATCTTCTGGCTCAGTATAGGTGGCTCCATTTACAATGAGCTCTGCTGAGAATTGTGCATTGCCATTGAAGTTGCGGACATAGCTAAATAATTGTCTTGTGGTTGTCCTTGGCCTAAGAGGCAAAATTTGCCTCAAATTTGGCTTTAGCAGAAGTTATGTGCCCTCTGAGTTGTTTGCATAGTTTGATGAGAGTGCTTTTATCCCACTGGATCCTGCAATGCAGCTATTAATATGGTTGTATAGGTTTTCTGTGAACAGTTCCGAATAGGCAGGAGTGTTTTCAGGGTTTATGGGGCCTTGAAATTTTGCCAGATTATCACTTAATAGTAGGACACTAGCATCAGAATAGTTTCTGAAAATTCCATGGTTAGCTGGGGTTACAGATTTTACTTTTACTTCAAAGGAGACCATTTTGTGATCTGCCCTTATGAAAGACGGCATTACACTAGGGGATATTCTGCACTCTTCCATATTAGTGAGGACCAGATCCAGTATGGTTGCACCCCTTGTTGCTGTATTTACAATTTGGTTCAGGGAGTTTGTGTTTACAAAATTCTGGAATCTCTGTGCTTGTACGTTTAGTGTCATACATGATTCCCAGTTAATAGTGGGGTAATTTAAGTGGCCCATGAATATGGTATTGGATTGGATGTTGAGTGTTTCCAATAAGTTTAAATACATAGTATGGTTGGTTTTATTGGTTCATAGATGAGAAACTATAGCTTACAAGAAAGTGATATTGGATTTTTTCTATGGTGATATGAATATGGAGAAGCTCAAGTGCATTGTCCTGTTTGACCAGCCTTGAAGTATATTTATTTTTCATGTAAATCAAGAAACCTCCCTGTCTGTGTCCCTGTCTGTGTAGTAGCTTATCTAAATGTGTAGAAGGCATTATAAACTTGTACTGTTGGTGTGCTCTCCGTGGCTCCATGTCTCAGTGACATAAACATTCTCTAGGGTGAAGACAGCATGTAAGGAGTGGAGTTTTTTGTTTAGACTCCTAGCATTGAGCAGTAACACCTTTAGAGTTCTTGCTTTTGATTTGCTATGTCGGAAGTACTTTCAGTTTGGCATTGCTAAAAAGGCACTATGGAAGAGGACAATGCTTTAGGTAATATTCGAAAGTCTAGAGGGGAGAGGTACAGACCATCCCTAAAAAGCAGTGTTTTCTCTTGACCATCTCCTTTCAAGTTGACAAATATTGTACCCCTTAGAATGACACCAGAAACTAAGCCAATTATTAAACTCATCCATCTTTTATTCATATTGCGGCATCATCCTTGGAGAAGGTAAAATGCTGCTCAGAGCTAGGTTTATACTAGCCTTAGACATATATTCCAAGAGCTCCATGATGTCTCCCTTCATATAGTCTAGGGAGGTATGTCTCAGGTCATTTGCTCCTACATGGACTATGACTGACTCTTACAGGTACTTGTGGTCCAATGACTTGATTGCATGCGTAATGTGGTGGATCCTAGTCCCTGATAAGAAATGACCATGACTTTCTCCTTACTCAGCCTAGTGAGAGGGACATCAATGTGTCTCACAGTGAAGACTCCAATGACTAGAATGTTATATTCTGTGGTAGCCTGCCTTATGGGCTTAGAAGTAGAGGCTCCATGAGATATGACTGTGTGTGTTGATGTGGGTGTTGTGCTGAAAGAGTGCATTCAGGGTTGCTGAGTGTGTGTACTTTGTCTAGAAGGTCTTTGACGTTTAGGAAGGTTCAATTTAAGTGCCTCAACATATGTGGGTCTATATGTCTGCTTTGAATTGAGTGTTATGGGCACAGCATGTGTACTACTGACAACCTTATTAACATCAGGAGTACTTTTACGTGAGAACTTTGCCTCCAGTGACATTATGTAAATTGCATCTCTCACATAACATATCAGTTTGTTTGAGAATGAACTGGTTGTCAGTAAACATAAGGCAATTTCTACATTGCCTCAGGATGCACATATTCACCAAGATGATTATGGAGACAGTTGGAAAGTTCATCTCCATGGCAATCAACCCTTTTTTATTGATGAGACAGTTGGAGTGAGACTATAAATTAATGTCAGGAGTATCTGGTTTGCAACTCTGGGGACAGTGCCTGTCACTGCAAACTAGTTGTCCTGTGTGCAACTAAGTATTGGTGAAATTTCAGTGGTGCTTTTACAGGAAAAATATCAACTCAAGGTGTCTGTGGCTGTACAGGGCACTGCAAAACATTTGAGGGAAAACTAATAAGTAGAGCCTGATGATTTATGGATAAAGCATTTAGGCAGATATTCTGAAGTTTGAAGCAAATCAAGCACTACTTACTGAAAAGAACGAACTAGCTTATCAAGAATGATGAAATGAGTGCAGTCACCTGAATGGTGACTGCCTGAATACTACTAGTGCTGGTCTCACCACAGCTAAATGTTGTTGGGATACATGCTCCATTGCTTCTTCTCTCACCAGAAGCAAGACAGTACCACTAACCCCAAGATGAGAAGCAGGCCATAGCCTGTTTGTGATCCACAGTCTTGTCCCAAATGGTGTAAGGGTTGATAGGCTTATTATAGTATTTTCCTAGCTGGAACCTTGAAATAGCAACCGGACCAATCAGTAAGGTCAAACACAGACACTCACTTCCCAACCAAAAAGAGTCGGAAATCTATGCACTCTGCTCCTTCTGTCACCAGGGGCAAAATATAAGCACACATTCCAAACTGGCACCTATGAAGCAGGTATTAGGCCTTCTAGTGATCAGCAGTCCTAGGGAAATAATGTCCCTATGCTACTTCTCACACCAGGAGCAAAACAGAAGCATTAATCCTAACTACTGAGAGGCAGAATATGTGCTCAACAGCAACTAGTGATCTTGGAGTAGATGTTGCAGATTTTAAAAGTAAGATGGAAAATGGATTAATACCCCAAGAGCTGCAGTGTGCACTAATCAGTTAGATATGAAAGAGGGGATAACTTAAGCTTTAGCTAAGTGGAGAGCTATTAATTTTAAAAGAGCAAGCTGGATCAAAAGGGATGGGCACTTTGTATTCTGTTTCTGTGTAATACAGTGTATATGCTGTATATGCCTGCTTAAAGTTGCATTCCAGTGCCTTTCTGTTTACCTTGCTACTGTTTGTCCCCTGTTCTTTGAGTTTGCCCCAGCCCTCATTGAAACATTAAGCTAAATGTTTCTAAAATTCTAACCACAGGACTAGAGCTCAAGTTTAGATTTTCTCAACCCTCCTATCCTTCTCTTATCATGGTTTTAAAAGGCTGTGTCTCTGGCTTCTGTCCCTTATGGTAATCTGAGTTACAAAGTCCCCAGCCTTTCATTGCTGCTGTCTGTTGTGTACCTATTTAAGTACATTCCCACCCATTGTTTTCCATACATCCATAATACCAAGTACCCACCCCAGCACACCAGTATTGCACTTGAGTAAACCTCTCTTGCTACGATTTGTCTCTTAATCATGTTCCCAGAGCTCCCATCTACTTGGGGCCCTGTCCACACTCTGAGGGGGTTCCTGGGTTAATCCTGCTCCATCCTTGGCAGATAAGAGATTTATTTATTTATTTCCACCCCAGTTAACTGTTTGGAGAACTACTGCTTCATTTTTGCTATATCTGTTTGTTTAGTCTTTAAATCATTCTAAAGATCCCTAATACTTGAAATCACCTTGTCAAGGTAGGTTACGTGTTTTGTTGTAACATTACACTTGCAAGCAATCTCATCAAGAGGTTAGCAGTGCTCTACACAAATACAAATGCCCAGAAAGTAAATTTTATCTCTAAAACTATCTTTAGAACTAAAACATGTAACTGTGGTTAAAACAAAGCTGCTGTGTGGGAAGACATACTTAGAGCAGATAGTCTGCACCTTAAACAGCACTACTATCAAATCTTAGCACAATCTAACCTAGTGTACTGTCAAACCTCAGAGACCACCTAAGGTGACCTCATTATAACCGAGTCTTCAACCTACAGTAGCTCACCAACACAAGTTTGAACAACATGGATATGCAATTTCCAAATGTCTCCGTAGCCACCTTGGTAGATATGGGCATCCTGATATAATACAGCAATTATCTCATGTTCACAGAGAACCATATAATCCTTAAAGAAATAATACAGTATGTGAGAGATGTACATAAACAATTTCACTGATGGCAAAAACTTTCATACAAACAATGCTGTCATGAACATACACACTACATCCACCTCACACAGTGTCCAGCACACACCTAGACCAATTCATGCTGAGGCACTAAAAAGCAATCTTCCTATACATCAAAGCCCTCCTAAGCCTATAAAATGGAAATGACTGTCCTCAACAATCTGTAAAGCACTCACCAAAAGCAGCACCAAACACCAAACATACTCCTACACCCAGTGGAGCCCTAACAGCAAAGCTCCTATGGCAAGCCACCCCATTACTCAGGACTGTTGTCACAGGGGACTCCATTGTATATCACACAAATGTCCCACTCACCAGATGGAGCAAGGAGAAGATGAAGTTTAGTTGCTTATCTGGAGCCAGGATCTGCCAAGTTAAGCATGCACTCAGGTCACTACACTACAAGAACCAGTATGATTCTATCATAGACCATGTGGGAATTAGCCTGAGATGTACTTCCCTAGACTAGATGAAGAGAGGCATTGTTGGTTTCTCTGTATATGTGTTTCAGGCATGTATGTGCCATGCACTGAGCAGCATTCTACCTTTACTAAGGATGATGCCACAATACAAACAAAAGATGATTGACTTCAATAACTGGCTTAGTTTCTGGTGTCATTCCAGGGGAATTCAATATCTGTCAACAAGTGAGGACATGGTTCACAAACCATGTACTTTGCAAAGGATGGTCTTTACCCGTCTCTCCTAGGATTCCAAATATTGGCCAAAACCTTATCCACCCTTTACAGCACATTTAGTCAATGCCAAATTGACACACCTACCGACATAGCAAACAAAACCCAGTGAAACCTAAAGGTGTTACAGCTCACTGCTAGCAGCATAAGCAAGAAACGCTACACCCTACAAGCTAGCCTCACTCTGAAAAATATAGATGTTTTTGCCGTTACCAAGACATGGCTTACTCCAGCAGTGCAAGGCTTCGATGCCTTCCACACATTTGGACTATCTACTGTACAGACAGGGACAAAAGGTGGAGGGGTCTCAATCTGTATTATCAAAAAGCAGAACTCTTAGTTGGTTAGACAGGATTATGCCCTGGAATTTATCTATTTGGAAATCACTATAGACTAAATCCCATGCCATATCCTAACAAGCTATAGGTCTCCCTCTGTTTCCCTAGAATACTGTAGCTGGTTCCTACACCTACTGGATACACTTAGCATTAAAAGAAATATCCTATTCATGGGAGACTTTAACTACCCCTCCATAGACTGGGAAACATACAGTCCCTCATACTTGCAGACACTACATTTCTTGGACTTTATTAACACAAATACGCTTGACCAGATAGTGGGCACACCCACAAGAGGTTCATGCTGCACCTGGTACTCACCAATACAGGAAAGTGCTGCACCCCTCCCCCATTCCACATTCCCACTGGTGAGGCTGGACCACAAAGCTGTCTCCATTAAAATAAAAATCAACTTGATAACCCTAGCAAACCATGTAACACTATTCCAAACCAAACTACATCCTATTAAGCAATAGTTTGTTAAAATTAAATGTCCCACCTAACCCCGAGTTCACAGCAACTTATCTGGAATTCTCACAGAGATGCTGCATAAACAGGTACATGGCTGTATAGAGGCTGCTGGACCCACTAGAAATAAGCCCAAAACAAATTCTAAACAAAAAAAAAAAAAACACACTGATGGAATCCTAACCTTAATAGAATATAAAGCAAAAGGAAAAAAATGCATGGCTAATATCAGGAAGAACAACTTCGATAATGATAGGAGCTCTCTAAACTAAGGTCACGAGGTCAAGATAGCCTCACAGGCTAAAGATAACTACGGCACCTACTACATCTATGTCCGAAACTTTAAAGACAACCCAGATCAGTATGTAGAACTGGTGGCAACTGGTGCCAGCTTCAAAGAGCAGATAGACATAGCAAATTTGCTGGCTGACAACTTCATCTCAAATATCATCCCCCACTCCCCCCACCTCATTCCAGCTGACATTCCTCTCACTCCAAATGAACTTTTCCCAGGAGCACCAGAGTTTTTTTGAACAACACCAAGCTGCCACTCCCTCAGTGTCTATGCCAAATGGTTCTTTATCTAATTCAATAAGTCAAACATCAAATTTCTAATCTTTACATTCTTTGAATTGAAATAATTGGGTCTATGTTCAGTCATCGAATGGAAAAAAAATTACATTGAAAATGCTGTTCAGTGAAACTCCAATCCCCCACATCCCCTGCTAATTATATATACCAACTCCGAGACTGCACTACAGTGGGGAAAGGGCAAATTTCCTGATCCCTACTGTACAGCGATCTTACTTGAATGGCTCGATGAACAGCATGTTTGATGAAACATGTTGTTCGATACTTTTTCCATTTGATGACTGAACATTGACCCAAAATAATTTGTCTGGCCCCTCTAACATTAACCTTAACTGGGATGATTCCACTTAAGTACCATGTGGTTGGGAACTAAGATTTAGACAAGGAGAAATCCCTCATTGGAGCACTTGCCTCATAAGTATATCTTTCCATTTAGATTTATACCCAGGGTCTTGCATAAAAACATTATCTTTAGATGAGCTGCTCTGTAGTATTCATAGAGGTTAGGTAGGCCCAGGCTTCCCTCCTCTGCTGGTAGTAAAATTTTTTGCCAAAGCACCAGTTTCTTATTCTTCCATATATACCGCACTATCTTCTTTCAAAGTTTATCCCAGAACCCTTGCTCAGGTTCATAAATAAAAGAGATTGTGAAACATAAAAAATCTGCAGCACTGTAAAGTTCTTTATTGCTAGCACCCTTTAATCAAAGTCACTTGATATGTGTTTCCATTTCCTAGGCATATCCCAAATCTTGTCCTTCATCTGGCCCCAAGTCTCTTCCAATGTGCCCCAGGTTGTCTTAGTTAGCAAACTCCCTAGATTTTTAAATCTATATTGTCCGCAGATGTACAGGTATGTCTGAACTAGCTTGAATGTGGTAAGTAATTCATACATAATGTCTTCATTTTATCCTTGTCTATTCTGTATCTTACTATCTTCTCAAAGTCTTTCAGTATCCAATCCAGCCTTTCTATAGCTTCCTTAGGGTTTGAAGAGTTGTTGTTGTTGTGTCTTTTGGCTTTTCCCGGTTAGGGGTCGCCACAGCGGAACTCTGGTCCGCTAATGATTGGCAGTAGATTTTTATGTGCCGAGTTGCCAGCCCTGACGCACAACCTTCAGCAAAGGTACACCCATTCACGCATGTCTCCACAAAGAAGACCCTCTAGCTGAGAATCGAACAGGACAGCTAAATAAGATAGGGTCATTTGATCAGGATCAAATAAATGTTTTTGTATCCCTTATGGACATGGTATTAAACAACATTTTTTTGTTTTTTGAGGGCAGCTACTATAAGCAGGCTACTGGAGTAGCAATGGGGGCAGCGTGTGCCCCCGTTTATGCAAATTATGTTATGTCCTATTGGGAACAAGAATATGTATTTCAGAGTGATTTTAATAAATCCATCCAGAAATATATGCGATTTTTGGATGATATTTTTATAATTTGGGATGGTGACATTCAGAGGTTGGAAGCATTTCTGGAATATATTAACAGATCGGTCGATTTTTTAAAATTTACCTTTGTTTATAGTTATACTGAAATAAATTATTTAGATGTCCATTTGACAGTTGATAACGATAAAAGGAGCATTATATCAAATATTTATAGAAAACCTACCTTTTCGAATTCTTATTTGGAATATCAGAGCTGGCACCCTGACCACCAGAAAAGGGCTATAATTAAAGGGCAGATGGTCAGGGCTGCCAGAATGGTTAATAACTACTTAAATTTTGAAAAGGAACTAGATTTTATTACAGGAATGTTTTTGAAAAGAGGTTACCCCGAGACCCTGGTACAAGCTATTAAGGTGGAGATTATAGATAAAAGAAAGGGAGGGATTTATCAGCCCATATTAAAAAATGGTACAGACATAGGTGAGTTGTTGCTTGAATTTGAAGTGAAAAAGGAAAATAAAATTAAGGAAGGTTTGTTTTTATAACCACATATAATTGTGACACGGAATCTATGGTGAGGATACTACAGAGGAATTGGGATTTATTGAAATTAGATACTAGTGTATATAGTAAATTAAGGGCCTCTCCTATTAATGTATATAGAAAGGATAGATCTTTTAATAATCTATTAGAGCGTAGTAAGTTAAAATTGACATCTAGGTCTTGTAAGCCGGTTGGGAATTTTAAGTGTGGCAGATGTAATAAATGCAAGTATATTCTTACATCAGGAAATAGGATTAAATTAGGGAAAGAAATTATATTTATTAGTAGACATTATGATTGCTATAGCAGAAATGTGGTGTATTTAGCTAAGTGCAATCAGTGTCCGGCGTTTTACATTGGAAAAACCTGAGGTACACTTAGAGAAAGGATAGGGGAGCATTTGCTGGACATTAAACATATGAAAAATACTAATGCACTGGCAAGACATATTAAGATAAATATAGGTCACGAATTCCAATTTTGTATTATTCAGCAAGTTATTAAGGATAATCAAGGGCATATATTGGATGTCCATTTAGATATTAGCGAAACTAAGTGGCAAATAAGGTTAAATGCCACTAGTTATCCTGGAATTAATGACCATATTAGTTTAGCCCCATTACTAAAGTTAAGATATATACTGGGCTAAAATTTCTGCCATAAAATTTGTTTTATCTAGACATTTTGTAACTTATATTGTTGGATTAACAAATCAAATTATTTTATTATTCATTTTGTACTGATTTCATCTTACATATTTTTATATGTTTATTTTTATGTAATATTATAGTATGTTTTTATTCATGGTTTTAGCTTATATATGTTTTTAGGTATATGTATGGTCTGATGGGTATGTGTCTTTAATTTTGTGGGAGTGTAATTAATCAATTAACCTGGGAGTGTTATAAAGGGAAGTGGTTTCAGTATGATGTGTTAGTTCTGATGAAGTCTGTATAAGTTCAAGACGAAACCTAGGTCAACTTGTCTACAATTGTGAATTGTGTGTCTAATAAATGGTATATTTGAGAAGTTCCTTGGTTGGACTGATCGAGTTTCCGTGTAAGAATATTGGTTCTTCAGTTTATCTGGATTTTTTATCCCAGAACCCTTGCTCAGGTTCATAAATAAAAGAGATTGTGAAACATAAAAAATCTGCAGCACTGTGAAGTTCTTTATTGATAGAACCCTTTAATCAAAGTCACTTGATATGTGTTTCCATTTCCTAGGCATATCCCAAATCTTGTCCTTCATCTGGCCCCAAGTCTCTTCCAATGTGCCCCAGGTTGTCTTAGTTAGCAAACTCCCTAGATTTTTAAATCTATATTGTCCGCAGATGTACAGGTATGTCTGAACTAGCTTGAATGTGGTAAGTAATTCATACATAATGTCTTCATTTTATCCTTGTCTATTCTGTATCTTACTATCTTCTCAAAATCTTTCAGTATCCAATCCAGCCTTTCTATATCTTCCTTAGGGTTTGAAGAGTTGTTGTCATTGTGTCTTTCGGCTTTTCCCGGTTAGGGGTCGCCACAGCGGAACTCTGGTCCGCTAATGATTGGCAGTAGATTTTTATGTTCCGAGTTGCCGGCCCTGACGCACAACCTTCAACAAAGGTACACCCATTCACGCATGTCTCCACACAGATGACCCTCTAGCTGAGAATCGAACAGGACAACGTCTTACTGTGAGGCGACAACGCTACCGCAGCACCACCACCAGTTTGAAGAATAATATCTTTAAATATGTCCCAGTCCTCTACAATTCCCTGATCATCCTCTAGGTCTCTCTTATCAAGTTCTTCCTTCCACCCCTTTATTCTAACCTTTTGTTATTTTTCCTTATTCAACTCAGCCCGTCTTCAGTGTCTGGGCCCTAATCATCTCTGGCCTGGAAATCTCACAGCTTGACATATGCATGATCCTAGATCAGAACAGAGTTGATTACAAGGTTTTACATTGTTTCTTCATGTTCCCTTGTTACATACTATCTAGCTAATGTAGAGCAAGTATGACGCTATTCTGATCTATAACTAAAAACCAAAGCAGAAGGAAACCACCAGTACCAACAGCACAACACATGCCAACAAATAAAGCTAAACAAGCCACCCTGTAGAGGCAACGTTATATAGCACCAGCAAGTATAGGCAATATAGAAGTATCCAACATATTTCTTTCACAGACAAAACTGTAAAACATTAAATAAACTTAAATGCTTATAAATCACCACACTTTTTCATTTCAAACCCACTGAGACTTCCTCAGACATAATGAATTGATCACATCCCCAATAGTTTAAATATATCCATCAATTACATAATAATAAAACAATAAAACCATCACTTCCTCAATTACCTAATCAATATACTTTCTCTAATTAAAGTTCTGCACAAACAAAACATAGTGAAACTACGAACAATATTTAAAACAATATGGGATAAAGGCTTTACAAAGGTCACAAAACGAGCTTCACATTCAAAAATGTATGCTCGTTATTTTACTTATACATTAAACCATTCAAATGGCTATATTAGCTAAATCACCTGATCAGAACTAGAAATTCAAAGCTGCATATAAAATAAAAATATACAAATAAAAAATAAAACTGTTATGTTATTATGTACAACATATATATATATATATATATATATATGTATATATACATATATACATATATATAAAAGACTATTACAAGAATATTGTTAAATCTTTGTATGATCTATAAGTAAAATTATTACCCCTTTGAAAAAAATCATCTAAATCCATTAAGCCATACAGCCACATCATGTTTTTGAGCACTTTATTTTCCCTATTCTGATTTTGTTGTCTATGGCCAATAATAGCATAGCTAGAGCAGGGTAAGAGGGGCAACTGCCCTGGGTGCAAAGTGTATCCCCCATACATATCTTCTTGTATATCTCAATTCTCACCTTCTTCTGATTTCTCCATCCAATCCCAATCGCTCTTTAATGCAATACTGGCTTTTAAAAGCCAATAGTGGATTTGGAGTCAAACCTGAGCACACCTTTTGTGACCCAGTAGTTAGGGCTCTGGGAACATATGCAATCAGTAATCCTGCCCTCAACCAACACATAACCAAGGTAGCAGGAAAATCATTCTATGTCATCATTATCATCATCATCGTCTACCCAGTTTTTCCCATTTTTTACATGGTGTTGGGGTGTCATGTTAACTGTCACCATCTCTCTTGATTCAATACCACACTTCTGCCTCCTTCGACACTCATGCCTGACTGTCGCAGATCTTCTCTCACACAATCCATCCACCTTTTTGCTAGATGCCCTCGTTTCCTCTTGCCTTCTTCCCGTCAGTCCTAAATCTTCTTCACCAGATTGTCTTCTGATTTTATGCACATGGCCTGAACCACCATAATCTGTTCTCTTTGATCTTTTCTGCAATTGGAGCTACTTTGGTTTCTGCTCATATGTCCTCATTTCATCATCTGTCCTATAGTGTGCATCCTACAACCCATCTCAGGCACTTCATTTCCATCACCTCTAGCTTCCTCATCTGCTCTGTCTTTACTGCCCAGGGTTTCTGTACCATACAGTAGCACTGATCACACCACTGTCTTGTACACCATACTTTTCAGTTTCTTTATCATTCTTCTGTTATACACTACCCCTGACACTCTATGCCAGTTGGCTACTGCCCTTCTGATTCTAGCTTTGACCTCTTCATTCAGACTTCCCTTCTCCTCAACCACCCTTCCCAGATAATTGAAGCTATTAATCTGTTCCACTATCTTCTTGTATATCTCAATTCTCACCTTCTTCTGATTTCTCCAATTTGCTGCCAATACTAATGTCTTATCTGTACACAGTTTCATCCCATGTGCCTTCAGATGTGTATCCTGGTCTCTTATCCTTTCCTGAAGTTTTTGCTCAGAGTCTACCTGTAATGCTACATTGAATACAGCAACTTTGTTGATCTGTCCCCTCTGACCCGTTTGCTAATGTAATCCATCATCAGTATGAAAAGCAGTGGTCTCAGAGCCATGCACACCCACTGTCAATGGGTTACATTACTATTTCTGGCTCTACAAGGAAATTCACTAGACTGAAGTTCTAAATTTTTTTCTAATCCCCCCTTTTGCTTTTTTCATTATATACTTTGTTTATGTTATTTTTGCTGCATTTTGAACATCATTTACTACTCTTATATTTATTCTACTGCTCATTACAGTGTGAGTGGCTCAACCCACAGCACACCCATCCTTGGTTTAGAAGGCTGTGGGTTCTATTACCCCGCCAGATAGATCAATTGCTGACACTGCAGTGTAGGGGGGATACCATACTCCAAAGTGTGCCATCCTTCTGATGAGATGTTAAACTGAAGCCACATCTGCTTGAGCTGGTGGTAGCTCTGGGGGATGCAGAGGATCTCACTGAATCTGGCCAAATTTCCCCTAGTAGTATTAACAGCATCGCAAGTCCCCCCTGAAAAGAGGCTCTAGTGGGAATATGACAGCCAACAAAGGATGAATAAATAAATAAACATCAGTAAGAGTATCAGTGAAAAAGACTAGTAAGCAAATGAAAGGCTAAATTGGTGAGAACACCTTTAGGGAAGGCAGATATCAAAGAAGAAACAAAGCATGTAAGCTAGAGTGACAAATGCAGATAACTTAGTATCTGGTAATCTGCAGTTGCTTGATATAACAATATTTACCTGGTAGCAAATAGAGCAGAGAATTAAGGCTTTGAGCTGATAATGAGCTGCTTTCTGTAGTTCAGTGTTTGATTCTGACAGGCTCCATTTGCCTGCTGTTTGAATCTGAGTAAGACACTTACCCTGACAGTGCTTTGAAAGTTAGTCTATGCTCTCTCATAAACCACATGCCTGGTAACTACCGATGGACCTGCAAACATATGAAGAGCAACAGACTAAACAGGTGAATAAAGAGAAATGAAGAGAAGCAAGCACACAGAAAAGTTTAACAGAAAATGAAACGAAAACTGAATGTCAGCAGGAAAAGATGTTTCAAAATGATGTATATCCCTGTTATGCAATATGAAAAAAATCACAAGCTAGAACAAAAAACAATTATGGTCCTTATACGATGTGATAAAAGCACAGACAGGAACTTGGGTAAAACACTGTAAAATTAACAGTGATAAAAATGCATTCTTCATCTTTGTCCCACTCAGGGTATATATATGGTACCTAACAATGCAGCACTGCAAAGCAGAAAATCAAGTAATCTCTTAGCCTAATACACAGCTGGTAGTGCCAAACTTAGACAAAGTACAATTCAAGTTAAAAAATGCAAAAATTATAAATGTCCTCAAGAAAACTAGACAAGCTGAAGTTAATGCAGTGAAAAGTAGACTAAAGTACTAACTCTAATGATCCAAGCTATTGAGTAACTTGGTTGATGCAGTGTTTCAGAACTAAAAGATATAAAATAAATATATGATGTACTTACTCAGTGCTAGAACAACTATTAGGTAACATCAGTATTTTTGAAACTGCTGACCACTCTAAAATGAAACCCACTGAAAGGAAATCAGCATCTCAGATGTTACATTCCAGCAGGATAGGTGGAATGGTGTTTCTGATACAGGCTTGTAGTCAGTTTAATGTGACTAAAACTTAGCCTTTGTGGAACACATCATCACTGAGAAGGGTCTGAGAATGCCCAGTTCACTCTCCAAGTTAACAAATAAATAACTTACAAACTACAAATTAAATGAGCATCAAAATAAATCTGGTCTTATATGCTTAAAGGAGAACTATAACCACAGACTCAAAAAACATGTTTATTTCTTCATGATTTGGTGCTTCCTACATTTTAACACCACTCTGGGAATATTTACAGGTTTTAGATAGTTTTATATGTAACTTCTGAGTCTGACCACATGGAGTCTTGCATCTTGAAGTGATCCTGATTGTGTAGTCTGCCTCTAAGTATCCCACAATGCAGTGCTTGTCGGTAAAAAAATTATATCACACAGGCCTCCTTCTTCTTAAAGCTTCTGTCACTGCATTGATTTTATATGCATACACTGCTGTCTTTCAGTCAGTTACTTTTAAATAACATTTCATGCCATTCAATGACTACTTAAAACACAAACAATGCAAATGCCACAGAACAGACTTTCAAAGTGGTTTTTATTGCTGCTGCTTTATAGAATGGCTAAATTACACTCTTTTGTGAAGCCTGAATTGTACCACTTTTACTCCTCTCCCATCCCCCTTCACACCAAACTTCCCTAGTTGTCAAAGTGCTAAGGGTAATTTGAGCTGTTACCTGCTGTGATTGACAGCTCACAGAAGGAGACTTGACTCATACTGTTTCCTTGTTCTTGCCTTTAGTTTTGGTATGGGTAGAAGAAGGAGCAGAGACATCACAGCATGGGTGGATTTTTAGGACAGTCATAGTGATAGTAATTTGGGGAGGGAATTGGCCAGAAAACTAGCTGCATTCATTGGCCTTGATGACATCAATGAATTAGAGACTGCAGCAAGCTTTGTGAAAGCACCACACTACAGTAAGGTACTCTTCTAGTGGAGAGAAACAGTCAATTTAAACTATTTTTAAATGCTGTATTGTTGTTTATTCCTAGAAGGGACTGTAAATAGGGAGAAAAAGGACAGAGAAGCTGAGCATTTAATAATAAAATCCTGTTGTTGTCATTTAAAGGAAAACGCCACCTTAGAACTAAAAACAATCTATTTTTCACTGTATCTCTGTTTTCTGAGTTATTTTAATACCTCAAAATAACCCTCAAAATCTAACAGGACTACAGCTACCCATTCCAGGGGCCTAAATATGGCCTGCAACATCAGTAGGATGTGCTGGAGGGACAGGTTTCTCTCCCAGCTACTGCTGCTTCTTTGGAATAGGCTGCCAATTCATGTGAAACAGAGCACCTCTATGATACTGTTCAAAAGAAATCTGGACAAGTGGATGGAGCACCGTAAATTCTTACCAGGGATAGCACCCTCAACCCTCCTGGACATGGCAGTCATTACTATACACAATCCTTGGACCTGGCTAGAGTATATATGTATTATATTGGGATGAAACGGCTAGGCTTGAAATGACCTCCGGGTTGATAGCCTAGTAACCTCCTATGATCCTATGACTGGTTCTTATAGAATTGTAATATGTTTTCTGCAAAATGGCAGTCAATGGGGCTTGACAATATCAACATGATCTTATTTTTCTTCCAGCCTTTCTCCCAGATTAGCCCCATCCTTTCTACTTCTGTGTCATTTCACTCCTACACAATCTGCTATGCCCTTCATCGCTCTAAACACCTTTTCTGTCCTATACCATCTAGTTAAGCTTCTTTCCACTTTACATTGTTTCACACCTCTCTGTCTTGTTTACAGCAGCCTGAGCTCCTGATTACAAATTTCCCTCTGTGGTATGTCATGCAAATGTAGACAAATTCCTCTGCAACTTATGTGAGAAGTTAAGCTTAAAAAAATAAGTGAGTGGTCTTTCCCTTCCTTTGATACCAAAGTGAGAAAATAAACGTTTTATAAAGTACAAGCAGGTTTCAGGTACCAACAAAGCACTGGAATCATACTATAGGGATGAAAGTAACCTAAGAGTTGAGTTAAACTGTAGGAGAAAGTGGAGTTTTCCTTTAAATACAAAAGTCTAATTAAAATACAGCCCAGCAGTTAAGATACACATGTACAAATTATGATTTCATCATACTTTAGTGCATTTGTTTAGAAGGACTGTTATTGCTCAGTATTCAGTGCATGTTAAAACAAGTTCAAAACTTTATAAAGGATATCTTGGGAGACTGAGTTTGTATCCAGTAGTATGGCTCTGTAACTTGGAAGACAGCAGGACGTTAGTGTAGACAGAAAAATAAAGCACCATACTGTAGAACAAACCAGACCTCACACCACAAGTTCCAGGCCAGATAAATTCACTCAGTTTAGTACACAGACTGATTTATTAAAATAAAAAAATAACTTCTGCAGTAAAAGTTAACAGCAAAACATCAAACTCTTATGCCATTATGACCAAGTAAAATTTCTCTGGTGCCTCGGCATTCAGAAAAGCCTTTTCAGAGTAGAAAAATAGTGGTAACAGCCTGTCATTGGAGAGTAGGAAGTGTAGAGGTCTGTATACATGTAACCTCACTATGGTGGTAAAAGTCTGTCACTGATGAGGAGGAAGAGTAGAGATCTGTATACAACATAACCTCACGATGGTGGTAACAGTCTGTCATTGGAGAGTAGGAAGTGTAGAGGTCTGTATACAGCATAAACTTACTATGGTGGTAACAGTCTGTCATTGGTAAGGAAGAAGTGTAGAGTTCTGTATACAACGTAACCTTACCAGGGTGATAACAGACTGTCACTGGTGAGGGGGGATTGTAGAGGTCTGTATACAATGTAACCTCAATATGGTGATAACAGTCTTTCACTGGTGAGGAGGAAGTGTAGAGGTCTGTATACAGCATAACCTCACTATGGTGGTAACAGCCTGTCACTGGTGAGTAGGAAGTGTAGAAGTCTGCATACTACGTAACCTCACTGTGGTTGTAACAGTCTGTCCCTGGTGAGGAGGAAGTGTAAAGGTCTGTGTACAACGTAACCTAACTATGGTAGTATCAGTCTGTTACTGATGAGGAGGACATTTTGAGGTCTGTATACAACATAACCTCACTATGGTTTTAACAGAATGTCACCAGTGCCGAGGAAGTGTAGAGGTCTGTATACAACATAACCTCACTATGCTGGTAACACTCTGGCACTGGTGAGGAGGGACTGTTGAGTTCTGTATACAACGTAACCTCACTATGGTGGTAACAGTCTGTCACTGGTGAGACGGAAGTGTAGAGGACTGTATACAACATAGCCTCACTTTGGTGGCAACAGTCTGTCACTGGTGAGGGGGGAGTGTAGAGGTCTGTATACAACGTAACCTCACCATGGTGGTAACAGTCTGTCACTGTTGAGGGGGGTGTGTAGAGATCTGTATACAACATAACCTCACTATAGTGGTAACAGTTTATCAGCAGCGAGTAGAAAGTGTAGAGGTCTGTATACAATGTAACCTCACTATGGTGGTGCAGTCTGTCACTGGTGAGGAGGAAGTGTAGAGGTATGTATGTGGTAACAGCCTGTCACTGGTGAGGAGGAGGTGTAGAGGTCTGTACACAACGTAAACTCACTATGGTGGTAACAGTCTGTCACTGGTGAGGAGGAAGTGTAGAGGTCTGTATATAATGTAACCTCATTATGGTGGTAGCAGTCTGTCACTGGTGTGGAGGAAGTGTAGAGGTATGTATGTGGTAACAGCCTGTCATTGATGAGGAGGAAGTGTTGAGGTCTGTATACAACATAACCTCTCTACTGTGGTAAAAGTCTGTCACTGGTTCGGAGGAAGTGTAGAGTTCTGTATACAACATAACCTCATTATGGTGGTAACAGTCTGTCACTGGTAAGGAGGAAGTGTAGAGGTCTGTATACAATGTAACCTCACTATGCTGGTAGCAGTCTGTCACTGGTGAAGAGGAAGTGTAGAAGTTTGTATGTGGTAACAGCCTGTCATTGGTGAGGAGAAAGTGTCGAGGTCTGTATGCAACGTAACCTCACTATGGTGGTAACAGTCTGTCACTGATGAGGAGGAAGTGTAGATGTCTGTATACTATGTAACCTCACTATGGTGGTAACAGTCTGCCACTGGTGAGAAGGAAGTGTAGAGGTATGTATGTGGTAACAGCCTGTCAATAAAGAGGAGGAAGTGTTGAGGTCTGTATACAACATAACCTCACTATGGTGGTAACAGCTGTTACTGGTGAGGAGGAAGTGTAGAGGTCTGTATACAACAGAACCTCACTATGGTGGTAACAGACTGTCACCAGTGCCGAGGAAGTGTAGAGGTCTGTATACAACATAACCTCACAATGCTGGTAGCAGTCTGTCACTGGTGAGGGGGAAGTGTAAAGGTCTGTATACAACGTAACCTCACGATGGTGGGAACAGTCTGTCACTGGTGAAAAGGAAGTGTAGAGGTCTGTATACAACATAACCTCACTATGCTGGTAACAGTCTGTCAGTGGTGAGAAGGAAGTGTAGAGGTCTGTATACAACAGAACCTCACTATGTTGGTAACAGACTGTCATCAGTGCCGAGGAAGTGTAGAGGTCTGTATACAACATAACCTCACTATGCTGGTAGCAGTCTGTCACTGGTGAGGGGGGTGTGTAAAGGTCTGTATACAACATAACCTCACTATGCTGGTAACAGTCTGTCACTGGTGAGAAGGAAGTGTAGAGGTCTGTATACAATATAACCTCACTGTGGCGGTAACAGTCTGTCACTGGCAAGGGTGGAGTGTAGACATCTATATACAATGTAACCTCAGTATGGTGGTAACAGTCTGTCACTGGTGAGGGGGGAGTGTAGAGGTCTGTATACAACATAACCTCACTATGGTGGTAACAGTCTGTCACTGGTGAGGAGGAAGTGTAGAGGTCTGTATACAACGTAACCTCACTATGGTGGTAACAGTCTGCCTCTGGTAAGGAGGAAGTGTAGAGGTCTGTATACAACGTAACCTCACTATGGTGGTAACAGTCTGTCATTGGTGAGGAGGAAGTGTAGAAGTCTGTATACAATGTAACCTCACTATGGTGGTTGCAGTCTGTCACTGGTGAGGAGGAAGTGTAGATGTATGTATGTGGTAACAGCCTGTCATTGCTGAGGAGGAAGTGTAGAGGTCTGTATACAACATAACCTCTCTATGGTGGTAGCAGTCTGTCACTGGTGAGGAGGAAGTGTAGAGGTCTGTATACAATGTAACCTCACTATGGTGGTAACAGTCTGCCTCTGGTAAGGAGGAAGTGTAGAGGTCTGTATACAACATAACCTCACTATGGTGGTAACAGTCTGTCTTTGGTGAGGAGGAAGTGTAGAGGTCTGTATACAACGTAACCTCACTATGGTGGTAACACTCTAACTCTGTTGAGGAGGAGGTGTAGAGGTCTGTATACAACATAACCTCACTATGGTGGTAACAGTCTGCCTCTAGTGAGGACTATGGTGGTAACAGTCTGCCTCTAGTGAGGAGGAGGTGTAGAGGTCTGTATACGACGTAACCTCACTATGGTGGTAACAGCCTGGCACTGATGAGTAGGAAGTGTAGAGGTCTGTATACAACGTATCTTCACTATGATGGTAACAGTCTGCCTCTAGTGAGGAGAAGATGTAGAGGTCTGTATACAACGTAACCTCACTATGGCGGTAACAGTCTGTCATTGGTGAGGAGGAAGCGCAGAGGTCTGTATACTATGTACCCTCACTATGGTGGTAACAGCCTGTCACTGGTGAGGAGAAAGTGTAGAGGTCTGTGTACAACAAAACCTCACTATGGTAGTAACAGCCTGACACTGGTGAGGAGGAAGTGTAGAGGACTGTATGCAACATAACCTCACTATGGAGGTAACATTCTATCATTGGTGAGTAGGAAGTGTAGAGGTCTGTATACAATGTAACCTCACTATGGTGGTAGCAGCCTGTCCCTGGTGAGGAGGAGGTGTAGATGTCTGTATACACTGTAACCTCAATATGCTGGTAACAGCCTCTCACTGGTGAGGAGGAAGTGTAGAGCTCTCTATACAGTGTAACCTCACTATGGTGTTAGCAGACTGTCACTGGTAACGGGGAAGTGTAGAGGTATGTTTGTGGTAACAGCCTGTCATTGGTGAGGAGGAAATTTTACAAGATAAATTATGAATCTGCTGAACGAACATCTATAATATTACAATAATAAAAAGTAAGCAATATATATACAATATATAAAACATCTATACATCTATTATATATATGCAGTTAAACAGTAGTAATTATCTGTAGTACATGTAGCTGACAGAGTTATGAGAAGTAGGTGCTGATGATAAAAAGATCAATAGCATATTAAAATAGGAAGTTAAGACAAAAACTATTATAAGTGTTTGGGTTAGTAGATAGGGAAAGAAAGGAAAAAATGAGATGAAGGATTGAAAATAAGACATGAATATTAGGAGGTAGGATGGAGAATATAGTTCATAATGTATATTTTGTTAGAAGTTAATACCTATACAGTGTGTATGAGTGACAAATGTCAAAAAGTAATTTACTTTATCTGTTCTTTGATACAGGACCAATGACAAGCACTGGTTAAGTACTGTTTTAACTTGGTTATAACTTTGTGGATTTATGTTGGGATACAATGTCAATGTTCTGCAACTGGGGTTGGGTGTTTGTATAATGGTAAAGATGTTTACCTCACAGACACAACGTACAGGATTTGAATCTCACCTTTGTAAGGGAAATTTGTTTGGCTTAAAAATGTCCCTAAAGGACAGCTAACCTAGTCCTTACCTATGCACCTTTGAAACTAAGAAAAGGGAGTATCCATAATTACTGTCTGGTTTTGCAAAGATTTGATTTATGTGATCTTCATTGCCTTATGGGATTGTCTGAGTATGACATTTCTTAAAATAATTTATTTAACCTATGAAATGGCATATTCTTTCAAACTAAATGAAAAAAAAAACTCATAAGGGCATTAAAATAACTACATAAATAAATATGTAATAGTTCCCGGAATGCCCACCATTTTAATTGCTACCGATTATACAAGCTGATATGATGCCTCTGCTTTATACCAACATGGTTACCAAAGAGCAGTTTCCTATTTCCAGAACTGCAATATGATTATTGATGCTGTTTCCTTCAGGTTTGATGAAGATATGCACATTACACTTTAGCCACACTTCAAGTATCGACATATTTAATACTCAGAACTGCATTTAAAGTAGTTTTGTGTAATCTAAAACTCATTGTAATTGGAACGATCATTTCATCTGTAGCTCCTCAAACTCTAGGATTTCAGTTTATCCTAGAAGGCTAGATACAGATATTAAGACAGTATGACATACTTCATTCAGCCTATTGCATTTTTTTTTATTTTATGAAAATATCAGTATTATTCCATCTAGTTCACCTCATGTCAATATGACTCATGATGTACACTAAAACTATAGTCTAGTTTCTAAATTCTCAAGAATTAATAATGAGGTATGCAGCTGTGCCCTTCTGTACTAATTTTTTCGCTTGCAGTTCTGTTTTGCCTAGTCATCTGAACTCTTTCATACTATTACCATTGTTTTGATAATGATCTGCTATTTTGATCAATCTTCCCTCTCTTCTCTCCTCGCTCACTTGTCACTGAATATCCCTAGATACAATCCTACAAAGCCTGTTTCTTCCTCCAGTAACCTCTCACTCTCCCTGTCCCATGGTCAGTATCACCTGTATTCAGTTTCTACACAACATATCATCTGATTATTTATCAACATTTCATATCCCTTACTTTCCTAGTGCACATGCACTCACCAGTATGGATCCAATCCTGTAGGCACACCTCTCTCTCTCCATCACTCCTCCTGATGTCAACCATGATGCTAGCAATGACTAAAGCAATATAACAAAAGTCACCCACCTTCAAATGTGCAGGGGCTAAGAGTACCTTCAAAACACACAATTTCAACATAAAACTCACACTCAGACACATATTCATCTAGGGGTAACAAGTGCATTCCTTAGCACTTACAGGGCGACTGCACACTAAAAAATATACAAATGCCTGCACGTTAAAATTAAGATTGCAGGTAACTAATCCAGTCTAGTAACTTTCAGTATCATCATTTGTTTAATCATCTCCAAATATCTAAATTAAACCCTTGACTCTCCCCACAGGTTAATTCTAACAAAACATTAGCTCTACAACATCAGTGTATCAGTGGTCTCCGCATCTTAATATCTGAAGTATTATAAACAAATATGTAACTCTAAAAATGTGGCTGTGTTCTATTTCTCATTAAAAGCACAGTGCTACAAGATGGTACCTTCTTAGTAATATGTGGTTGATTTTCTGCATCAAGTTCTATCAGAGGATGAGAGTGTAAAACCATTAGATGACATCAATGCCTTTTATTCCAGATTTGCTGAAATTTGTATTTATATTTGTTACTAACAAATATGTTTAGTGCTGGCTAAAAATGGCTGGTTCAATTGATATTCTCTGCAAAAATCTGTGGCAAATGTACTGAACTCCATTAAACATTTGACGGTGTACATGAAGAATGTGCACTAGGATTGACATTATATTCTTATTATGGCCAGCCTTAAAACAATTCAATAGCAATAAGTTCTAGATAAAGAAATCTGAAGATAACTGTAAAACAGAGAGTACAGTTAATTGCTTGAATATTGTTTTTAACTACAAACTATATAATTATCTGTTAACAGTGTAGACAAATCATAACAAAATCACCTTTAACATAATGAATTGTGCAGTTATATGCATCTTGGGAAAGGGAATAACAAAATATCCGCATGCATTTGCTAGTCCCATTATTCAATTTACTGCTTCCTATAAATATCTTGGAACCCTTTTTAATATTTTTTTCTTTTCAGTACTATGCATTCATTAGTACAAGAGCACAAGTTCTGTTCCAGAAGGCAGATCTTTAAATCTCTAGCTGCAAGACACACAAGTGTGATAGTAACCAAATTCATATCTGTAATTTGTCATGTGATGGAAGGCAATGTAAACCTTTCTGCATTAGGAGAATATATCTGTGTACCACCGACTACAATGAAAGGTTTAAAAGGATTATGCAAACACTTATTAACCACAGATTACTTTGTGGTGCTTTGGGAAAGATGTGTAACATTTTTCAGATCCAGTGTTGTCATGTATCCTGTAACGTCCCCATGAGCAGCTTGTATCATCCAAACAGCTAACTAAACAAGTAGGGAATGGGAGAAGCTTGCCAGCATACATTTCAAATGTCAAGAATTTAACAGAATATTCAGAGTTTTCCTCATATGTTTGTCTGATCCTCATAAAACGTGGTTTTCTGTCAAATCATTGAACATTAAAGTCAATAAATAATGACAGAAATGTAATTTTTAGACTTCATATCCTTCAGAAAATTAATGTTAATGCTAAACATGTTATTCTAGCAACTTTCTAAGTTTATATGAGCAATATTTAACCCTGATTTGGGGCCTTTGATCCTCCCCTCTATTATTTCTGGCTGTGTCCAGAATACCTGCTCTAACAGGTTGTGGTGTACATTTTCCTATATAATACACAGACACACACACACACACACACACACACACACACACACACACACACACACACACTTCTTATAGTCACCAGTCCACCTATTCTGTGTCTCTGAGATGGTGAGGAAACTGGATTACCCAGAGAAAAAGCATGAGAAGATAAGGAAGATAAGCAGACTCTGCACAGAAGTTACCCCAACCAAGAACTAAACCAGAAAACATCATGCAGTGAGTAACAGTGCTACTCACTACACCACTGTGTCACCCAACATAACTTTCGCCATACCTCATTAATTACTTATAGAGGGTAAAATGGCATGTCTAGCATTCAATATGATTTTTTTCAACAATATCTAAGATCCTGTACTCTTTAAAAAAAAAAAGAGTAATATTCGTGATTATAAATAATTCATAACTTTAAGATGAATGAGTCAGGATACAACCTCACTGATGATGCCTTGATTATGTTAGGTCAATTACTTTCACAGGGACAAACAGAGCAAAGGATGTGAGCATGGAATGATGCCTCTCATTTAAAACAAAATAACAGTTCCTTTTACAATTTTCCTGATACAAGTTTGTCCTAGTCAGGGTCACAGGGTAACCAGTGTCTACTCTGGCAATAAGCAGATGTAAGGTGTGTACTAATCTTGGGAGGGATGCCAGCCCATTGCAAGATACATGTACATGTACTCGAATGCGTACTGAGCAAGTTGAAAGATCACTTATTCAAACTTCTCACACATCTTTGAGATGTAGGCAGAAAAGAAAGTACCACGTAAAAACCCTGCAGACAAAATGAGAACATGCGGACACTACACAGTAGGTACTTCAACCATGTATCAAACCAGAGAAAAGCATGGTGAGGCTGCAATTCTAACTGCTCATCAATGTGCCACTTTGCTTCTCTCCACTTACCAGTGTGCAAGATACTGACCCTATCAAGGTCATTACTTACTGCATAACTGAAGATAAATAAAGTAGAATACCTATAGTCTTTAATCCATACCCACAAACATATCTACAGCAAAAAATGCATTGATGACTTATTTTCTCATATGACTGATTTGCATGCAATCAGATTTGTAGATTTCAGTCTTACTTCAAAGCTTAAAATAGTACAAAATTCAAGACTCTCTTATCCTCATATAATTTCTCACATTTTTTAAATAAATTTATTGGACATAAGCATACTAATCTAGAAAGGGTCCTAACAAGCCTGCCATTAGAAATCACAAAAAGGCAATTAAAATTATTGATCCCACTCTAATTAAAAATGGTTTCATCTTGGTCTGTGTGATGATGGGAGGTATTGCCAGCTAAGCCAGGAAAAGTAAGGCAGTGGGTGTGTAACATATGCCAGCATAGCTAGCTGGAGTTCTGTAAATAATTATGTGATATTTATATATCAAACTGATTTGTACAGGTGTTTGTGTTGAAAATGCATTTGTAAAGCTGCTTGTGTTACATATGTACCAACAGAGGGTCCTGCTGGACATAAAAAAATACACACTTGTATGTCAGACAGTATTATAACAGAGGATACTAGAAGAGAAGAGGTTAATCTC
Source organism: Protopterus annectens (assembly GCF_019279795.1). Lineage (NCBI taxonomy): Eukaryota > Metazoa > Chordata > Ceratodontiformes > Protopteridae > Protopterus > Protopterus annectens. The sequence goes on along the minus strand of NC_056726.1, from coordinate 785,485,581 downwards.
AGTCCAGCTAATGTTGAAAAATAGTTTGAAATTAAATTACTTGGTATAAGCCATAAAGATTATATCTCACAGGTCTGAATGCAGCCATAGATGCAATGCCTGTGAGAAGCCTAGCTTAGTACCTCTGTAGGAAGAGTGGAAGTGTTAAAATTGTACTATAGCTTCCAGATGTTATAACACATCACAGCAAACTCTATGTGTTTGTACTATTGTCACACATGCTAGATTCTGGTTCATTTGCTAGTAAAGGGGGATGTGTGGAAACCACAACTCAGATGAACAGACATATGAGATGTCATTCTGTAATACAGCACAAAAATGATGTTTTAATACCAGATGAGATAGAAATCTCAGAGGAGTCTGCTTGTTGGAACCTGACATAGAAGAATCGCTCATCCACTTCATCTTGCCTTGCTTTAGTAAGTAACACGGGAATAGTAATTCTTTGGATCAGTCAGGAAAATATAATGAGATTAGTTAAGTACTGTTTTTCTGTATCTGTGTGAATCTATCCATCTCTGTTATGTTTAATATTTCCTGTGATTGAAACCTCTTTTGTTTATTGTAAATAGATATTTAGTATTTTCCTGTTCTTTTATTACTTATTATTAAATAAATTTAAACTTTTCATTGTGGCTGGTCTTTTAGAGAATATTTTAACCTTTGAGTATAGCTATATCTATTTGGTGACACTGTGGCCATTTCTGAAAGTCTTGCTGCATTGATCTAACACTACCATTTGTATTAGTATTAATTTCACTCAGTATAATAGGGTACCCTTGTAAATGCCTTACAGTAGCTGGCTTTGCAGTGTCTGGTGGCAGTAACTACCTTATAGTTTGGGCAAATGGTAGCAGAGTGAGTAAATCTGTGCCAGCCTTTCCCAGGTGTCTGTATGTGTGCAAATCAATTTTCAAACAGTGTGTGTGGCAGCTACTTGGAACCCGGACACAAAGCACTGGTTTCACGGAGAAGGTAGTGGAGGGCTTGGCTTGGACACTTGGCTGAGGAGTCAACTCTACAGTTGTGCCAGTGGGGAGTCATATTTGGGGTCTGGAGAGAGACAGAGAGTAAGCCAGCTCCTGGACTGAGTGTGCTCCCTGTGTGCTCTTAAGGGAAATGGTGCTTGGTGCAGAGAGCTACATCTGGAAATACTGTGTGCATCTATTTTTGTTCCACATGACTGTCCATCACCAGTGTCAGTGGTGAGGATTCAGGTTCCTTGATTACTGGCCAAGAGGAGGGATGTCACAGTCTGTCCTAGTAAGTAAAGGACAAAGATCCCAAGGAAAACCATCTCCATTTATTCATTTGACCAGCATACAGATACTTCCTACTACATAGCATACTTAACCTAATGTGATGCTACCTGAACTGTCTCTAGCACCTATTCAATACCAATCTTCCCTGCAGAATAGTGTTCTGCTTCCTCTGCACAACCATGAGATCTTATAACATTTTGTATACTAAGAAGCTGATCTCCTTATTAAAACAAAATAATTTATTGTAGAAAATGCAAAATATCAAGCTTGAATATTGACATCCAAGACTAAAACATCACTAACAGTGATTGTAAAAAGGAAATAAATACCAAAGACAGCACTTTTCATAAATAAGCTAACCAATTTTCTGGTTAAATCCATTTTTTTAATATTATCATACATCTAAGCAGGAAATATCAATATCTGCAATGTTATTAGATAAACATGCAAGCTTTAATTCTGCCAAACTGTGAAGCAGAAATTTACCCATAATGGACAGGGGCAAACTGTGAATGCCTGCTATGTCCAATCCTATACCATAATCATAAAATGCCTTGGGTTATTGACACATGTCAGCAATACTGTAGTAAATTTAGGGGTAAGCTTGGCTAAGCCTAAACTAGCTCTTTGGCTGACAGCCTAGTGACCACCTATGAACCCATGAAGCAAATAAACAAAGTGGAGGTTAAGGTACGAGTCTATCAAAGTTTTTGGACTCAATAAAGGTGTTAACAAAAACTTAAAAGCCTTAAAGAAATACTAAATGTGTTTAAATATATACAACATATTTTTAAATGGTGAAGCATTTTTAACATTTGAACAAATATCTAACTTTGACTGGATGCACTAATCAACAAGGAATATATTTAAAGAAAGTGCAGTATAATCCAAAGGACCTCATTAAAAGAATGAATTCTGAAAGCTTTCTGAGTTTTTGATTTAAATTTTGTAATAAAATATGAGAGTTCAAAATGGCCGCTGTTCTGTGAGCACTGCTATCACCTAGGTCTCGATATACCCTGGATTAAAACAAACCCAGAAGGCAACTCAGAATTAATAATACAGAAATAACTGTAGATATTTACTGCTAATATCATCCAGAAAACAAAAGAGGAAGAAAAAGTGACAGATTCAGCTCAGAAACAGCAGGATTAACTAAGATTTCTGAATAACAGCTTAAGCAATGTGCTACTAAGGCTCTGCATCTGACTGCAAGATTGGTAAAACACTATAGAGCAAGATGTCAAAAGAGAAAAATAATATGGAAACAACAATAACTAAGACCAAATTCTCAGTACTAGCCTCACCTGAGAAAGACACAACTTCAAAAAGACAAAAGACAACTAAACAAACTGACAACTCTAAAAATACAAATAAATCCAAGACAGACCAGCCAGCTAATCTGGAAGACATAAAATCTGCCTTATTACCTATCCAGCAAGCATTAAAGGACTTATCATTACAATTTCAAACCTTTGGTGACTCATTCAGCCAAATAATATCCAGAATGGAAAAATCTGATTCCAAAATAATAGAAAATGAAATAAAAATAGACTCTATTTCTCACAAAACTGATGCCCATGACAAAGAAATACAAAACTTACAAGCAAAATTAACAGACCTGGAAGCAAGATCTCGAAGGAACAATATCATCATCAGAGGAATACCTGAAACTGTACTTCATAACAATCTAATACCAACAATCAAGCAAATAATAAATTCCCTCCTAGAGGAATCTGAAGAAATGCAGCAAATAACAATAGAAAGAGCCCACAGAGCCCTGAGAGAAATGCAAACATCACTGAAACCAAGACCTGTCTATATTAAAATATTAAACTACCAAGATGTAAATAAAATCATACTGGCAGCAAAGAAAAAAGGCACACTCACCTGGAATAATAATAAAATCTCCTTTGCTCAAGACCTCCCAATACAAATAAGACAAGCAAGACAACTTCTATCTCCATACTGCAGGTTCCTAATAGAAAAAAAATCAAATTCAAGATGAAATACCCAAATCAGTTAATCTTTTACATCAAAGAGGTTAAATACATGGTTGCTAACCCCAAAGAGGCAAAAGAGACATTCCTGGCTGTTTTCAAGCAAATTCCACCTTCAGAAGTGAAATAAATCCACAAAAAAGATAAAGGTCCCTTGGATGAAAAAACGACCTCATTCATGAGCACTCTAGCTGGGATCCAACTCTGAAATCTTCCCCTTGCTGTCTAGGCCCTTGGGTCATTGATGTGAGCCATGAGGAACACAGGAAAGGGAAGTAAAGCCTGGGTGGGAACCAAAAATGAACTGCTGTTTCCGATGCACGAATATAGGAAGGAAGTTCCCATCTCGGATATTGGCTTGCAAATTCAGTCCCCCTAGGCTTTTGATGGCTTCATTAAGAACAGTCAGACAAAATGGATTTCAGCAAGCTCCAAAGGATTTTACTGCCTGAAAAATGAAAACTGATCTGCACCAGCTAAAAGAAGAAAGCTGCACCATAGATGTCAACCAACCTGCAAGCAAAACCTTGAAGAAATAAGGTACTGTTGAACTGGACCATTCACTAAAACAGTACACCCAGTACTGTGCAGGTGAATGAAACTCCAGCCTTAAATAATAGGCAAGAAATAAACTGTCAGAATTATGCTAGCTCATCGATTAATATTGGGAAAAAAGGGAAAAAATTGTTAAATGTTTTATGTAAATACTAGAAATGTGTTAAAAGATCCTGGAGAGAAGTAATCTCAGGAAATTAGTAAAATAACCTAACAATCCTGGGATAATGTAAATATAGCCTTAATATGTCAACTATAGCAGAAGGACTGTTTGGCTAAGCAGTTTTTTTTTTTTTGTTTTCTCTCTATACTTCCTACTTCTGTTAAATAGGTGCCAAGTATATATTTTATAACCCACACAGATTGATGTGGAAAAACATCACTATAGGCACCAAAGAAGGCTGAAACCTGAATAAGTAAAGGGGAGGAAAAAGAAGTCAAATGAGAGAAAAATGTAAAAATGACAAGATTGATCGTTTAACAATATTACTATGGTACACATATTGCTATAATTTACTGAGGAATGTATATTAATATGCTGTTTTAAAAATACTATTAGAAAGAATTAGTCACAAGACAAAAACAATACATGCTGTACCTTAAATGCAATACCATCACTGTATAAATAATATGTTGGAAGAGGCTAGGGATATTAAGTAGCAGTGTTTGTTGAGGGAACTAGTTTGTTCAGCTTTGTCCACATTGTTTATAGTAACACGGGGGATACTATGGAGTAAATCTATATCTAAAAAGAAAACACATTCCAAGATTAGACGTAAAGGTAAACCATATAATGAACCTTCAATCCTTCCCCCCCTGATTATTCCTGGTCCAGGGATATAGTGGTTAGGCACAGTGTAGGGACGGGGATAAATAGATGCTTTCCTAAACCATCACACAGTAACACATACAAAACTAACAAAACAAAACTAATATACATGGCATATCTAAGGAATACACCTAATAAATAAATGTGGGAAATAGAAACATGGAATGTTAAAGGGCTCCAAAACAAGAAGAAAAGAAAACTATTCTTACACCTTACATTAAAAACCACAGCCAACCTCATACTAATACAAGAAACGCACTTGACTGCAGATCAATTGGCAGAAATTAGCAGAAAGAAATGGATAAGTCAAATCATAGCTTCAGAGGGGAAAACAAACAGTGCTGGGGCTGCCATAATAATTAAAAAACAATTTAAGGAAAAAATACTTAAAACCAAAGCTGACAAGGAGGGAAGATGGTGCTATGTAACATTTAATAGTCCTACAATACCAAAACCTATAATGGTACTTAAAGTTTACGCACCCTGTAATAACCAACAACACTTTTTTATTTCATTATACCCAACCTTAAACCAATTTAAAGATCACTACCTAGTGATTGGAGGTGACTGGAATACATATCAAAACCCAGAAAAGGATAAATCTAATCTGACCAAACCACATAATAAACAAGCCACATTAGCCCTTAATGAACTCAAACAGGATTTCAAACTATATGACCCTTTTAAACATGGGAACAGTGCAGATAAAACAGGGAAATTCACATTCTATTCGCAATGCCACAAAATGTGGTCAAGGATAGACTTCTTCTTAATCTCTGACATATTCATTAACATAGACCCAACAATAACTATACATACCAGGTTGTTTTCAGATCACTCCAAAATCACACTGAACATTAACTGGGACAAAAAGATATATTTAGAGAATAGGGGTCATAATTGGTCATTAAACCCTAATTTACTTTCCAAAATGGATGTAATAAAAGAAACAGAAGCAATACTAAAAATAGCTCTTACAAATATCACGAACTCCCATGTACCAACTGACATAGAATGGGCTGCAACCAAAGCACAAATCAGAGGATTGTTTATCAAAAAATCAGTATACTATAAAAAAATACAACTGAAAGAGGAGCATATACTGAAAGGGAAAATAGAGCATCTTGAAAAAGAACTAATAAATAACCCTAAGAACCAAACAGAAGCAGAACTTTTAAAACTGCAAAGGGATCTATATATGTTAGAAACCAGGAACTTATCTTTCTATGAAGCCAGAATGTTAGCCACTTATGCAGAATAAGCTCAAATACCATCTAGAGCTCTGGCCAGAATTATCTGCCAACACAAAAATGCCTCCAATATATCAGAAATAAACTATAGAGACAAAAACTACACAAAAAATGAAGACATTATTAAAACATTTGAACAAATATACTCTCAAATATATGGAGCACAAATACTACAAACCTCAAAGGAAGATAGAACTCTTTTTCTTCAAAAACTGAAATTCCCTAAACTCAATTTAGAACAACAAAAAAAACTAACTGAGCCGATATCCATCAGTGAAATTATTACAACAATCAAACACTTAAAAGTGCATAAGGCTCCAGGTCCGGATGGACTCGCATCAGAATTTTACAAAGCATTTTCCCCCTTGATAGCCAAACTACTATACTATACACTGAATTACATAATAAACTATAAAATAAATGATATCCACTTTAATGCCTCTAAAACTATATTTATATTAAAAAAACACACAGACCCCAAAAACCCCGACAGCTATAGACCCATCTCCCTCTTAAATATAGATACTAAATATTTACCTCTATACTTGCAAATAGAATGAAAAATCTGATAGAAAAAATCCTCTCCCCAGAACAATCCAGTTTTACACCACATAGACAGACTAGTGACAATACATTAACATTAGATGCACTAATATCCTACGCTAACCGATACAATATCAACATCTACACAATGGTAGTGGATGCCCACAAGGCATTTGATAGGGTTAATCTAGAATTCTTACTCCAAACACTACCCTACTTTAATATACCCAATAACTTCATTCAGATTATCCAAACTCTCTCTATAGCAACCCATACACATCTCTGTATATAAATAAAACTTGGTCAAATAGGATCCTAATAAAAAATGGAACAAGACAAGGATGCCCACTATCACCCTTCCTGTTTAACCTATACCTAGAACCACTCTTTCTATACATTAAACAAAATACATATCACAATCCTCCATCAATACACAACTTCAAAATATACCTCACTGCATTTGCAGATGATCTGAACATATACTGCACTACACCAAATTCAGATATAAACAAAATAATAGCTGCAATTGAACATTTCTCGACTATGTCTAACTACAAACTAAACCTTAATAAAACTAATATTTTCCCCTAAAACACCCAAACTCATCTCACTACTACCATTGTTAAACACAATAAAAATTAAAGAAGAAACTAAATACCTGGGAATCACCTTTTTCCAGAGTAACAAAGACTTCTACCAATACAATGTAAACCTTAAATGGCAAAATATAATGCAAGACTGCAAAAGATGGAACAACCTAAAACTACCATTCTTGGCCAAAGTATCAATAATCAAAATTAACATTTTACCTAGATTAATGTATATATTCATGACATCACAAACAACAATACATAATAAATTCTTCAAACAAATTCATACCTTCCTAGCAAAATTTATATGGGAACCCAAAAAAAACAGAATCTCCTATCCAAAATTAACACTCCCCAAAAGCAAAGGAGAACTAAATCTACCTGATTTTAAAATGTACTACTCAATCATTAACACTAACAGAATATTGAGAATAGCTGAACATAACCCGTCAATGGAAAATTGGTCTCCTCTCTGGGTGACAATATATTATAGATATATTAAAGCTCTAGGTTTCAATCCCAAAGCACTTCCATTCCTGAAGCATAAAGAAATACAAACTTATAACATTATAGAGCCCTTAAAACATTCTATCAACCTAGCGCAAAAACTCTTTCAATTCTTGAACCTTAGACATGCCATGACAATACTGCAACCCCTTCATAAAAACCCAAATTTAAAAATAAACAATAAGATGCTGGACTTAGTTCCTTTTCCCAGAATAAAAGATAAAACAATCCAAGATATCTATCCCTACCTTAACTGTTCAATACAAGAAATGAGGACCAACTTAAACCTCCCTAAATCACACATAATAATCCTAAGACAAATCAAAGAACTGTGTTCCAGTTATCTCCAAAATATTACTATGACCAATAGTGACATAGAAACTTGTAGCAGGCTTTGGAAAACTATTATCACAACAAAGAAAACTATTACCAATTCATATAAAATGATAAATGAAATCAAATACCAGAAGGACCTCCTCTTCTCTAACTACTGGAGAAAAATGAAACCATCCATAGATGATCAGCAAATAAGCCAGGCAATCAATCTAACACTGAAGAGTCTACCCCTCAAAAAGTTAGCATACACTCAGCTCATGATCAATAATAATGCTTATTTTACACCTGCACTCCTACACAAATTTAACACATCAAAATCACCTTTCTGCCCACACTGTAAGGACTAGATAGCTGACTTAATCCATGTATTTTGGAGCTGTAAATGTGTCTATAAACTCTGGAACTCTCTCAAGGTACAATTACAAAAAACGGGTTATCAAACATCAACATTAACTTGGGAATTCACTCTGTTACACATTCTCCCACCCAACATCCCAAGAAAACAAGCAAATACACTTTTAACAATTTTCCTACTAATTAAACTGTATATAGCTTTTAAATGGCTAGATACGATAAATATCTCTTGGGAGGGTTCTAAACAAGTAGCTATACAACACCTTTTAGCTCATAAAATAGTAATAGATAAAAGAAACAAAAACATGAAATCCAGAGAAATTTGGGAACAAACCTTTAACATCATATTAGCATAATTAATCACACAGCAACTTAGAAATACATTATAATGGAACCAAAGAACACATACAAGTTCAGATATTAAATAATAACTTGGATATTAAGAATGTATATACTGTCTAAATAACTGTGGAATTAACAATGACAGCATCTATGTACATAGTGTAAATAGATATGTTGTATGACCTACAGCCTGTGGTATTTGACATCAATGTATAACATATGTATATGTGTGTATGTGTATGTATGTATATATGTGTGTATGTATGTATGTGTATATATATATATATATATATATATATATATATATATGTATGTATGTGTATGTATATATATATATATATATATATATATATATATATATATATATATATATATACATATATATGCACACGGTCATGTTGTAAGATGGTTTTTATTTGTGACATTTATTAATGTAAAAATAAAAATAAAAATTATTGAAAAAAAAAATTTGTAATAAAATATATTTTTTATTCATTTAGCATTGTAGATCTTCATGTTTCTATAAAATAATCAAATACTGCCAAATACCTGCATCTCTGAACCTTCCATGCAAGTGAAGGTGGCACTCTATCAAACTCACCTTTAATTAGTTAATTAATTACTTAATTAATTACTTAACTGCATATTCCCCAGTCAATCTATGTCACACTTGAACTCATTAACCATACCAGCCCCTTCAAAACACTTCCATGAAAAACACCCTAAAGATCCTGTCCCAGGGTCCATTTAGGATTAGGTACTCTTGACCACCATATCCTTAATCCACATGAAAAATTTTACATTTAGCAATGATATGGAGAGCAACCAATGTAAAACGGCAACCATGATGCCTTTGCCCAGTGTCAGTTTCAACTCCTTCAGGCATGGTTACCTGTCTGTGTTAGTTCTGCTATGTGTAACTCAAATACTCAAAAACACTCTGTCTAGACGGATCAACAATAACCTCAATATATACGGTTTGTTCTTCAAATTGCAGTATATATTTTTCAAAGCAGAATGCAATAGCTATAATAGTCAGGACAGATGGTATCTTTAAGAATAAAAGTTAACTCATGGGTTCTGTTATTACTGAGGGTACAGAAAGCATTTGAGTCCATCTCTCAACATACATTACCACCAAACCTGCCTTTACATGGCTTTGGTAAAAATAGCACTTCCTGTTTCACAAGCTACCTAACAGATTGTTCAGTGTATGTATAAGCTCACCAGCTGTCATTTTCATCTCTCTTTAGTCAAAATAATCACAGATTAGTCCTTTATTTTTTAGATTTATGGTATTATTACTAATACCCTTACCTTTGGGTCTTCCCAACCATTTGACTTTGAGTGGCTTTCTTATCCTAATTACCCACTTAATGTGGACAGCCTTGCTATGCAACCCAAGTCAGGACTGCCACCCAGCTCAGTAACAACTTAAAAATGTAGGTGAATGACTTTGCAATAAAACTGCATGAAAACAAAACATGTGCTATTTGGTTTCACAGCTAAACTTACAACAAACTCTCCAAGATGGCATGCCTGGCAGTTACTGCAGATTAAGTCTATGACCTGTTAACAACTTGCTTCTTGTGGTAAAGGGTTTGAGTTTCTTAGCCTCCATTTGCTCACTGTTTAAATCTGAACAAGTTAATTAACCAGGCAGTACTCAATATCTGAGTTTAAAAAAGGTCAATGTTGTTCAGATCTGAAGAAGTTAATACCTCATTAACGAAAGCGCTGACCCAAAATTAAAAACTGAGATATGCTGTATTCCCTGGCTAGCATGTTTTTCTTATATGCAAAGTCATGCATGTGTCAGAAGTGAAAAAGCAGTGTTATAGTTTGAGTTAGCAGGTGTTATAAGAGAGAATACCTTGCGAGAGTATTAAAACTAGTAAACCTTTTGGGAGATGATAGTTTTAGTAGTAGTAGGGAATATGTAGCAGGAGTAGAGGAAGAGAAATATACATTGCCAAGTTAAGGGAGCTTGCTGAAGTGAGGGAGGATGAAAGATGGAAATGAACTTTAATAAAGTCAGTTACTACAGCCATCTATCACAAAGCTATAAACATTACTGTACTACTATTCAAAAATGCAACTATCCCCTTAGTCAGTGAGATGTACTCTCTATATATCTGCTATATCTTCTATAGACCTTTTAGCCCTAAACCTCAGGTTTTTCCCTCCTTAACACAATTCATTAATTGTGCCCATACTTAGTACCTTCTCAAAACCACTTCCAATTTACAACTAGTCTTTTCCATAACTGAAACCAAAATTAGTGCAGCTTCTTACATGAACAGAGTAGTGAGAGGTAGCAAATCAATCTAATATCACCCTTCTTACAGCAACTTTATCTTGTTTATTTTTCATTATCTACGACTTTTGTTCCTGGGAAAATCTGACTGAGGCCCAGGGAGAAAAGCTCCACAAAAAATGATTGACAATGAATAGGACATAAAAAAAAATAAAAAATATTACATGAAAATACATTTTAAACTACTAGCAAAAACATACTGACAATGAAAAAGACATTGTAAAAACAAAATTGTATTATATAATGCATTACTACAAACAAGGAAGCAAAATTGTATATAAGACACAGGAAGTCACACGACAATGTCAATATGGAATCCCTGGAGGAATATGGCCGACAGAATGGGTGAGTGGCAGGAGAAGGCTATATGAGGGGGATACAGACCACAGAAAGAAGTTACTTGAGATATGTAGCCTGAACTATAAAATATGGCAATAAAATTTTGTATTATGCTTTTTGTTTAACTACGTATAAGACAAATCTTTATTCCTCCTATACTAAAAGGCATAATACTTACTGTTATTTTAATATTTTTTAATGGAGCTTTTCTCCACAGCTCTCTGTTGAAAAAGGGCATCTGCCCAGCCAGACTAACGCAGTTAACAAACATCAAATAAATAAAAAAAATAAATAAAAATTGAAAACACAGGACAGTGCAATTTCCAGGTGTAGTTGTCAGAAGAAAAAATTCAAACGAGTCACATCTGCCTCAGACGATGAATTTTCCTTTATTAGCAGCTAACCAGATTACACAGCATGTTGGCCAAGATGTCCGGTCTGGACTGATCTGATCTCCTCTGATCTGATCAACTTGTTTACTGACATCAACTTTTATACTGCAAGCAAAACAACTTTTTGTTACATTTCTGACCGTTGACAGTTGGCTATGAAAAACATATAGGAAAAACTGTTCAAGAAGTACAAAATGTTTAGTTCAACAACGGTAGCTCAAATTTTCCAGGACACACAGCCTGCCCTAGTAAATTAACTCTTACTCGGCCGTGCGTCCTTATCCCAGGCTTCACTGAGCTATAACCAAATCTCTTTATTCTGAAATGCAGAAAACAGATATCATTCAGGTTCATAAGCAATGCTGCATTTTGTTCACAGATGAGGCCCATCTTTGATAGGCATATCCCAACAAATAACATGTTCACTTTGCAAGAACAGGAAAAAGACAAATAACAGTATGTTTTTAAAACTTTTTCTCTTAACATTTCCCCCCTGAAAACACTTTTATTTGTCTTTTATTTCAGCAATATATGGTAAAAACTAAGCTTTTCTTTGTGTACATTATTTCATTGGCAAGACAAATTTTTAAACTTCAAAAACATTTGCAAAGAGTCACATTTCAATGTATTCACTTTCACAAGTCTGTTGCAATTGCTGGTACATCGTCTTCGTAATAGCAGTATCAACGAGTCTTTGTAGAAGACCTCTGATACAGGGTATACAACAACAACCACATACCACCACGATAGCCACAGCGACTCCAACGGACACCAGGAAACTGCTGATGAGATGACTCCATTTTCCAAACCACGCTTGTAGAAAATCTGTAAAGGGATTATTTACCCCAGAGTTCTCTGCCAATTCTTTGGATAACATCTCCAAACCTTTCAAAGCTCGAGTGATACTTCCATCAGGCGCAGTGTTGTTTGGAATATATGTACAACAGAAAGTCCCAAACATCTTGCAAACTCCTCCTTCTTTGGCCAGGAGCATATCCAATGCAATTCGATTCTGCCATGCCACCTGCGAAGTGGCCTTCAGTTGTTCAGCAATTCCTTTCAATGCATCTTTGGTATAGTTCACAAAATGCTGCTGGTTATAGTAAATGTAGTTGATCCAGTCCACATTCTTATTAGGTTGAATCCAGACAAAGATGAATGTAAAACCAGCTGCTATTTGGTTTATTGCTTTGTATTCATCAGATACTCCTCCTGATACGCCAATGCTATCGATGTAGACACTGTTATCGAAAGATTGCTTCGGTGCCTCTCTTTTTCTCTTACTCAACCACTTAGGCTTTATTTCAAGTTCTCTTACGAAATTGCTTGCTGGAACTGGGAAAATGTAGAATGGCAGAATTAACTTTACAAGTGCACAAGTTCCCCTCCAGGGAATCGTAAGCCTTGATCTGAGTTTGTTGTCTCCACATAACCACCATACGTCTGCTAAACTATGAGTTTGGTTCTCCAGAAATGGATTCTCATTGCCATTCACAGTAACATTGCAATAGTTCTGTCCCATATTGCCATAATTTTTTTCCCTGTGCCATCTCTGGAAATGCACATATATGAACCTGGATAGGAAATCGCTGCAGGCGGTTTCTCAACTTTGCTTATGACCGGAAAACGCTGAGTTTCATCTTTGCATCTATATTCAGTTTTGTTGAAGAATAATTTCAACAGACACGTTAGGTTACCTTCATCTTGCATCAATGGGACTGTTGCTAATTGCTGTTTACCTTCAGCACAAGAAATACAGTTCTCACGATGTGCTTCTCGGGTACTATATCTAACCCAAGATAACCATTCATTATGGTGTACGAATCCCGTCTCGAGTAACAATTGTTCTTCTTTTGTGAAGGCAAAATCTGCTTTATTTGTAACATTCTTAAGGCTTTGTACTTTAAGTTGGAGGGTCCCCAAAGGATCAGTTCTAGTTGGAAGAGACACTCCGATTCCATAAACTCCTGAATCACTTTCTAGGGTGACACAATGGTTATAGTAACTACTCCGGTACCTTGGAAATGCGTAATTTTTATTCTTTGTTGCCTGCTTTTATCTTTCTCTGGTATCACTGCACCACTTGTTTCCCATCCATTCACATCTGTTGACCACCAAACACTTGACCAGGACGTACAGTCTCTATTGCACAAGTATTTTGCACGAGTCAAGAAATTATTACTGTTCCATTTAGAACAGTCCAAAATTCCTTCACAAAGTTTCACCTTAAACACAGTAGTAACACCTGTTTGCGCTTGCAGCACCACCATTCCTTTTTCTCTTGCAACTGTTCCTTCTCGTATGGACATATTTACTTTCGCCGCCAAAATCATCATCATGTGACAGTTCAAGTACCAGTTGAACATGGCCATCCTCCCTAAGGACTACCTCGCGTCGTTGGTTTCTTCATTGGGTTTGAGATGAACTAACCCCTATTGGGCTAATCCCCCTTTGTAGCCAGACTTTGCACTTAGAGGTCCGGTGGAGTTTGACCAATATCAATGGCAGAAGGAACAGCCTTGAGTTTTTTACAGTGGGTGATATGAATCCTCGAAGTCCTCTCAGCGATCTTTACAGCCGTAGGTGTCGAGATAAGTACTTGGTATGGGCCTTCCCACCTGGGGAATGACCAATTTTTTCTCTTCACAATTCAGATCCACACCCAGTCCCTGGGTGCCACGCTTTACAAGGTTTCATAGGTTCATAGAGTAGTACTAAGCTAACTGCCCTTGCGAGTCATTTTAAGCCTAGCCAATTATCCCTTGTGAGACTTGAACCCTGCACCTTCTGTTTGTAAGGCAAACACCTTAACCATTAGGCCACCCTCCCACCCAAACTAATTCCAGTGGTGAGAATCAAACCTTGCACCTTGTGGTTGAAAGGCATATACCTTAACCACTGTACTACTCGGCCTTTCATTTTGGAATCTGCAAAGGAGTCATTGGTTACAAGAGATTTGACATTTAGCAGCTTCTTCATATAATCCGCTAGATCCTCACCCCCCTCACTTTCCGCTGGCAACAATCCTTGCCACTGCGGGACGTAATATGGTCTCCCAAACAAAAGTTCAAATGGTGTAAGTCCTTTGTAGGAAGGTGAGATTCGCATGTACAGGAGTGCCAACGGAAGGCACGTAGTCCATGACCTATGTGTTTCTGCCATTAGTTTGCGGAGCTTACTCTTCAAGACACCGTTGTATCTTTCCACCAGTCCAGCTGATTGGGGATGGTAAGCACAATGATTTTTGAGATCAATTTGAAACACTTGACCCAATTTCTGAACAATCTGGTTAACAAAATGAGACCCATTATCACTATAAATGCGTCTTGGTAGGCCAAATCTGGGAATTATTTCTGTAGTCAAAAGCTTTGCTACTGTTTTTGCATTTGGATGCTTCACTGGAAAAGCTTCTACCCATTTAGAAAAAGCATCAATAATGACCAAACAGAACCTTTTTCCCCTCTGAGGGTGTCAATTCAATAAAGTCCATACAGAGTGTGTGGAATGGATACGGAGGGGTAGGGAATGCCTGCTGAGACTTTTTAACTCCCCCCGAGCATGATACTTTGCACATAATAAACAAGATAAACAGAATTGCTTTGCATAAGTTGAAAACCCTTTACACCAAAACACCTTAGACACTATTTGAATCATCATCTGTACTCCTACATGGGCAGGTCCATGGCTAACCAATGCCACATACCTAAAAAGGTTTGAGGGTAATACCATTTTGCCATCTGATGCCCTATACAACCCACTCTGTTGAATGATATCATATTTTACCCAACGACATTTTTCCTTCTGTGTCGTCAGTGTTTGCATTACTTTTAGTGTCTCTAAATCTAAGAGGTGTCCGGGCTCCAAATCATTATCATGTAAAAGCAAATCATTTTCTTGAGCTGCCCGTTTTGCAGCCATATCAGCAAAAGCATTTCCCCTGGAGACAGAATCTTTTCTGTTGGTATGTGCGGAACATTTACATATCGCTATCTGAAGTGGTAGTTGCACTGCATCTAACAACTGTAAAATTAAATCTCTGTGATTTATTGGTTTGCCTGTCACAGTAACCATTCCCCTATTCTTCCATAGTTGAGTGAAAACATGTACAGTGGAGAAAGCATATTGACTATCTGTATAAATTGTCACTTTTTTACCCTTCCCTAAGGTACAAGCTCGAGTCTAAGCCACCAACTCAGCTGCCTGTGCAGAATAAATGTTTGACAGTCCTTTTGCCTCCAAAACTTCAGTTTCTGTGGTGACAGCATACCCTACTAATGTTTTTCCTACAGTGTCTTTCTTTGCTGATCCATCTACAAACAAAACAAGATCAGAATCTATCAACGGAATATCCGTTAAATCTGGTTGGGGAAGTATTTTGTCATGAATGCTCTCTAAACAAACGTGTGGAGTACCTTCTTCTGGAGTCGGCAAAAGTGTTGCCAGATTAAGAGTAGTACATCTTTCTATGGTCATATGAGGCTGTGTCAGCAGCACTGTCATACACGACAAATGTCGACTAGGAGATAAAAAGGTTATCTTATCTTGCAAAAGTATAGTAGCTACTGAATGTGGAATCCGCAATTGTAATGGGTGAAACAAAACTAATGATGCTGAGGCTTATACTGCCATGGCGGCTGCCACTACAGCTTGAACACAATGCGGCAATGCCCTTGCAACAGGATCTAATCTGGAGGAGTAGAAAGCTATCGGCCTCTGTTTATCCCCATGTACTTGTACCAGAACTGAAGTCATATATCCTCCCTTACAATCAACCATTTGTACAAACGGCTTAGAATAGTTTGGAAAACCCAAAACAGAGGATCCTGCTATCAATTGCTTAATTCTAATAAATGCCTGTATTGCCTTATTTGTCCACTGTATATTATTCTTAGCCGCCATGGAAGTATCATAGATCAGTGCGGTCAATGGCCCTACTTCCTCAGAACAGTTAGGGATCCAACTTCTACAAAAATTAGTCACACCTAAAAAGGACATCATTTCCCGCTTAGTCGTAGGCATAGGTGCCTCAAGAATTGCTTGTTTTCTTTTGTTCTCTAATTGTCTACCTGCCTGCGAAATTAAATAACCCAAGTACTTTACTTGTTCTTTCCACAATTGTAGCTTTTCTTTATTTACCTTATGTCCTTGCTCAGCTAAAAAACTAAGAAGGGCAAGGGTATCCTTTCTACAACTTTTCTGCGTGGGTGAGGCCAACAAAATATCATCTACATACAACAGAACCTGGCTTCCCTCTGGGGGAACAAACTGAGCTAAATTCGCAGCCATTTCTTGTGCGAATATTGTCGGACTCTCACAATAGCCCTGTGGCAATCTGGTGTAGGTGTACCTTTTACCTTGATAAGTGAATGCAAACCAAAATCTACTCTCCTTATGTAGTGGTATAGAGAAAAAAGCATTGCTTACATCTATGACAGAAAAATATATGTGCTGAGGTAGTAAATCATTAAGTAATGTATAGGGGGGGTCAGGGACCACTGGTGCTCTTGGGATCACAGCCGAATTAACTGCTTGTAAATCCTGAACCAACCTCCATTACTCATCTGGTTTCTTTACAGGAAACAACGGAGTATTGCAGGAAGAATCTGGGCATTCAACAAGAATTCCTACCTGTTTTAGCTGCTCAGTGACTGGCTTAATTCCTTCCTCTGCATGTTTACTTAGCAGGTATTGGTGCTTATGAGGTCTAAAACCTGACTTTGGAGTTATACAAACTTCACCTGCTGTTTTCATCAGTCCTACATCCCCTTTACCTTTTGACCATAAATCTACAGGTAAGGCACTTAACGCACTGTCTTCCTCTTGAGTTAGGAGGATTTGTCATGCCATTTCTGTTTTGGCATCCCTGAGGTGCACACTTGGTTGTGCCCAAGTCACCCAATTTAATCTTTGTACCTGGATCTGTTGATCCTTCAACTGACTTTCGGACATTGTGTCCCAATTTGTTACCTTTTTCGCAAAATCTACCCAATGTGTCCCCACCGCTTTAGTAATTGAAATATGTGGGCTATAACCTGAGCAATATAAAGAACTCATTTCCTTGGTCAAAGTACAGGTCACTACTGTATTACCTTGCTTATCCCAAAACATATAATTCAAAATTATCCTTGCACGTTTGTGCCTAAAGAATTCTTTTTCAAATTCTTTATCCAGACCAGGGGCCTGTCTGTAGTACATAGTACAATGTAAGTGCACCGCAACCTGCGGTGACCCGCTCCTAGATTTACTTAAAGCTAGGTTGATCAAATCTGTATCAACCCTCCCCGGCCCATTTGAAATCAAGTCCTGGCTATACCAATAAAACAAGTCTTGTACTCCTTGTACCACCAAGCCATCCGCTAACCTTTTCGCCTCAATGCCTTTAGGTGTGGGAATTGCCGCTATTCCAAACAAATGCATCAAATCTCTTCCCAGCAAATTAACTGGACAAACTTTCGATATAATTACCCTACACCTAACAGTTTGGTTTGTTTGCGGATCTGTGAACAATAGAGGATGAGACAGTGGTTCCTTATAGATTTTCCTGTTTGCCACTTTCACAAGGACAAACTCATCTGTTTCGCAGTTCGGGGGTAGAACTGCTGGACCCAAAAGTGTACGCGATGCACCTGAATCACATAAAATCTCCACTTTCTGTCCCTCAACCAAAAACTCTATCATGGGTTTTTGATCCAGATGCATAGCAACACCCACATGTGCCAGGTTTATGACTTCACAGTCACAATCCCACCCTTCCTTAATTTCCTGGGTGTCCTGACATTCATCGCAGGGAGTGTCTGCCTCATCATCATCACAATCATTCTCACTTTCTTCTTCTCTACAATAATCACAATAATGAATTTGGCACCTTCCTTTACTATCATATAGTCATGCGGAGCACTTGTTCGTAAGCTGTGGGGGATGTTGCCACTCTTCACAGTCGGCAGCAAAGTGCCCACGTCTACTGCATTTAAAACATTCTCCACGTTTTAACCTCCCCTCATATTCCTCTGAATGTCCACCCTGTTTATACGACGTGTCCCATTTCGGGCCCCCACGTCTTTGTACGCCACCATGGTGCCCTTGCCCCCTTTGGTCCTGTACCAAAAATATACCACCATCATCCCCTACTGCTAACACTTGTGCTTTCTTTTTCTTTTTTAAATTGAAATGTCGCTCAGCGTGCCATGCATATTCAAACAAAGGTTGCAGTCTACATGTTCTGTGATCAACCATTTGCTAAGTTATAAAACTATTTATCGGAGCCTTACAACCTTTAAGAAAAGCATTTTTCAATTGCTATTCGTACGGACTATCAGTAGTCTGATCCTGCGGAATCATCATTCCACAATGGTTATTGAACACTTCTGTCAATCTTACAATATAGTGATCTACAGATTCATCATCATTTTGGATGCACTGATTTATTACTGTCCAATCTGCTCTTCGACGCCACTCATCAGAAATTCTCTTCAACAGATCAGTGACTCGCGTGTCTAACACCCCAGAATTATGCTTTAATGTAGTGCCGTCATCTGCCTTACATGTCCAAGTACCACAAACTAAGTGCCAATCTGGACCCAGGATTTGTCGCACTACTTGTTCTACTTCTAAACCATTTAGATGATAACTTAAACGCATACCAACTATGTCCTCAGAAAACTTTTGAAAATTAACCTTGGGATGAGGAATGCCATCCATAGCTCGTTTTATATCCTCTCTAGCCCAGGGACGATTAACTAAAATAGTTGGCTCTTGCCCAACATCCCCTGCTTGTGGGTTTGCAACTTGTATTAAGGGAAGGGCTTCTGAGTGGTCAGAAAGTTTAATGGCCAAACGTCCTTGCCCTGCTGGTCCCGACCTTAACTGCATAGGTTGGTCTACCTGTTGCAAAGCAACCTTGGGTACTACGAGAATTTGTGGGTAAATTGGAGGGGTCACAACGTTTCCTTGAGCAGCCAATAACCCACCCTGCTGTACAGATCCCACATCTTCAGACTGATATTGAGGAGATTCCGCTGGTACAGCAGCAGCAATTTCCCCATACGGTGGGGCAGTTGCCTGCCTTTGTACCGCACAAACTGCATGCTCATCCTCCTTATCTAAAAATAAAGCTACTTTTCCACTTGGCACCAGTGATCCCTTTTGATTTATTTTTTCTTTTTCCTGGCACTGTTTTTTGCCTCTTCTAACCATTTTTGTTCTTGGGGAAATCCCAATTGTCTTTGTTTTTTAGTTCTAGTTCCCGCATCTCTTTTCAAATCTCTAACCAATTTTGCACAGGCATTCTTATTCAGTGTACCATCAAAATCATATCTCGACTTCCACTTTTTCAAAAATTTAACATTATTTTTGTTTAAACCTTTCATATACTTAGCATCAACATTTAAACAGGCATCACTCTCACACTTGCAGCAACTCGAACCCATGTTTCCCCTAGATTTCTTATGTTACCTTTCCCCTTTTTTTTCTTTTTTTTTTCTCAGGTATTCAGAACTGTATCAAAATTATTTTACAGGGCTTATTATAAAATGGGACTATCTTAATGGGTGACCCTAACAAAATAATCTTAACAAGTAATCCTACCCATCCTTAACTAAAAATAAAACCTTGTCGACAAGATTAACTTAAATTAAAAGAAATTTATTTTTCATCCTACCTGAACCAGATGAGACTCCGTTTCCCCTTTTCATTCAGAAACAGTCCCTCAGATAGGGATCAGAGAGCGGCCGGCCTCTTTTCAACGACAAATCAGTCGGTGGGCTTTCAGTCGAGGGAATCTTAAGATGAGAAACCCTCACCAGCACAGGTTTTTCGGTCTCTCTGTCGGTCTGATCCGTATCTTCGTAGAGGTTTCCGGTCCAAAGGACCAAAATGTCAGAAGAAAAAATTCAAACGAGTCACATCTGCCTCAGGCAATGAATTTTCCTATATTAGCAGCTAATCAGATTGCACAGCATGTTGGCCAAGATGTCTGGTCTGGACTGATCTGATCTCCTCTGATCTGATCAACTTGTTTACTGACATCAACTTTTATACTGCAAGCAAAACAACGTTTTGTTACATTTTTGAACGTTGACAGTTGGCTATGAAAAACATATAGGAAAAACAGAGACAGAGTACCAACAAAGCCATGAGTTTATCAGTGAAAAAGCTAAATGTGCACGCATGGTCTGGGAGAGACCACCAACAAAGCCACACGTTTATCAGTGAAAAAGCTAAATGTACATGCCTGGTCTAGGACAGAGGACTGAAAAACCCTTGAGTTTATCATGAAAAAGCTAAATGTGCTTGTCTGGTCTGGTACAGAGCACAAACAAAGTCATGAGTTTATCATGAAAAAGCTAAATGTGCATGCCTGGTCTGGGACACAGCACTGACAAATCCATGAAGTTATCAGTGAAAAAGCTAAAGGTGCATGCCTGGAATAGGACAGAATACTGACACACCCATGAGTGTATCTGTTAAAAAGCTAAATGTGCATGGCTGGTTGGGGACAGAGCACAAACAAAGCCACGGGTTTATCATGAAAAAGGTAAATGTGCATGCCTGGTCTCAGAGAGACCACCAACAAAGCCATGAGTGTATTATAGAAAAAGCTAAATGTTTATGCCCAGTCTAGGAAAGAGCACTGAAAAAGACACGAGTTTATCCGTGAAAAAGCTAAATTTACATGTCTGGTCAGGGACAGACCACCAACAAAGCCACAAGTTTATCACTGAAAAAGCTAAATGTGCACATCTGCTCTTGGACAGACCACCAACAAAGTCACATGATTATCAGTGAAAAACCTTAATGTGCATGCCTGGGCTGGGACAAAGCACCAACAAAGCCATGAGATTATCAGTGAAAATGCTAAATAAGCATGCCCAGTCTGGGACAGAGCACTGACAAAGCCATGAGTTTATCAGTGAAAAACCTAAATGTGAAAGCCTGGTGTAGGACAGGGCACCAACAAAGCCAGGAGATTGTCAGTGAAAAAGCTAAATGTGCATGCTTCATCTGGGAGAGACCACCAACAAATCCACAAGTTTATCAGTGAAAAAGCTAAATGTTTATGCCTGGTCTGAGACAGAGCACCAACAAGCCATGTGTTTATCAGTGAAAAAGCTAAATAAGCATACCTGGTCTGGGATAGAGCACTGTGAAAGCCATGACTTTATCATGAAAAAGCTAAATGTGCACGCTTGGTCTGGGACAGAGCACCAACAAAGACATGAGTTTATCAGTGAAAAAGCTAAATGTGCATGCCTGGTCTGGGACACAGAACCTAAAAAGCCACAAGTTTATCAGTGAAAAAGCTAACTGTGCATGCCTGGTCTGGGATAAAGCACCAACAAAGCCAAGAGTTTATCAGAGAAAAAGCTAAATGTGCATGCCTGGTCTGGGACAGACCACCGACAAAGCCATGAGTTTATCAGTGAAAAACCTAAATGTGCATGCCTGGGCTGGGACAGAGAACAAACAAAGCCATGGGTTTATCAGAGAAAAAGCTAAATGTGCATGGCTGGTCATGGACAGAACACAGACAAAACCATGCGTTTATCAGAGAAAAAGCTAAATGTGCATGCCTGGTCTGGGACAGAGCACCAACAAAGCCATGACCTAATCATAGAAAAAGCTAAATGGTTATGCCTGGTCTAGCACAGAGCACCGAAAAAGCCATGAATCTATCATGAAAAAGCTAAATGTGCATGTCTGGTCTGGGATAAAGCACCAACAAAGCCAAGAGTTTATCAGAGAAAAAGCTAAACGTGCATGCCTGGTCTGGGACAGACCACCGACAAAGCCATGGGTTTATCAGTGAAAAACCTAAATGTGCATGCCTGGGCCGGGACAGAGGACAAACAAAGCCATGGATTTATCAGAGAAAAAGCTAAATGTGCATGCCTGGTCATGGACAGAGCACAGACAAAACCATGTGTTTATCAGAGAAAAAGCGAAATGTGCATGCTTGGTCTGGGACAGAGCACTGGAAAAGCCATGAGTTTATCAGTGAAAAAGCTAAATGTGAATGCCTGCTGGGGGACAGAGCACCAACAAAGCCATGAGATTATCAGTGAAAAAGTTAAATGTGCATGCATGGTCTGGGAGAGGCCACTAACACAGCCACAAGTTTATCAGTGAAAAAGCTAAATTTGCATGCCTGGTCTAGGACAGAGCACCGAAAAAGCCATGAGTTTATCAGAGAAAAAGCTAAATGTGCATGCCTGGTCTGAAACTAAGCACCTACAAAGCCATGAGTTTATTAGTGAAAAAGCTAAATGCGCATGCCAAGTCAGGGACAGAGCACAGACAAAGCCATGAGTTTCTCAGAGAAAAAAATAAATAAGAATGCCTGGTCTGGGACAGAACACTTTGAGAAAGCCATGAGTTTATTAGTGGAAAACCTAAATGTGCAAGCATGGTCTGGGAGAGACCACCAACAAAGCCACAAGTTTATCAGTGAAAAAGCTAAATGTACATGCCTGGTCTAGGACAGAGGACTGAAAAACCCTTGAGTTTATCATGAAAAAGCTAAATGTGCTTGTCTGGTCTGGTACAGAGCACAAACAAAGCCATGAGTTTATAAGTGAAAAAGCTAAATGTGCATGCCTGGAATAGGACAGAGTACTGACACACCCATGAGTGTATCTGTCAAAAAGCTAAATGTGCATGGCTGGTTGGGGACAGAGCCCAAACAAAGCCATGGGTTTATCATGAAAAAGGTAAATGTGCATGCCTGGTCTCAGAGAGACCACCAACAAAGCCATGAGTTTATCATAGAAAAAGCTAAACGTTTATGCCTGGTCCAGGAAAGAGCACTGAAAAAGACATGAGTTTATCTGTGAAAAAGCTAAATTTACATGTATGGTCAGGGACAGACCACCAACAAAGCCACAAGTTTATCATTGAAAAAGCTAAATGTGCACGTCTGCTCTGGGGCAGACCACCAACAAAGTCTCATGATTATCAGTGAAAAACCTAAATGTGCATGCCTAGTCTAGGACAGAGCACCAGAAAAGCCATGAGCTTATCAGAGAAAAAGCTAAACATGCATACCTGGTCTGGGACAGAGCACCAACAAAGCCATGAGTTTATCATGAAAAAGTTAAATGTGCATGCCTGGTCTGGGACAGACCACCGACAAAGCCATGAGTTTATCAGTGAAAAACCTAAATCTGCATGTCTGATCTGGGACAGAGCACCAACAAAGTCATGAGTTTATCAGAGAAAGCTAAATGTGCATGCCTGATCTAGGACAGACCACCAACAAAGCCATGACCTAATCATAGAAAAAGCTAAATGGTTATGTCTGGTCTAGCACAGAGCACCGAAAAAGCCATGAGTCTATCATGAAAAAGCTAAATGTGCATGTCTGGTCTGGGATAAAGCACCAACAAAGTCATGAGTTTATCAGAGAAAAAGCTAAATGTGCATACCTGGTCTGGGACAGAGGACAAACAAAGCCATGAGTTTATCAAAGAAAAAGCTAAATGTGCATGCCTGGCCATGCACAGAGCACAGACAAAACCATGCATTTATCAGAGAAAAAGCTAAATGTGCATGCCTGGTCTGGGACAGAGCACTGAAAAAGCCACGAGTTTATCAGTGAAAAAGCTAAATGTGAATGCCTGGTGGGGGACAGAGCACCAACAAAGCCATGAGATTATCAGAGAAAAAGCTAAATAAGCATTCCCAGTCTGGGACAGAGCACTGACAAATCCATGAGTTTATCAGTGAAAAAGCTAAATGTGCATACATGGTCTGGGAGAGACCACCAACAAAGCCAAAAGTTTATCAGTGAAAAAGCTAAATTTGCATGCCTGGTCTAGATTCCAGAGAGCACCCCAGCACTACCAGGTTACAACTCATACTATACATTTCGGCCACAGAACCCAAACCGAAATACAAAATGCGGGGGCATATCCATATTCATCAAGGATACCCACACCTCCAGGTTACTGGCACAGCACGATGCTTCAGAAATCATCCACGTGCAACTAACAATGGGGAAAACTACAATTCAAATTGTAGCTTGCTACAGATCACCCACCATGTCCCAGGACCCCCATTCCGCGTTTCTGGAAACACTGGGAAACATAAAGGTCCTACCAAACGCCCTAATATTGGGTGATTTCAATTACCCAAACATTAACTGGGAGAACTACTCAGGTACTAACTCCCTTGCCCAACATTTCCTAGAATTTATAAACTCAAATGCCCTGGTTCAACTGGTCAACACTCCCACCAGAGGTGACAACATATTAGACCTGGTCATCACCAACATGGGCGACCGGTCTTCCACACCGGAGGTCAACCTCTCGCTGGTTAGATCTGACCATAAACAAATCACTTTGGATATTGACATTCCACCCCCAGCCCCGGACAAGAAAACCACCATGAAAAACTTTTCAAAAGCAAACTTCACTTTACTTAAGACCGAGGTGGAAAGTTTCAAAGCCCCCATGCTGAAGGATAACGCTGTCCAAGCTGCAAAATCCTTTACTAATGCATTCTACGGGCACCTACAAGAATGCATGGATCATGCCATCCCAAGCAAAACCAAGACTCCCTCCTCCAAGAAAAGGAAACTAGTCTGGTGGACTCCTGCCATAAACAAGCTATACAATAGGAGGAAACTAGTACAGAAAAGAGTAAAATCCCAAGAAGGGAAGACATCCCTGATCAGTATCAGCAAGAAACTACGATCCCTCATAAAATCATCCAAGGCGAGCTTTGAAAGAAAAATTGCCAAGGACTCCAAAGATCACCACAAGGCATTCTTTAGATATGTCAAGAATCTAAGTGGCAATGCTCAGATCTGCTCAGAGTTAGTGTAGAATGGCACAAAATACACTAAACCGACCAATATTGCCAACATCTTGGCAGACAGGTTCAGCACAAACTTCACTCCCCTCTCAACCTCAAAAGGACCCATAACCATACCAGAAGAATGTAGAGTCCCTGAAATCACAGACACTCAGGTTAAAACAGCCCTCTCCAAAGCCAAAAACACAGCATCAATGGGACCGGACGGTGTCCCAGGCTGCATCCTACACGAGCTCAAAAACAAACCAACCCCTCACCTAAACACACTGTTCAAACTCAGCTCTCCACAGGCTATGTACCCATAGAATGGCGCACAGCAACAGTTATTCCGCTCCACAAAGGTGGAGCCACAACAGACCCTGGGAACTATTGCCCTATAAGCCTGATTATCTTGGTCTGCAAGGCTATGGAGCGCATCATCATGGAACTTATTAACAGAGACATTGGGAACCTCCAAACACTGGACCCTACCCAGTTCGGCTTTGTTAAGGGCAGATCATAACTCCCAAACCTTGTGGACTTCTTTGAGACAGTTACCAAGGCTATAGATGAGGGAAAGGTGGTACATACAGCCTACCTAGACCTCGCAAAGGCCTTCGACACCATTCCATATTCTGGTATTACAGACAAGCTCACCAGCCTGAACATAAACCCCTACGTCACAAGATGGGTTGCCAACTGGCTCATGGACAGAACCCACATGGTGAGAGTTGCAAGAGCTAGGTCTGACTCTAAACCAGTTACAAGTGGCATTCCCCAGGGCTCAGTTCTAGGACCGCTCCTGTTCGGCATATACTTCTCAGAGGTACAGGCAAGCACAGGAGGACAATGGCTGACCAAGTTCAAAGACGACTGCAAACTAGGGGCTATAATTTACTCTCCGGCTGACAGAGACATCCTCCAAAAGGGTCTCACTGAGACGGATACCTGGTGTTAAAATCATGGCGTCAATCTAAAGGCCAAAAAATGCATAGTCATCCCCTTTGGAAAAAAAACAAAGTACGCACAAACTACCACATAAGTGGTAGTCCCCTGAATACGGAAGATGTAATAAGGGATCTGGGGACCCAAGTAGATAGTAATCTCACCTTTGATAATCACATTGTCAAAGT
Source organism: Protopterus annectens (assembly GCF_019279795.1). Taxonomy (NCBI): domain Eukaryota; kingdom Metazoa; phylum Chordata; order Ceratodontiformes; family Protopteridae; genus Protopterus; species Protopterus annectens. The sequence goes on along the minus strand of NC_056726.1, from coordinate 785,459,044 downwards.
GGTTAGAAAATCCTTCTACATGGCCCACCTAATCACAAAAGGGTTTGCATCCAGATCAAAAGAGGTCATTGTGCCCCTCTACTCATCACTCATCAGACCCATCATAGACTACAACTCCCCATTTGGGATGTACCTTACAAGACACCTGCAACAGCTGGAAAGACCACAAAAGTACCTCACCAAGAGGATCACTGGCCTCAAACAGATGCCCTATGCAGCTCGACTGAAGAAATTACAGATGTACTTGGTTGCATACCGCCTACTAAGAGGTGATCTCTGCCTGACATACAAGACCATGTCAAACCCAGAATTGATGGACATGCTCCACCTAAAGAAAATCTTATCTCCATGAGCCACACGCTCTAGGGATCTAAACCTAACCACAACAATAAATAGGACATGCTGGAGGGACAGATTCCTATCCCAGAGACTTCCCATGTTTTGGAAAAAGATCCCAATCTACATTAGGCAGAGCTCCTCGCTAACACTCTTCAAAAGAAACCTTGACGAGTGTATGGGAAACAGAAAGTTTACCTCGGGGATCACTTCAGTGGCTCTGCTGGACAGAGACACAGGGAACTAATCTAAGGGGGCGGCGAAAGCCAAAACATTATGGATAGGCTTATAAATGCCTTCGGGCAGATAGCCTAGTACCTACCTATAAACCTATAAACAAAGCCATGAGTTTATCAGTGAAAAAGTTAAATAAGCATGCCTGGTCTGGCATAGAGTACATACAAAACCATGAGTTTATCATGAAAAAGCTAAATCTGCATGCCTGATCTGGGACACAGCACCAAGAAAGCCATGAGATTATCAGTGAAAAAGCTAAATGTGCATGCTTCGTCTGGGAGAGGCCACCAACAAATCCACAAGTTTATCAGTGAAAAAGCTAAATGTGCATGCCTGGTCTAGGACAGAGCACCGAAAAAGCCATGAGTTTATCAGAGAAAAGGTTAAATGTTTAAACCTGGTCTGGGACAGAGCACCAACAAAGCCAAGAGTTTCTCAGTGAAAAAGCTAAATAAGCATACCTGGTCTGGGATAGAGCACTGTGAAAGCCATGAGTTTATCATGAAAAAGCTAAATATGCATGCCTGGTCTGGGACAGAGCACCAACAAAGCCATGAGTTTATCAGAGAAAGCTAAATATGCATGTCCGGTCTAGGACAGACCACCATCAAAGCCATGACCTTATCATAGAAAAAGCTAAATGTTTATACCTTGGCCTAGCACAGAGCACCAAAAAAGCCATGAGTTTATCATGAAAAAGCTAAATCTGCATGTCTGGTCTGGGATAGAGCACCAACAAAGCCAAGAGTTTATGAAAGAAAAAGTTAAATGTGCATGCCTGGTCACAGACAGTGCACTGACAAACCCATGAGTTTATCTCTGAAAAAGCTAAATGTGCATGCCTGGTTGGGGGCAGAGCACCAACAAAGCCATGAGTTTATCTCTGAAAAACCTAAATGTGCATGCCTGGTCTGGGACAGAGCACCAACAAAGCCATGAGTTTATCATAGAAAAAGCTAAATATTTATGCCTGGTCTAGAAAGGACCACCGAAAAAAACACGAGTTTCTCATGAAAAAGCTAAATGAGCATGCCTGGTCTGTGACAGAGCACCAACAAAGTCATGAGTTTATCAGAGAAAAAGCTAAATGTGCATACCTGCTCTGGGATAGAGCACATACAAAGTCACAAGTTTATCAGTGATAAAGCTAAACCTGCATGCCTGGTCTGGGACAGAGAACTGACAAAGCCATGCGATTACTGTGAAAAAGCTAAATATGCATGCCTGGTCTGGAACAAATGTTTATCAGTGAAAAAGGTAATTGAGCATGCCTGGTCGAGGACATAGCACCGAAAAGGCTATGAAAAAGCAAAATGCGCACGCTTCGTCTGGGAGAGACCATTAACAAATCCGCATGTTTATTAATGAAAAAGTAAAATGTGCATGCCTGTTCTAGGACAGAGCACCAAAATAGCCATCAGTTTATCAGAGAAAAGGCTAAATATTTATGCCTGGTCTGGGACAGAGCACCAACAAAGCCATGAGTTTATCAGAGAAAAAGCTAAATGTGCATGTCTGGTCTGGGACACAGCACCTACAAAGCCACAAGTTTATCAGTGAAAAAAGCTAAATGTGCATCCCTGGTCTGGGACAGAGCACCACAAAGCCATGCGTTTATCACAGAAAGCTAAATGTGCATGTCTGGTCTAGGAAAGACCACCAACAAAGCCAAGACCGTATCATAGAAAAATCTACATGTTTATGCCTGGTCTAGCATAGAGCACCGAAAGATCCACAAGTCTATCATGAAAAAGCTAAATGTGCATGCCTGGCCTGGGATAGAGCACCAACAAAGTAATGAGTTTATCAGAGAAAAAGCTAAATGTGCATGAATGGTCTGGGACAGAGGACAAACAAAGCCATGAGTTTATCAGAGAAAAAGCTAAATGTGAATGCCTGGTCATGGACCGAGTAATGACAAAACCATGAGTTTATCAGTGAAAAAGCTAAATGTGCACACCTGGTCTGGGAGAGACCACAACCAAAGCCACAAGTTTATCAGTGAAAAAGTTAAATTTCCATGCTTGGTCTAGGACAGAGCACCGAAAAAGACATGAGTTTATCAGAGAAAATCTAAATGTTTATGCCTGGTATAGGACAGAGCATCAACAAAGCCATGAGTTTACTAGTGAAAAAGCTAAATAAGCATGCCTGGTTTGGGATAGAGCACTGTGAAAGCCTTGAGTTTATCATGAAAAAGCTAAAGGTGCACGCCTGATCTGGGACAGAGCACCCACAAAGCCATGAGTTTATCAGAGAAAAAGCTAAATGTACATGCCTGGTCAGGGACAGAGCACAGACAAAGCCATGAGTTTCTCATAGAAAAAACTAAATAAAAATGCCTGGTCTAGGACTGAGCACTGACTAACCCATGTGTTTATCTGTGAAAAAGATAAATGTGCACACCTGGTTGGGGGCAGAGCACCAACAAAGCCATGCGTTTATCAGAGAAAAATTAAATGTGCATGCCTGGTCTGGGACACAGCACATACAAAGCCACAAGTTTATCAATGATAAAGCTAAATCTGCATGCCTGGACTGGGACAGAGGACTGACAAAGCCACGAGTTTATCAGTGAAAAAGCTAAATCTGCATGCCTGGTCAGTGACAGAGGAATGACAAAGCCAAGAGATTACTGTGAAAAAGCTAAATGTGTATGCCTGGTCTGGGACAAAGCACTGACAAAGCAATAAGTTTATCAGTGAAAAAGCTAAATGTGCATGCGTGGTCTGGGACAAAGCACTGACAAAGCAATAAGTTTATCAGTGAAAAAGCTAAATGTGCATGCCTGGTCTGGGACAGACCACCAACAAAGCCTTGAGTTTATCAGTGAAAAAGCTAAATGTGTATGTCTGGTCTGGGACAGACCACCAACAAAGCCTTGAGTTTATCAGTGAAAAAGCTAAATGTGCATACCTGGTCTGGAGCAAAGCACCTACAAAGCCATGAGTTTATCAGTGAAAAGCTACATGTGCATCCCTGGTCAGGGACAGAGAACATAATGCCATGAGTTTATCATGAAAAACCTAAATGCGCATGCCTGGTCAGGGACGGAGAACTGACAAGGCCATGAGTTTATCAGTGAAAAATCTAAATGTGCATGCCTGGTCTGGGATAGAAAACCTACAAAGCCATGAGTTTATCAGTGAAAACTCTAAATGTGCATGCATGGTCGGGGAAACAGCACCGACAAAGCCATGAGTTTATCATGAAAAAGCTGAATGTCCATGCCTGTTCTGGGATAGAGCACCTACAAAGCCATGAATTTATCAGTGAAAAAGCTAAATGTGCATGCCTGGTCTGGGACAGAGCACTGACAAAGCCATGAGTTTATCAGTGAAAAATCTACATACGCATGCCTGGTCATGGACAGAGAACCTATAAAGCCATGAGTTTATCATGAAAAAGCTAAATGTGCATGCCTGGTTTGGGACAGAGCACTTGCAAAGCCATGAGTTTATCAGAGAAAAAGCTAATAAACATGCCTGGTCTGGACAGAGCATCTACAAAATCATGAGTTTGTCTGTGAAAAATCTAAATGTGCATGCTTGGTATGGTACAGACCAGCAACAAAGCCATGTGTTTATCAGAGAAAAAGCTAAACATGCATTCCTGGCCTGGGACAGAGCACTGACAAAGCTATGAGTTTATCAGTGAAAAAGCTACATGTGCATGCCTGGTCTGGGACTGAGCATGGACAGCCATGAATTTATCAGTGAAAAAGCTAAATGTGCACACTTGTTCTGGAACAGACTACCAACAAGGCCACAAGATTATCAATGAAAAACCAAAATGTGCATGCCCGGTCTAGGACAGAGCACCAGAAAAGCCATGCGTTTACCAGAGAAAAAGCTAAATGTGCATGCCTGGTCTGGACGGAGGACCAACTAACCCATGAGTTTATCAGTGAAAAAACTAAATGTGCATGCCAGGTCTGGGACAGAGCACCTACAAAGCCATGAGATTATCAGAGAAAAAGCTAAATGTGCATGCATGGTGTGGGAGAGACCACAAACAAAGCCACAAATTTATCAGTGAAAAAGCTCAATGTGCATGCCTGGTCTAGAACAGAGCACCGAAAAAGCCATGAGTTTATCAGAGAAAAATTTAAATGTACATGCCTGATCACGGACAGGGCACCGAAAAAGCCATGCATTTATAAGAGAAAAAGCTAAATGCATGGTCTGGGACACATCAACTACAAACCCATGACTTTATCTGTGAAAAAGCTAACTGTGCATGCCTGGTGTGGGACAGAGCATCAACAAAGCTATGTGTTTATCAGAGAAAAAGCTAAATGTGCATGCCTGTTCTGGGACAGACCAACAACAAACCCACAGAAAAAATGCACCAAAAGGACCGTGAAAAACACCATTTAGTGAATAAAAGCAAATAAAATACCAGTATGCAGTCCAAGTACACAATGTTTACAGACCAACAACAAAACCATGAGTTAATTATAGAAAAAGCTATACATTTATTCCTGGCCTAGGACAGAGCACCGAGAAAGCCATGAGTGTATCATAAAAAAGCGAAATATGGGAAAGAGCACCAACAAAGTGATGAGTTTATCAGACAAAAAGCTAAATGTGCATGCCTGATCTTGGACAGAGCATTGACAAAGCCATAAGTTTATCAGTGAAAAAGTTAAATAAGCATGTCTGGTCAGGGACAGAGTACTGACAAAGCCATGAGTTTCCCAGTGAGAAAGCTAAATGTGAATGCTTGGTCTGGAAGAGACCACCAACAAAGCCACAACTTTATCTGTGAAAAAGCTAAATGTGCATGTGTGGTCTGGGACAGAGCACAGACAAAGCAATAAGTTTATCAGTGAAAAAGCTAAATGTGTATGCATGGTCTGGGACAGACCACCAACAAAGCCATGAATTTATCGGTGAAAAAGCTAAATGTGCATACCTGGTCTGGAACAAAGCACCTACAAAGCCATGAGTTTATCAGTGAAATGCTACATATGCATCCCTGGTCAGGGACAGAGAACATAATGCCATGAGTTTATCATGAAAAACCTAAATGCGCATGCCTGGTCAGGGATGGAGAACTGACAAAGCCATGAGTTTCCCAGTGAGAAAGCTAAATGTGAATGCTTGGTCTGGGAGAGACCACCAAGAAAGCCACAACTTTATCTGTGAAAAAGCTAAATGTGCATGCCTGGTCTAGGACAGAGCACCGAAAAAGCTAGGAGTTTATTACAGAAAAAGCCAAATGTTTATGCCTGGTCTGGGACAGAGCACCAACTAAGTCATGAGTTTATCAGTGAAAAAGCTAAACAAGCATGCCAAGTTTTGGACAGAGCACTGACAAAGCCATGAGTTTAACAAGAAAAAGTTAAATGTGCATGCCTGGTCTGGGACAGAGTACCTACAAAGCCAAATGTTTATGCCTGGTCTGGGACAGAGCACCAACTAAGTCATGAGTTTATCAGTGAAAAAGCTAAACAAGCATGCCAAGTTTTGGACAGAGCACTGACAAAGCCATGAGTTTAACAAGAAAAATCTAAATGTGCATGCCTAGTATGGGACAGAGTACCTACAAAGCCATGAGATTATCAGAGAAAAAGCTAAATGTGCATACCTGGTCTGGGACAGAGCACCAACAAAGCCATGAGTTTATAATGAAAAAGCTAAATGTGCATGCCTGGTCTGGGACAGACCACCAACAAAGCCATAAGTTTATCAGTGAAAAAGTTAAATGTGCATGCCTGGTCTGGAACACAGCCCCAACAAAGCCATGAGTTTATCATGAAAAAGCAAAATGTACATGTCTGGTCTTGGACAGACCACCGACAAAGCCATGAGTTTATCAGTGAAAAAGCTAAATGTGCATGCCTGGTCTGGGACACAGCACCAACAAAGCCATGAGATTATCAGAGAAAAAGCTAAATGTGCATGCTTCATATGGGAGAGATGACCAACAAATCCACAAGTTTATCAGTGAAAAAGCTAAATGTGCATGCCTGGTCGAGGACAGAGCACCGAAAAAGCCATGAGTTTTTCAGTGAAAAAGCTAAATATGCACACCTGGACTGGGATAGAGCACTGTGAAAGCCATGAGTTTATCATGAAAATGCTAAATGTGCATGCCTGGTCTGGGAGAGAGCACCAACAAAGCAATGAGTTTATCAGTGAAAAAGCTAAATGTGCATGCTTCATCTGGGAGAGATGACCAACAAATCCACAAGTTTATCAGTGAAAAAGCTAAATATGCATGCCTGGTCTAGCACAGACCACCAACAAAGCCAAAAGTTTATAAAAAAAAGCTAAATGTGCATGCCTGGTCTGGGAAAGAGGACAAATAAAGCCATGAGTTTATCATAGAAAAAGCTAAATGTGCATGCCTGGTCAAGGACAGAGAACCGACAAAACCATGTGTTTATCAGAGAAAAAGCTAAATGTGCATGCCTGGTCCGGGACAGAGCACTACAAAGCCATGAGTGAAAAAGATAAATGTGCATGCTTGATATGGGACAGATCACCAATAAAGCCACAAGATTATCAGTGAAAAATCTAAACGTGCATGCCTGGTCTAGGACAGAGCACCGAAAAAGCTATGAGTTTATTAGAGAAAAAGCCAAATGTTTATGTCTGGTCTGGGACAGAGCACCAACAAAGTCATGAGTTTATCAGTGAAAAAGCTAAACACACATGCCAAGTCTTGGACAGAGCACTGATAAAGCCATGAGCTTAACAAGAAAAAGCTAAATGTGCAAGCCTGGTCTGGGACAGACCACCAACAAAGCCACAAGATTATCAGTGGAAAATCTAAATGTGCATGCCTGGTCTAGGACAGAGCACCAGAAAAGCCATGCATTTATCAGAGAAAAAGCTAAATGTTTAGACCTGGTCTGGGACAGAGCACAGACAAAGCCAAGAGTTTATCAGTGAAAAAGCTAAATGTGCATGCCTGATCGAGGACAGAGCACCGAAAAAGCCATGAGTTTATCAGTAAAAAAGCTAAATATGCATACCTGGACTGGGATAGAGCACTGGGAAAGCCATGAGTTTATCATGAAAATGCTAAATGTGCATGCCTGGTCTGGGAGAGAGCACCAACAAAGCCACGACATTAGCAGTGAAAAAGCTAAACATGCATTCCTGGTCTAGGACAGGGCACTGACAAGCCACGAGTTTATTAGAGAAAAAGCTAAATGTGCATGCCTGGTCTAGGACAGACCACCAACAAAGCCAAGAGTTTATCAAAAAAAAAAGTTAAATGTTCATGCCTAGTCTGGGAAAGAGGACAAACAAAGCCATGAATTTATCAGAGAAAAAGCTAAATGTGCATATCTGGTCATGGACAGAGCAGAGACAAAACCATGTGTTTATCAGTGAAAAAGGTAAATGTGCATGCCAAGTCTTGGACAGAGCACTGACAAAGCCATGAGTTTAACAAGAAAAAGCTAAATGTGCATGCCTGGTCTGGGACAAACCACCAACAAAGCCACAAGATTATCAGTGAAAAATCTAAATGTGCATGCCTGGTCTAGGACAGAGCACCAGAAAAGCCATGAGTTTATCAGAGAAAAAGCTAAATGTTTAGGCCTGGTCTGGGACAGAGCACAGACAAAGCCATGAGTTTATAATGAAAAAGCTGAATGTGCATGCCTGGTCTGGGACAGACCACCGACAAAGCCATGAGTTTATCATGAAAAAGCTAAATGTGCAAGCTTCATCTGGGAGAGATGACCAACAAATCCACAAGTTTATCAGTGAAAAAGCTAAATGTGCATGCCTGGTCGAGGACAGAGCACTGAAAAAGCAATGAGTTTATCAGTGAAAACGCTAAACATGCATACCTGGACTGGGATAGAGCACTGTGAAAGCCATGAGTTTATCATGAAAATGCTAAATGTGCATGCCTGGTCTGGGAGACAGCACCAACAAAGCCATGAGTTTATCAGTGAAAAAGCTAAATAAGAATGCCTGGTGTGTGACAGAGCACCAACAAAGCCATGAGTTTATCAGAGAAAAAGCTAAATGTGCATGTCTGGTCTGGGACACAGCACCTACAAAGCCATGAGTTTATCAGTGAAAAAGCTAAACGTGCATCCCTGGTCTAGAACAGAGCACTGACAAAACCATGAGTTTATCACAGAAAGCTAAATGTGCATGTCTGGTCTAGGACAGACCACAACAAAGCCATGACCTTATCATAGAAAAACCTAAATATTTACGCCTGGTCTAGCACAGAGCACAGAAAAATCCATGAGTCTATCATGAAAAAGCTAAATGTGCATGCCTGTCCTGGGATAGAGCACCAACAAAGTCATGAGTTTATCAAAGAAAAAGCTAAATGTGCATGCCTGGTCTGGGACAGAGGACAAACAAAGCCATGAGTTTATCAGAGAAAAAGCTAAATGTGCATGCCTGGACATGGACCGAGTACCGACAAAACCATGCGTTTATCAGACAAAAAGCAAAATGAGCATGCCTGGTCTGGGACAGAGCACTGAAAAAGCCATGAGTTTATCAGTGAAAAAAAGTTAAATCTGCATGCCTGGTCAGGGACAGAGGAATGACAAAGCCATGAGATTACTGTGAAAAAGCTAAATGTGTATGCCCGGTCTGGGACAAACCTCCAACAAAGCCACAAGTTTATCAGTGAAAAAGGTAAATGTGCATGCGTGGTCTGGGACAAAGCAATAAGTTTATCAGTGAAAAAGGTAATTGAGCATGCCTGGTATGGGACAGAGCACCAACAAAGCCATGAGTTTATCAGTAAAAAAGCTAAATGTGCATGCGTGGTCTGAACACCAACAAAGCCATGAGTTTATCAGTGAAAAAGCTAAATGTGTATGTCTGGTCTGGGACAGACTACCAACAAAGCCATGAGTTTATCAGTGAAAAAGCTACATGTGCATCCATGGTCAGGGACAGAGAACTTATAAAGCCATGAGTTTATCATGAAAAAGCTAAATGCGCTTGCCTGGTCTGGGACAGACCACCTACAGAGCCATGAGTTTATAATGAAAAACTAAAAATGTGCATGCCTGGTCAGGGACGGAAAACTGACGAAGCCATGAGTTTATCAGTGAAAAAGCTAAATGTGCATGCCTGGTCTGGGATAGAACACCTACAAAGCCATGAGTTTATCAGTGAAAAAGCTAAATGTGCATGCACGGTCGGAGAAACAGCACCGACAAAGCCATGAGTTTATCATGAAATAGCTAAATGTGCATGCCTGTTCTGGGACAGAGCAGCTAGAAAGCCATGAGTTTATCAGTGAAAAAGCTACATGTGCATGCCTGGTCTGGGACTGAGCATGGATAAAGCCATGAGTTTATCAGTGAAAAAGCTAAATGTGCACACTTGCTCTTGAACAGAATACCAACAAAGCCACAAGATTATCAATGAAAAACCTAAATGTGCATGCCTGGTCTAGGACAGAGCACCAGAAAAGCCATGAGTTTATCAAACAAAAAGCTAAATGTTTACGCCTGGTCTGGGACAGAACACCAACAAAGCCATGAGTTTACCAGAGAAAAATCTAAATGTCCATACCTAATCTGGGACAGAGCACTGACAAAGCAATGAGTTTATCAAGAAAAAGCTAAATCTGCATGCCTGGTCAGGGAAAGAGAACCTATAAAGGCATGAGTTTATCATGAAAAAGCTAAATGTGCATGCCTGCTTTGGGACAGAGCACTTGCAAAGCCATGAGTTTATCAGTGAAAAAGCTAATAAACATGCCTGGTCTGGACAGAGGACTGACAAAGCCATGAGTTTATCAGGGAAAAAGTTAAATGTGCATGCCTAATGTGGGACAGAGCACAATCAAAGCCATGAGATTATCAGTGAAAAAGCTAAATGTGCATGCCTGGTCTGGGACAGAGCACTGACAAAGCCATGAATTGAGCACCAGAAAAGCCATGAGTTTACCAGAGAAAAAGCTAAATGTGCATGCCTGGTCTGGACAGAGGACCAACTAACCCATGAGTTTATCATGAAAAAACTAAATGTGCATGCCTGGTCTGGGTCAGAGGGCAAACAAAGCCTTCAGTTTATCAGTGAAAAAACTAAATGTGCATGCCTGGTCATGGACTGAGCACTGACAAAACCACATGTTTATCAGAGAAAAGGCTAAATGTGCATGCCAGGTCTGGGACACAGCACCTACAAAGCCATGAATTTATCAGTGAAAAAGCTAAATGTGCATGTCTGGTCTGGGACACAGCACCTACAAAGCCATAAGTTTATCATTTGAAAAGCTAAATGTGCATGCCTAGTCTGGGACAGAGCACTGAAAAAGCCATGAGATTATCAGTGAAAAAGCTAAATGTGCACGCATGGTGTGGGAGAGACCACCAACAAAGCCACAAGTTTATCAGTGAAAAGCTAAATGTGCATGCCTGGTCTAGGACAGAGCACCGAAAAAGCCATGAGTTTATCGGAGAAAAAGCTAAATAAGCATGCCTGGTCTGGAATAGAGCACTAAGAAAGCCTTGAGTTTATCATGAAAAAGCTAAATCTGCATGTCTGCTGTGGGACAGAGCACCAACAAAGCCATGAGTTTATCAGAGAAAAATTTAAATGTACATGCCTGATCACAGACAGGGCACCGAAAAAGTCATGCATCTATAAGAGAAAAAGCTAAATGTGCATGCATGGTCTGGGACACATCAACTACAAAGCCATGAGTTTATCAGTGAAAAAGCTAAAAGTGCATGCCAGGTCAGGGACAGAGCACAGACAAAGCCACGAGTTTCTCAGTGAAAAAACTAAATAACAATGCCTGGTCTAGGACAGAGCACTGACAAACCGATGAATTTATCTGTGAAAAAGCTAACTGTGCATGCCTGGTGTGGGACAGAGCATCAATAAAGCCATGCGTTTATCAGAGAAAAAGCTAAATGTGCATGTTTGTTCTGGGACAGACCAACAACAAAACCACAGAAAAAATGCACCAAAAGGACCATGAAAAACACCATTTAGTGAATAAAAGCAAATAAAATACCAGTATGCAGTCCAAGTACACAATGTTTACAGACCAACAACAAAGCCATCAGTTTATTATAGAAAAAGCTAAACATTTATACCTGGTCTAGGACAGTGCACCGAGAAAGCCATGAGTGTATCATAAAAAAGCGAAATATGGGACAGAGCACCAACAAAGTGATGAGTTTATCAGACAAAAATATAAATGTGCATTCCTGATTTGGGACAGAGCCACAAGTTTATCAGTGAAAAAGCTAAATGTGCATGCTTGGTCTGGGACACAGCACTGACAAAGCCATGAGTTTACTGTGAAAAAGATAAATGTGCATGCAAGGTCTGGGACAGACCACCAATAAAGCCACAAGTTTATCAGTGAAAAAGCTAAATGTGCATGCCTGATCTTGGACAGAGCACTGACAAAGCCATAAGTGTATCAGTGAAAAAGTTAAATAAGCATGCCTGGTGTGGGACAGAGTACTGACAAAGCCAGTGAGAAAGCTAAATGTGAATGCTTGGTCTGGGAGAGACCAGCAACAAAACCACAAGTTTATCTGTGAAAAAGCTAAATGTGCATGCCTGGTCTAGGACAGAGCACCGAAAAAACTATGAGTTTATTAGAGAAAAAGCCAAATGTTTATGCGTGGTCAGGGAAAGAGCACCAATAAAGCCATGAGTTTATCAGTGAAAAAGCTAAATAAGCATGCCAAGTCTTGGACAGAGCACTGACAAAACCACTAGTTTAACAAGAAAAAGCTAAATGCGCATGCCTGGTCTGGGACAGAGCACAGACAAAGCCACGAATTTATCAGAGAAAAAGCTAAATGTGCATGCCTGGTCTGGGACAGACCACTGACAAAGCCATGAGTTTATCAGTGAAAAAGCTAAATGTGCATGCCTGGTCTGGGACACAGCACCAACAAAGCCATGACATTATCAGTGAAAAAGCTAAATATGCATGCTTCATCTGGGAGAGATGACCAACAAATCCACAAGTTTATCAGTGAAAAAGCTAAATGTGCAAGCCTGGTCTAGATCAGAGCACCGAAAAAACTATGAGTTTATTAGAGAAAAAGCCAAATGTTTATGCATGGTCTGGGAAAGAGCACCAATAAAGCCATGAGTTTATCAGTGAAAAAGCTAAATAAGCATGCCAAGTCTTGGACAGAGCACTGACAAAACCACTAGTTTAACAAGAAAAAGCTAAATGCTCATGCCTGGTCTGGGACAGACCACAGACAAAGCCATGAATTTATCAGAGAAAAAGCTAAATGTGCATGCCTGGTCTGGGACAGACCACCGACAAAGCCATGAGTTTATCAGTGAAAAAGCTAAATGTGCATGCCTGGTCTGGGACACAGCACCAACAAAGCCATGACATTATCAGTGAAAAAGCTAAATATGCATGCTTCATCTGGGAGAGATGACCAACAAATCCACAAGTTTATCAGTGAAAAAGCTAAATGTGCAAGCCTGGTCTAGGACAGAGCACCGAAAAAACTATGAGTTTATTAGAGAAAAAGCCAAATGTTTATGCATGGTCTGGGAAAGAGCACCAATAAAGCCATGAGTTTATCAGTGAAAAAGCTAAATAAGCATGCCAAGTCTTGGACAGAGCACTGACAAAACCACTAGTTTAACAAGAAAAAGCTAAATGCTCATGCCTGGTCTGGGACAGACCACAGACAAAGCCATGAATTTATCAGAGAAAAAGCTAAATGTGCATGCCTGGTCTGGGACAGACCACCGACAAAGCCATGAGTTTATCAATGAAAAAGCTAAACGTGCATTCCTGGTCTGGGACAGAGCACTGACAAAGCTATGAGTTTATCAGTGAAAAAGCTACATGTGCATGCCTGGTCTGGGACTGAGCACCAGAAAAGCCATGATTTTACCAGAGAAAAAAGCTAAATGTGCATGCCTGGTATGGGACAGAGCACCTTCAAAGCCATGAGATTATCAGAGAAAAATCTAAATGTGCATGCCTGGTGTGGGACACACCACCAACAAAGCAATGAGATTATCAGTGAAAAAGCTAAATGTGCATGCTTCATCTGGGAGAGATGACCAACAAATCTACAAGTTTATCAGTGAAAAAGCTAAATGTGCAAGCCTGGTTGAGGACAGAGCACTGACAAAGCCATGAGTTTATCAGAGAAAAAGCTAAATATGCATGCCTGGTCTAGGACAGACCACCAACAAAGCCAAGAGTTTATCAAAGAAAAAGCAAAATGTTCATGCCTGGTCTGGGAAAGAGGACAAACAAAGCCATGAGTTTATCAGAGAAAAAGCTAAATGTGCATGCCTGGTCACGGACAGAGCACTGCAATGTCATGAGTGAAAAAGAGAAATGTGCATGCTTGGTACAGGAGAGAGCACTGAAAACCCCCTGAGTTTATTTGTGAAAAAGCTACATAAGAATGCCTGGTGTGGGACAGAGCACCAATAAAGCCATAAGATTACCAGTGAAAAAGCTAAATAAGCATGCCCGGTCTGGGACAGAGCACTGACAAAGCCATGAGTTTATCACAAAAAGATAAATGTGCATGTCTGGTCTAGGACAGACCACCAACAAAGCCATGAACTTATCATAGAAAAACCTAAATGTTTATGCCTGGTCTAGCACAGAGCACCGAAAAATCCATGAGTCTATCATGAAAAAGCTAAATGTGCGTGTCTGGCCTGGGATAGAGCACCAACAAAGTCATGAGTTTACCAGAGAAAAAGCTAAATGTGCATGCCTGGTCTGGGACACAGCACCAACAAAGCCAAGAGTTTATCAAAGAAAAAGCTAAATGTGCATGCCTGGTCTGGGACAGAGGACAAACAAAGCCATGAGTTTATCAGAGAAAAAAGCTAAATGTGCATGCCTGGACATGGACCGAATACGGACAAAACCATGAATTTATCAGACAAAAAGCAAAATGTGCATGCTTGGTCTGGGACAGAGCACTGAAAAAGCCATGAGTTTATCAGTGAAAAAAGGCTAAATGTGCATGCATGGTCTTGGAGAGACCACTAACAAAGCCACAAGTTTATCAACGAAAAAGCTAAATTTACATGCCTGGTCTAGGACAGAGCACCGAAAAAGACATGAGTTTATCATAGAAAATCTAAATGTTTATGCCTGGTATGGGACAGAGCATCAACAAAGCCATGAGTTTGCTTGTGAAAAAGCTAAATAAGCATGCCTGGTCTGGGATAGAGGACTGTGAAAGCCTTGAGTTTATCATGAAAAAGCTAAAGGTGCATGCCTGGTCTGGGACAGAGCACCAACAAAGCCATGAGTATATCAGAGAAAAAGCTAAATGTACATTCCTGGTCACGGACAGAGCACCGACAAAACCATGAGGTTATCAGAGAAAAAGCTAAATGTGCATGCCAAGTCAGGGACAGAGCACAGACAAAGCCATGAGTTTATCATAGAAAAAAATAAATAAGAATGACTGGTCTTGGACTGAGCACTGACAAACCCATGAGTTTATCAGTGATAAAGCTAAATGTGCATGCCTGCTCTGGGACAGAGCACCTACAAGGCCACAAGTTTATCAGTGATAAAGCTAAATCTGCAATGCCTGGACTGGGACAGAGGACTGACAAAGCCATGAGTTTATCAGTGAAAAAGCTAAATCTGCATGCCTGGTCAGGGAAAGAGGAATGACAAAGCCATGAGATTACTGTGAAAAAGCTAAATGTGTATGCCTGGTCTGGGACAAACCTCCAACAAAGTCACAAGTTTATCAGTGAAAAAGCTAAATGTGCATGCGTGGTCTGGGACAAAGCATTGACACCATCCCCCACTCTGGAATTATAGATAAGCTCACTAAACTAGGTATAAATCCCTATGTCACAAGATGGGTTGCAAACTGGTTCACGGACAGAACCCACACTGTGAAAGTAGCGGATTCCAAATCCAACTTCAGACCAGTGACAAGTGGAGTACCACAGGGTTCAGTCCTGGGTCCTCTCCTGTTTGGTATCTACTTCTCTGAAGTGCAGGCTAACGCAGAAGGTCTTTGGCTAACAAAGTTTGCAGATGAATGCAAACTAGGAGCCATAATCGAAACTCCTAACGATGTGGGCAAACTACAAAAGGGCCTCACTGAGACAGATACCTGGTGTCAAAGCCATGGCCTGAAGCTCAATGCCAAAAAGTATATTGTCATCCCCCTGTGGTAAAAACTCTGTACCCATGAACTACCACATAGCTGGTAGTCTACTTAATGCCGAAAATGTGATGAGACCTTGATAATCACATCACCACAGTGGTCAGGAAATCCTTCTATGTGGCTCATCTCATCACAAAAGGATTCTCATCCAGAAAAAAAGAGGTCATTCTTCCCCTCTACTCATCACTCATTAGACCCATTATAGAGTACAACGCCCCTTTTGGTATGTACCTCACAAGACATCTACAACTACTGGAAAGACCACAGAAATACCTCACAAAGATCATTACTGGCCTCAAACAGATGTCCTACACAGACCATCTCAAAAAACTCCAGCTTTACTCCATCGCATATCGCCTACTCAGGGGCGCTCTCTGCCTAACATACAAAGCTATGTCAAACCCAGAGCTGTTGGACATGCTCCACTTAAAGAAATCCCAATCCCTCTGAGCTACATGCTCTAGGGACCTAAACCTTGTCACCACAATAAACAGAACATGCTGGAGGGATAGACTCCTGTCCCAGAGACTTCCCATACTCTGGAACAAACTACCTATCTATGTCAAACAGAGCTCCTCATTAGCACTCTTCAAGAAAAATCTTGATGATTGGATGGGAAATGGGAAATTCACCTCAGGGATCACTTCTGTGGCTCTGCTCGACAGGGGCACAGGAAAATAATTTTCTTGTGTGGCGAAAACCAGGGTACATTTTTTGGCTAGGCTTATATAGTCCTTAGGGCCAATAGCCTAGTACCTACCTATGAACCTATGACAAAGCAATATGTTTATCAGTGAAAAAGGTAATTGTGCATGCCTGGTGTGGGACAGAGCACCAACAAAGCCATGAGTTTATCAGTGAAAAAAGCTAAATGTGCATGCGTGGTCTGAACACCAACAAAGCCATGAGTTTATCAGTGAAATAGCTAAATGTGTATGCCTGGTCTGGGACAGACTACCAACAAAGCCATGGGTTTATCAGTGAAAAAGATAAATGTGCATACCTGGTCTGGAACAAAGCACCTACAAAGCCATGAGTTTATCAGTGAAAAAGCTACATGTGCATCCCTGGTCAGGGACAGAGAACTTATAAAGCCATGAGTTTATCATGAAAAAGCTAAATGTGCTTGCCTGGTCTGGGACAGACCACCTACAGAGCCATGGGTTTATAATGAAAAACCTAAATGTGCATGCCTGGTCAGGGACGGAGAACTGATGAAGCTATGAGTTTATCAGTGAAAAAGCTAAATGTGCATGCCTGGTCTGGGACAGAGCACCAACAAAGCCATGAGTTTATAATGAAAAAGCTAAATGTGCATGCCTGGTCTGGGACAGACCACCGACAAAGCCATGAGTTTATCAGTGAAAAAGCTAAATGTGCATGCTTCATCTGGGAGAGATGACCAACAAATCCACAAGTTTATCAGTGAAAAAGCTAAATGTGCAAGCCTGGTCGAGGACCGAGCACTGACAAAGCCATGAGTTTATCAGAGAAAAAGCTAAATGTGCATGCCTGGTCACGGACAGAGCACTGCAATGTCATGAGTGAAAAAGAGAAATGTGCATGCTTGGTACAGGAGAGAGCACTGAAAACCCCCTGAGTTTATTTGTGAAAAAGCTACATAAGAATGCCTGGTGTGGGACAGAGCACCAATAAAGCCATAAGATTACCAGTGAAAAAGCTAAATAAGCATGCCCGGTCTGGGACAGAGCACTGACAAAGCCATGAGTTTATCACAGAAAGATAAATGTGCATGTCTGGTCTAGGACAGACCACCAACAAAGCCATGAACTTATCATAGAAAAACCTAAATGTTTATGCCTGGTCTAGCACAGAGCACCTAAAAATCCATGAGTCTATCATGAAAAAGCTAAATGTGCGTGTCTGGCCTGGGATAGAGCACCAACAAAGTCATGAGTTTACCAGAGAAAAAGCTAAATATGCATGCCTGGTCTGGGACACAGCACCAACAAAGCCAAGAGTTTATCAAAGAAAAAGCTAAATGTGCATGCCTGGTCTGGGACAGAGGACAAACAAAGCCATGAGTTTATCAGAGAAAAAGCTAAATGTGTATGCCTGGACATGGACCGAATATGGACAAAGCCATGAATTTATCAGACAAAAAGCAAAATGTGCATGCCTGGTCTGGGACAGAGCACTGAAAAAGCCATGAGTTTATCAGTGAAAAAAGGCTAAATGTGCATGCATGGTCTTGGAGAGACCACTAACAAAGCCACAAGTTTATCAATGAAAAAGCTAAATTTGCATGCCTGGTCTAGGACAGAGCACTGAAAAAGACATGAGTTTATCATAGAAAATCTAAATGTTTATTCCTGGTATGGGACAGAGCATCAACAAAGCCATGAGTTTGCTTGTGAAAAAGCTAAATAAGCATGCCTGGTCTGGGATAGAGGACTGTGAAAGCCTTGAGTTTATCATGAAAAAGCTAAAGGTGCATGCCTGGTCTGGGACAGAGCACCAACAAAGCCATGAGTATATCAGAGAAAAAGCTAAATGTGCATTCCTGGTCACGGACAGAGCACCGACAAAACCATGAGGTTTTCAGAGAAAAAGCTAAATGTGCATGCCAAGTCAGGGACAGAGCACAGACAAAGCCATGAGTTTCTCATAGAAAAAAATAAATAAGAATGACTGGTCTAGGACTGAGCACTGACAAACCCATGAGTTTATCAGTGATAAAGCTAAATGTGCATGCCTGCTCTGGGACAGAGCACCTACAAGGCCACAAGTTTATCAGTGATAAAGCTAAATCTGCAATGCCTGGACTGGGACAGAGGACTGACAAAGCCATGAGTTTATCAGTGAAAAAGCTAAATCTGCATGCCTGGTCAGGGAAAGAGGAATGACAAAGCCATGAGATTACTGTGAAAAAGCTAAATGTGTATGCCTGGTCTGGGACAAACCTCCAACAAAGTCACAAGTTTATAAGTGAAAAAGCTAAATGTGCATGCGTGGTCTGGGACAAAGCACTGACACCATCCCCCACTCTGGGATTATAGATAAGCTCACTAAACTAGGTATAAATCCCTATGTCACAAGATGGGTTGCAAACTGGCTCACGGACAGAACCCACACTGTGAAAGTAGCGGATTCCAAATCCAACTTCAGACCAGTGACAAGTGGAGTACCACAGGGTTCAGTCCTGGGTCCTCTCCTGTTTGGTATCTACTTCTCTGAAGTGCAGGCTAACGCAGAAGGTCTTTGGCTAACAAAGTTTGCAGATGAATGCAAACTAGGAGCCATAATCGAAACTCCTAACGATGTGGACAAACTACAAAAGGGCCTCACTGAGACAGATACCTGGTGTCAAAGCCATGGCCTGAAGCTCAATGCCAAAAAGTATATTGTCATCCCCCTGTGGTAAAAACTCTGTACCCATGAACTACCACATAGCTGGTAGTCTACTTAATGCCGAAAATGTGATGAGACCTTGATAATCACATCACCACAGTGGTCAGGAAATCCTTCTATGTGGCTCATCTCATCACAAAAGGATTCTCATCCAGAAAAAAAGAGGTCATTCTTCCCCTCTACTCATCACTCATTAGACCCATTATAGAGTACAATGCCCTTTTTGGTATGTACCTCACAAGACATCTACAACTACTGGAAAGACCACAGAAATACCTCACAAAGAGCATTACTGGCCTCAAACAGATGTCCTACACAGACCGTCTCAAAAAACTCCAGCTTTACTCCATCGCATATCGCCTACTCAGGGGCGATCTCTGCCTAACATACAAAGCTATGTCAAACCCAGAGCTGTTGGACATGCTCCACTTAAAGAAATCCCAATCCCTCTGAGCTACATGCTCTAGGGACCTAAACCTTGTCACCACAATAAACAGAACATGCTGGAGGGATAGACTCCTGTCCCAGAGACTTCCCATACTCTGGAACAAACTACCTATATATGTCAAACAGAGCTCCTCATTAGCACTCTTCAAGAAAAATCTTGATGATTGGATGGGAAATGGGAAATTCACCCCAGGGATCACTTCTGTGGCTCTGCTCGACAGGGGCACAGGAAAATAATTTTCTTGGGTGGCGAAAACCAGGGTACATTTTTTGGCTAGGCTTATATAGGCCTTAGGGCCAATAGCCTAGTACCTACCTATGAACCTATGACAAAGCAATATGTTTATCAGTGAAAAAGGTAATTGTGCATGCCTGGTGTGGGACAGAGCACCAACAAAGCCATGAGTTTATCAGTGAAAAAGCTAAATGTGTATGCCTGGTCTGGGACAGACTACCAACAAAGCCATGAGTTTATCAGTGAAAAAGATAAATGTGCATACCTGGTCTGGAACAAAGCACCTACAAAGCCATGAGTTTATCAGTGAAAAAGCTACATGTGCATCCCTGGTCAGGGACAGAGAACTTATAAAGCCATGAGTTTATCATGAAAAAGCTAAGTGTGCTTGCCTGGTCTGGGACAGACCACCTACAGAGCCATGGGTTTATAATGAAAAACCTAAATGTGCATGCCTGGTCAGGGACGAAGAACTGATGAAGCTATGAGTTTATCAGTGAAAAAGCTAAATGTGCATGCCTGGTCTGGGACAGAGCACCTACAGAGCCATGGGTTTATAATGAAAAACCTAAATGTGCATGCCTGGTCAGGGACGAAGAACTGATGAAGCCATGAGTTTATCAGTGAAAAAGCTAAATGTGCATGCATGGTCAGAGAAACAGCACCGACAAAGCCATGAGTTTATCAGTGAAAAAGCTAAATGTTTATTCCTGGTCTGGGACACAGCACTGACAAAGCCATGAGTTTATCAGTGAAAAATCTAAATATGCATACCTGGTCAGGACAGAGAACCTATAAAGCCATGAGTTTATCAGAGAAAAAGCTAAATAAGCATGCCTGGTCTGGCATAGAGCACTAAGAAAGCCTTGAGTTTATCATGAAAAAGCTAAATGTGCATGCCTGGTGTGGGACAGAGCATCAACAAAGCCATGAGTTTATCAGAGAAAAATTTAAATGTACATGCCTGATCACGGACAGGGCACCGAAAAAGCCATGTATTTATAAGAGAAAAAGCTAAATGTGCATGCATAGTCTGGGACACATCAACTACAAACCCAAGATTTTATCAGAGAAAAAGCTAACTGTGCATGCCTGGTGTGGGACAGAGCATCAGTAAAGCCATGCATTTATCAGAGAAAAAGCTAAATGTGCATGCTTGTTCTGGGACAGACCAACAACAAAACCACAGAAAAAATGCACCAAAAGGACCATGAAAAACACACTTTAGTGAATAAAAGCAAATAAAGTACCAGTATGCAGTCCAAGTACACAATGTTTACAGACCAACAACAAAGCCATGAGTTTATCACAGAAAAAGCTAAACCTTTATTCCTGGTCTAGGACAGAGCACCGAGAAAGCCATGAGTGTATCATAAAAAAGTGAAATATGGGACAGAGCACCAACAAAGTGATGAGTTTATCAGACAAAAAGCTAAATGTGCATTCCTGATTTGGGACAGAGTAACAAGTTTGTCAGTGAAAAAGCTAAATGTTCATGCCTGATCTTGGACAGAGCACTGACAAAGCCATAAGTTTATCAATGAAAAAGTTAAATAAGCATGTCTGGTCAGGGACAGAGTACTGACAAAGCCATGAGTTTCCAGTGAGAAAGCTAAATGTGAACGCTTAGTCTGGAAGAGACCACCAACAAAGCCACAACTTTATCTGTGAAAAAGCTAAATGTGCATACCTGGTCTAGGACAGAGCACCGAAAAAGCTGAGTTTATTAGAGAAAAAGCCAAATGTTTATGCCTGGTCTGGGACAGAGCACCAACAAAGTCATGAGTTTATCAGTGAAAAAGCTAAATAAGCATTCCAAGTCTTGGACAGAGCACTGACAAAGCCATGAGTTTAACAAGAAAAAGCTAAATGTGCATGCCTGGTCTGGAACACAGCACCAATAAAGTCATGAGTTTATCACAGAAAAAGCTAAATGTGCAAACCTGGTCTGGGACAGAGCACCAACAAAGCCATGAGTTTATCATGAAAAAGCAAAATGTGCATGCCTGGTCTGGGACAGACCACCGACAAATCCATGAGTTTATCAGTGAAAAAGCTAAATGTGCATGCCTGGTCTAGGACACAGCATCAACAAAGCCAGGAGTTTATCAGTGAAAAATCTAAATGTGCACGCTTCATCTGGGAGAGATGACCAACAAATCCACAAGTTTATCAGTGAAAAAGCTAAATGTGCATGCCTGGTCGAGGACAGAGCACCGAAAAAGCCATGAGTTTATCAGTGAAAAAGCTAAATATGCATACCTGGACTGGGATAGAGCACTGGGAAAGACATGAGTTTATCATTAAAATGCTAAATGTGCATGCCTGGTCTGGGAGAGAGCACCAACAAAGCCATGAGTTTATTAGAGAAAGCTAAATGGGCATGTCTGGTTTGGGACAGAGCACCTACAAAGCCATGAGATTATCAGTGGAAAAGCTAAACATGCATTCCTGGTCTAGGACAGGGCCCTGACAAAGCCATGAGTTTATCGGAGAAAAAGCTAAATATGCATGCCTGGTCTAGGACAGACCACCAACAAAGCCATGAGTTTATAAAAAAAAAGCTAAATGTGCATGCCTGGTCTGGGAAAGAGGACAAATAAAGCCATGAGTTTATCAGAGAAAAAGCTAAATGTGCATGCCTGGTCACGGACAGAGCACCGACAAAACCATGTGTTTATCAGAGAAAAAGCTAAATGTGCATGCCTGGTCTGGGACAGAGCACTACGAAGCCATAAGTGAAAAAGATAAATGTGCATGCTTGGCATGGGACAGATCACCAATAAAGCCACAAGTTTATCAGTGAAAAAGCTAAATGTGCACGCCTGGTCTTCAACAGAGGACTGACAAAGCCATAAGTTTATCAGTGAAAAAGTTAAATAAGCATGCCTGGTCTGGGACAGAGTACTGATAAAGCCATGAGTTTCCCAGTGAGAAAGCAAAATGTGAATGCTTGGTCTGGGAGAGACCACCAACAAAGCCACAAGTATATCTGTGAAAAAGCTAAATCTGCATGCCTGGTCTGGGACAGAGCACAGACAAAGCCATGCGTTTATAATGAAAAATCTAAATGTGCATGCCTGGCATGGGACAGACCACCAACAAAGCCATGAGTTTATAATGAAAAAGCTAAATGTGCATGCCTGGTCTGAGACAGACCACTGACAAAGCCGTGAGTTTATCAGTGAAAAAGCTAAATATGCATGCCTGGTCTGGGTCAGAGCACTGACAAAGCCATAAGTTTACTGTACAAAAGATAAATCTGCATGCTTGGTCTGGGACAGACTACCGATAAAGCCACAAATTTATCAGTGAAAAAACTAAATGTCCATGCCTGGTGTTGGACAGAGTACAAACAAAGCCATGAGTTTATCAGTGAAAAAGTTAAATAAGCATGCGTGGTCTGGGACAGAGTACTGACAAAGCCATGAGTTTGCCAGTGAGAAAGCTAAATGTGAATGCTTGGTCTGGGAGAGACCACCAACAAAGCCACAAGATTATCAGTGAAAAATCTAAATGTGCATGCCTGATCTAGGACAGAGCACCAGAAAAGCTATGAGTTTATCAGTGAAAATGTTAAATAAGCATGCCAAGCTGAGTTTATTAGAGAAAAAGCCAAATGTTTATGCCTGGTCTGGGACAGAGCACCAACAAAGTCATGAGTTTATCAGTGAAAAAGCTAAATAAGCATTCCAAGTCTTGGACAGAGCACTGACAAAGCCATGAGTATAACAAGAAAAAGCTAAATGTGCATGCCTGGTCTGGGACAGACCACCAACAAAGCCACAAGATTATCAGTGAAAAATCTAAATGTGCATGCCTGGTCTGGGACAGAGCACAGACAAAGCCATGAGTTTACCAGAGAAAAAAGCTAAATGTTTAGGCCTGGTCTGGGACAGAGCAAAGAGAAAGCCATGAGTTTATCAGAGAAAAATCTAAATGTGCATGCCTGGTATGGGACAGAGCACCTTCAAAGCCATGAGATTATCAGAGAAAAAGCTAAATGTGCATGCCTGGTCTGGGACAGAGCACCGACAAAGCCATGAGTTTATCAGTGAAAAAGCTAAATGTGCATGCCTGGTCGAGGACAAAGCACCAAAAAAGCCATGAGTTTATCAGTGAAAAAGCTAAATATGCATACCTGGACTGGGATAGAGCACTGTGAAAGCCATGAGTTTATCATGAAAATGCTAAATGTGCATGCCTGGTCTGGGAGAGAGCGCCAACAAAGCATTAAGATTATCAGTGAAAATGCTAAATATGAATGCCCGGTCTGGGACAGAGCACTGACAAAGCCATGAGTTTATCACAGAAAGATAAATGTGCATGTCTGGTCTAGGACAGACCACCAACAAAGCCATGACCTTATCAAAGAAAAACCTAAATATTTACGCCTGATCTAGCACAGAGCACAGAAAAATCTATGAGTCTATCATGAAAAAGCTAAATGTGCGTACCTGGCCTGGGATAGAGCACCAAAGTCATGATTTTATCAAAGAAAAAGCTAAATGTGCATGCCTGGTTTGGGACAGAGGACAAACAAAGCCATGAGTTTATCAGAGAAAAAGCTAAATGTGCATGCCTGGACATGGACCGAGTACCGACAAAACCATGCGTTTATCAGACAAAAAGCAAAATGTGCATGCCTGGTCTGGGACAGAGCACTGAAAAAGCCACGAGTTAATCAGTGAAAAAAAGCTAAATGTGAATGCCTGGTGGGGGACAGAGCACCAACAAAGCCATGAGATTATAAGTGAAAAAGCTAAATAAGCATGCCCAGTCTGGGACAGAGCCCTGACAAAGCCATGCGTTTATCAGTGAAAAAGCTAAATGTGCACACATGGTCTGGGAGAGACCACCAACAAAGCCAAAAGTTTATCAATGAAAAAGCTAAATTTTCATGCCTGGTCTAGGACAGAGCACCGAAAAAGGCATGAGTTTATCAGAAAAAATCTAAATGTTTATGCCTGGTATGGGACACAGCATCAACAAAGTTTTGAGTTTACTAGTGAAAAAGCTAAATAAGCATGCCTGGTCTGGGATAGAGCACTGCGAAAGCCTTGAGTTTATCATGAAAAAGCTAAAGGTGCATGCCTGCTCTGGGACAGAGCACCAATGAAGCCATGAGTATATCAGAGAAAAATCTAAATCTACATGCCTGGTCATGGACAAAGCACCTACAAAGCCATGAGCTTACTAGTGAAAAAGCTAAATGTGCATGCCAAGTCAGGGACAGAGCACAGACAAAGCCATGAGTTTCTCATAGAAAAACAAAATAAGAATGCCTTGTCTAGGAATGAGCACTTACAAACCCATGAGTTTATCTGTGAAAAAGCTAAATGTGCAGGTCTGGTTGGGGGCAGAGCACCAACAAAGCCATGAGTTTATCAGAGAAAAAACTAAATGTGCATGCCTGCTCTGGGACACAGCACCTACAAGGCCATAAGTTTATCAGTGATAAAGCTAAATCTGCAATGCCTGTTCTGGGACAGAGGACTGACAAAGCCACAAGTTTATCAGTGAAAAAGCTAAATCTGCATGTCTGGTCAGGGACAGAGGAATGACAAAGCCATGAGATTACTGTGAAAAAGCTAAATGTGTATGCCTGGTCTGGGACAAACCTCCAACAAAGCCACAAGTTTATCAGTGAAAAGGCTAAATGTGCATGCATGGTCTGAACACCAACAAAGCAATGAGTTTTATCAGTGAAAAAGCTAAATGTGTATGTCTGGTCTGGGACAGACTACCAACAAAGCCATGAGTTTATCAGTGAAATAGATAAATGTTCATACCTGGTCTGGAACAAAGCACCTACAAAGCCATGAGTTTATCAGTGAAAAAGCTACATGTGCATCCCTGGCCAGGGACAGAGAACTTATAAAGCCATGAGTTTATCATGAAAAAGCTAAATGTGCTTGCCTGGTTTGGGACAGACCACCTACAGAGCCATGAGTTTATAATGAAAAACTTAAATGTGCATGCCTGGTCAGTGACGGAGAACTGACGAAGCCATGAGTTTATCAGTGAAAAAGCTAAATGTGCATGCCTGGTCTGGGACAGAACACCTACAAAGCCATGAGTTTATCAGTGAAAAAGCTAAATGTGCATGCATGGTCGGAGAAAAAGCACCGACAAAGCCATGAGTTTATCATGAAAAAGCTAAATGTGCATGCCTGGTCTGGGATAGAGCACCTACAAAGCCATGAGTTTATCAGTGAAATAGCTACATGTGCATGCCTGTTCTGGGACAGAGCAGCTAGAAAGTCATCAGTTTATCATTGAAAAAGCTACATGTGCATGCCTGGTCTGGGACTGAGCATGGACAAAGCCATGAATTTATCAGTGAAAAAGCTAAATGTGCACACTTGCTCTGGAACAGAATACCAACAAAGCCACAAGATTATCAATGAAAAACCTAAATGTGCATGCCTGGTCTAGGACAAAGCACCAGAAAAGCCATGGGTTTATCAAACAAAAAGCTAAATGTTGACACCTGGTCTGGGACAGAACACCAACAAAGCCATGAGTTTACCAGAGAAAAAGCTAAATGTGCATGCCTACTCTGGGACGGAGCACTGACAAAGCCATGAGTTTATCAAGAAAAAGCTAAATGTGCATGTCTGGTCTGGGTCAGAGGACAAACAAAGCCATGACTTTATCAGTGAAAAACTACATGTGCATGCCTGGTCATGGACAGAGCACCGACAAAACTACGCGTTTATCAGGGAAAAAGCTAAATCTGCATGCCTAGTTTGGGACAGAGCACTGAAAAAGCCATGAGATTATCAGTGAAAAATCTAAATATGCATTCCTGGTCAGGGACAGAGAACCTATAAAGCCACGAGTTTATCATGAAAAAGCTAAATGTGCATGCCTGGTTTGGGACAGAGCACTTGCAAAGCCATGAGGTTATCAGAGAAAAAGCTAATAAACATGCCTGGTCTGGACAGAGCATCTACAAAATCATGAGTTCATCTGTGAAAAATCTAAATGTGCACGCTTGGTATGGGACAAATCAGCAACAAAGATGTGTTTATCAGAGAAAAAGCTAAACGTGCATTCCTGGTCTGGGACAGAGCACTGACAAAGCTATGAGTTTATCTGTGAAAAAGCTACATGTGCATGCCTGGTCTGGGACTGAGCACGGACAAAGCCATGAGTTTACCAGAGAAAAAGCTAAATGTGCATGCGTGGTCTGGGACAGAGCACCAACAAAGCCATGAGTTTACCAGAGAAAAAGCTAAATGTGCATGCCTGGTCTGGGTCAGAGGACAAACAAAGCCATGAGTTTATCAGTGAAAAAGTTAAATGTGCATGCCTAGTCTGGGACAGAGCACTGAAAAAGCCATGAGTTTATCATGAAAAAGCTAAATGCGCATGCCTGGTTTGGGACAGAGCACTTGCAAAGCCATGAGTTTATCAGAGAAAAAGCTAATAAACATGCCTGGTCTGGACAGAGCATCTACAAAATCATGAGTTTATCTGTGAAAAATCTAAATGTGCATGCTTGGTATGGGACAGACCAGCAACAAAGACATGTGTTTATCAGAGAAAAAGCTAAACGTGCATTCCTCATCTGGGACAGAGCACTGACAAAGCTATGAGTTTATCAGTGAAAAGGCTACATGTGCATGCCTGGTCTGGGTCAGAGGACAAACAAAGCCATGAGTTTATCAGTGAAAAAGTTAAATGTGCATGCCTGATCTGGGACAGAGCACCAACAAAGCCATGAGTTTACCAGAGAAAAAGCTAAATGTGCATGCCTGGTCTGGGACAGAGCACCAACAAAGCCATGAGTTTACCAGAGAAAAAGCTAAATGTGCATGCCTGGTCTGGGACAGAGCACCAACAAACTATGAGTTTACCAGAGAAAAAGCTAAATGTGCATGCCTGGTCTGGGACAGAGCACCAACAAACTATGAGTTTACCAGAGAAAAAACTAAATGTGCATGCCTGGTCTGGGTCAGAGGACAAACAAAGCCATGAGTTTATCAGTGAAAAAGATAAATGTGCATGCCTAGTCTGGGACAGAGCACTGAAAAAGCCATGAGATTATCAGTGAAAAAGCTAAATGGGCACACATGGTGTGGGAGAGACCACCAACAAAGCCACAAGTTTATCAGTGAAAACCTAAATGTGCATGCCTGGTCTAGGACAGAGCACCAAAAAAGCCATGAGTTTATCAGAGAAAAAGCTAAATAAGCATGCCTGGTCTGGAATAGAGCACTAAGAAAGCCTTGAGTTTATTATGAAAAAGCTAAATGTGCATGTCTGCTGTGGGACAGAGCACCAACAAAGCCATGAGTTTATCAGAGAAAAATTTAAATGTACATGCCTGATCACAGACAGGGCACCGAAAAAGCCATGCATTTATAAGAGAAAAAGCTAAATGTGCATGCATGGTCTGGGACACATCAACTACAAAGCCATGAGTTTATCAGTGAAAAAGCTAAAAGTGCATGCCAGGTCAGGGACAGAGCACAGACAAAGCCACGAGTTTCTCAGTGAAAAAACTAAATAACAATGCCTGGTCTAGGACAGAGCACTGACAAACCGATGACTTTATCTGTGAAAAAGCTAACTGTGCATGCCTGGTGTGGGACAGAGCATCAATAAAGCCATGCGTTTATCAGAGAAAAAGCTAAATGTGCATGTCTGCTGTGGGACAGAGCACCAACAAAGCCATGAGTTTATCAGAGAAAAATTTAAATGTACATGCCTGATCACAGACAGGGCACCGAAAAAGCCATGCATTTATAAGAGAAAAAGCTAAATGTGCATGCATGGTCTGGGACACATCAACTACAAAGCCATGAGTTTATCAGTGAAAAAGCTAAAAGTGCATGCCAGGTCAGGGACAGAGCACAGACAAAGCCACGAGTTTCTCAGTGAAAAAACTAAATAACAATGCCTGGTCTAGGACAGAGCACTGACAAACCGATGACTTTATCTGTGAAAAAGCTAACTGTGCATGCCTGGTGTGGGACAGAGCATCAATAAAGTCATGCGTTTATCAGAGAAAAAGCTAAATGTGCATGTTTGTTCTGGGACAGAACAACAACAAAACCACAGAAAAAATGCACCAAAAGGACCATGAAAAACACAATTTAGTGAATAAAAGCAAATAAAATACCAGTATGCAGTCCAAGTACACAATGTTTACAGACCAACAACAAAGCCATGAGTTTATCACAGAAAAAGCTAAACATTTATGCCTGGTCTAGGACAGAGAAAGCCATGAGTGTATCGTAAAAAAGCTAAATATGGGACAGAGCACCAACAAAGTGATGAGTTTATCAGACAAAAAGCTAAATATGCATTCCTGATTTGGGACAGAGCCACAAGTTTATCAGTGAAAAAGCTAAATGTGCATGCTTGGTCTGGGACACAGCACTGACAAAGCCATAAGTTTACTGTGAAAAAGCGAAATATGCATGCAAGGTCTGGGACAGACCACCAATAAAGCCACAAGTTTATCAGTGAAAAAGCTAAATGTGCATGTCTGATCTTGGACAGAGCACTGACAAAGCCATAAGTTTATCAATGAAAAAGTTAAATAAGCATGCCTGGTCTGGGACAGAGTACTGAGTAAGCCAGTGAGAAAGCTAAATGTGAATGCTTGGTCTGGGAGGGACCAGCAACAAAGCCACAAGTTTATCTGTGAAAAAGCTAAATGTGCATGCCTGGTCTAGGACAGAGCACCGAAAAAACTATGAGTTTATTAGAGAAAAGGCCAAATGTTTATGCATGGTCTGGGAAAGAGCACCAATAAAGCCATGAGTTTATCAGTGAAAAAGCTAAATAAGCATGCCAAGTCTTGGACAGAGCACTGACAAAGCCATTAGTTTAACAAGAAAAGCTAAATGTGCATGCCTGGTCTGGGACAGACCACCAACAAAGCCACAAGATTATCAGTGAAAAATCTAAATGTGCATGCCTGGTCTAGGACAGAGCACCAGAAAAGCCACGGGTTTATCAGAGAAAAAGCTAAATGTTTAGACCTGGTTTGGGACAGAGCACAGACAAAGCCATGAGTTTATCAGAGAAAAATCTAAATGTGCATGCCTGGTATGGGACAGAGCACCTACAAAGACATGAGATTATCAGAGAAAAAGCTAAATGTGCATACCTGGTCTGGGACAGACCACCGACAAAGCCATGAGTTTATCAGTGAAAAAGCTAAATGTGCATGCCTGGTCTGGGGCACAGCACCAACAAAGCCATGAGATTATCAGTGAAAAAGCTAAATATGCACACTTCATCTGGGAGAGATGACCAACAAATCCACAAGTTTATCAGTGAAAAAGCTAAACGTGCATGCCTGGTCGAGGACAGAGCACCAAAAAAGCCATGAGTTTATCAGTGAAAAAGCTAAATATGCATACCTGGACTTGGACAGAGCACTGTGAAAGCCATGAGATTATCATGAAAATGCTAAATGTGCATGCCTGGTCTGGGAGAGAGACCCAACAAAGCCATGAGTTTATCAGTGAAAAAGAAAAATGTGCACGCTTCATCTGGGAGAGATGACCAACAGATCCACAAGTTTATCAGTGAAAAAGCTAAATGTGCATGCCTGGTCGAGGATAGAGCACCGAAAAAGCCATGCGTTTATCAGTGAAAAAGCTAAATATGCATACCTGGACTGGGACAGAGCACTGTGAAAGCCAAGAGTTTACCATGAAAATGCTAAATGTGCATGCCTGGTTTGGGAGAGAGCACCAACAAAGCCATGAGTTTATCAGAGAAAAAGCTAAATGTGCATGTCTGGTCTGGGAAACAGCACCTACAAAGTCACAAGATTATCAGTGAAAAAGATAAACATGCATTCCTGGTCTAGGACGGAGCACTGACAAAGCCATGAGTTTATCAGAGAAAGAGCTAAATATGCATGCCTGGTCTAGGACAGACCACCAATAAAGCCACAAGTTTATCAGTGAAAAAGCTAAATGTGCATGCCTGGTTGAGGATAGAGCACCGAAAAAGCCATGAGTTTATCAGTGAAAAAGCTAAATATGCATACCTGGACTGGGATAGAGTACTGTGAAAGTCATGAGTTTATCATGAAAATGCTAAATGTGCATGCCTGGTTTGGGAGAGAGCACCAACAAAGCCATGAGTTTATCAGAGAAAGCTAAATGGGCATGTCTGGTCTGGGACACAGCACCTACAAAGTCACAAGATTATCAGTGAAAAAGATCAACATGCATTCCTGGTCTAGGACGGAGCACTGACAAAGCCATGAGTTTATCAGAGAAAGAGCTAAATATGCATGCCTGGTCTAGGACAGACCACCAACAAAGTCAAGAGTTTATCAAAGAAAAAGCAAAATGTGCATGCCTGGTCTGGGACACAGCACCTACAAAGTCACAAGATTATCAGTGAAAAAGATAAACATGCATTCCTGGTCTAGGACGGAGCACTGACAAAGCCATGAGTTTATCAGAGAAAGAGCTAAATATGCATGCCTGGTCTAGGACAGACCACCAACAAAGCCAAGAGTTTATCAAAGAAAAAGCAAAATGTGCATGCCTGGTCTGGGAAAGAGGACATCCAAAGCCATGAGTTTATCAGAGAAAAAGCTAAATGTGCATGTCTGGTCTGGGACAGATCACCAACAAAGCCAAGAGTTTATCAAAGAAAAAGCAAAATGTGCATGCCTGGTCTGGGAAAGAAGACATCCAAAGCCATGAGTTTATCAGAGAAAAAGCTAAATGTGCATGCCTGGTCCTGGATAGAGCACTACAAAGCCATGAGGGAAAAAGCTAAATGTGCATGCCTGGTCTGGGATAGAGCACCGACAAAGCCATGAGTTTACTGTGAAAAAGATACATGTGCATGCCTGGTCTGGGACAGACCACCAATAAAGCCACAAGTTTATCAGTGAAAAAGTTAAATGTGCATCCCTGGACTGGGATAGAGCACTGTGAAAGCCATGAGTTTATCATGAAAATGCTAAATGTGCATGCCTGGTCTGGTAGAGAGCACCAACAAAGCCATGAATTTATCAGAGAAAAAGCTAAAGGTGCATACCTGGTCTGGAACAGAGCACCAACAAAGCCATGAGTTTATCATGAAAAAGCTAAATGTGCATGCCTGGTCTGGGAGAGACCACTGAGAAAGTCAGTAGTTTATCAGAGAAAAAGCTAAATGTGCATGCCTGGTCTGGGACAGACCACCGACAGAGCCATGAGTTTATCAGTGAAAAAGCTAAATGTGCATGCCTGGTTGAGGACAGAGCACTGACAAAGCCATGAGATTATCAGTGAAAAAGCTAAATGTGCATGCTTCATCTGGGAGAGATGACCAACAAATCCACAAGTTTATCAGTGAAAAAGCTAAATGTGCAAGCCAGGTCAAGGACAGAGCACTGACAAAGCCATGAGTTTATCAGAGAAAAAGCTAAATGTGCATGCCTGGTCTGGGAGAGACCACTGAGAAAGTCAGTAGTTTATCAGAGAAAAAGCTAAATGTGCATGCCTGGTCTGGGACAGACCACCGACAGAGCCATGAGTTTATCAGTGAAAAAGTTAAATGTGTAAGTCTGGTCTTGGACACAGCACCAACAAAGCCATGAGAT
This sequence comes from Protopterus annectens, assembly GCF_019279795.1. Classification (NCBI taxonomy): domain Eukaryota; kingdom Metazoa; phylum Chordata; order Ceratodontiformes; family Protopteridae; genus Protopterus; species Protopterus annectens. Next base: position 785,426,719 of record NC_056726.1, on the reverse strand, counting down.
TATCAGTGAAAAAGCTAAATGTGCATGCTTCATCTGGGAAAGATGACCAACAAATCCACAAGTTTATCAGTGAAAAAGCTAAATGTGCATGCCTGGTTGAGGACAGAGCACAGGAAAAGCCATGAGTTTACAAGTGAAAAAGCTAAATATGTATACCTGGACTGGGATAGAGCACTGTGAAAGCCATCAGTTTATCATGAAAAAGCTAAAAATGCATGCCTGGTCTGGGACAGAGCACCTACAAAGCCACAAGTTTATCAGTGAAAAAGCTAAATATTTATGCCTGGTTTGGGACAGACCACCAATAAAGCCACAAGTTTATCAGTGAAAAAGCACAACCAAAGCCATGAGTTTATCAATGAAAAAGCTAAATGTGCATGCCTGATCTTGGACAGAGCACTGACAAAGCCATAAGTTTATCAATGAAAAAGTTAAATAAGCATGCCTGGTCTGGGACAGAGTACTGAGTAAGCCAGTGAGAAAGCTAAATGTGCATGCCTGATCTTGGACAGAGCACTGACAAAGCCATAAGTTTATCAATGAAAAAGTTAAATAAGCATGCCTGGTCTGGGACAGAGTACTGAGTAAGCCAGTGAGAAAGCTAAATGTGAATGCTTGGTCTGGGAGGGACCAGCAACAAAGCCACAAGTTTATCTGTGAAAAAGCTAAATGTGCATGCCTGGTCTAGGACAGAGCACCGAAAAAACTATGAGTTTATTAGAGAAAAAGCCAAATGTTTATGCATGGTCTGGGAAAGAGCACCAATAAAGCCATGAGTTTATCAGTGAAAAAGCTAAATAAGCATGCCAAGTCTTGGACAGAGCACTGACAAAGCCATTAGTTTAACAAGAAAAGCTAAATGTGCATGCCTGGTCTGGGACAGACCACCAACAAAGCCACAAGATTATCAGTGAAAAATCTAAATGTGCATGCCTGGTCTAGGACAAAGCACCAGAAAAGCCACGGGTTTATCAGAGAAAAAGCTAAATGTTTAGACCTGGTTTGGGACAGAGCACAGACAAAGCCATGAGTTTATCAGAGAAAAATCTAAATGTGCATGCCTGGTATGGGACAGAGCACCTACAAAGACATGAGATTATCAGAGAAAAAGCTAAATGTGCATACCTGGTCTGGGACAGACCACCGACAAAGCCATGAGTTTATTAGTGAAAAAGCTAAATGTGCATGCCTGGTCTGGGGCACAGCACCAACAAAGCCATGAGATTATCAGTGAAAAAGCTAAATATGCACACTTCATCTGGGAGAGATGACCAACAAATCCACAAGTTTATCAGTGAAAAAGCTAAACGTGCATGCCTGGTCAAGGACAGAGCACCAAAAAAGCCATGAGTTTATCAGTGAAAAAGCTAAATATGCATACCTGGACTTGGACAGAGCACTGTGAAAGCCATGAGATTATCATGAAAATGCTAAATGTGCATGCCTGGCCTGGGAGAGGGACCCAACAAAGCCATGAGTTTATCAGTGAAAAAGAAAAATGTGCACGCTTCATCTGGGAGAGATGACCAACAGATCCACAAGTTTATCAGTGAAAAAGCTAAATGTGCATGCCTGGTCGAGGATTGAGCACCAAAAAAGCCATGCGTTTATCAGTGAAAAAGCTAAATATGCATACCTGGACTGGGACAGAGCACTGTGAAAGCCAAGAGTTTACCATGAAAATGCTAAATGTGCATGCCTGGTTTGGGAGAGAGCACCAACAAAGCCATGAGTTTATCAGAGAAAAAGCTAAATGTGCATGTCTGGTCTGGGAAACAGCACCTACAAAGTCACAAGATTATCAGTGAAAAAGATAAACATGCATTCCTGGTCTAGGACGGAGCACTGACAAAGCCATGAGTTTATCAGAGAAAGAGCTAAATATGCATGCCTGGTCTAGGACAGACCACCAACAAAGTCAAGAGTTTATCAAAGAAAAAGCAAAATGTGCATGCCTGGTCTGGGACACAGCACCTACAAAGTCACAAGATTATCAGTGAAAAAGATAAACATGCATTCCTGGTCTAGGACGGAGCACTGACAAAGCCATGAGTTTATCAGAAAAAGAGCTAAATATGCATGCCTGGTCTAGGACAGACCACCAATAAAGCCACAAGTTTATCAGTGAAAAAGCTAAATGTGCATGCCTGGTTGAGGATAGAGCACCGAAAAAGCCATGAGTTTATCAGTGAAAAAGCTAAATATGCATACCTGGACTGGGATAGAGTACTGTGAAAGTCATGAGTTTATCATGAAAATGCTAAATGTGCATGCCTGGTTTGGGAGAGAGCACCAACAAAGCCATGAGTTTATCAGAGAAAGCTAAATGGGCATGTCTGGTCTGGGACACAGCACCTACAAAGTCACAAGATTATCAGTGAAAAAGATCAACATGCATTCCTGGTCTAGGACGGAGCACTGACAAAGCCATGAGTTTATCAGAGAAAGAGCTAAATATGCATGCCTGGTCTAGGACAGACCACCAACAAAGCCAAGAGTTTATCAAAGAAAAAGCAAAATGTGCATGACTGGTCTGGTAAAGAGGACATACAAAGGCATGAGTTTATCAGAGAAAAAGCTAAATGTGCATGCCTGGTCCTGGATAGAGCACTACAAAGCCATGAGGGAAAAAGCTAAATGTGCATACCTGGTCTGGGATAGAGCACCGACAAAGCCATGAGTTTACTGTGAAAAAGATACATGTGCATGCCTGGTCTGGGACAGACCACCAATAAAGCCACAAGTTTATCAGTGAAAAAGCTAAATGTGCATGCCTGGTCTGGGACAGAGCACCAACAAAGCCACGAGTTTATCAGTGAAAAAGTTAAATGTGCATCCCTGGACTGGGATAGAGCACTGTGAAAGCCATGAGTTTATCATGAAAATGCTAAATGTGCATACCTGGTCTGGAACAGAGCACCAACAAAGCCATGAGTTTATCATGAAAAAGCTAAATGTGCATGCCTGGTCTGGGAGAGAGCACTGAGAAAATTATTAGTTTATCAGTGAAAAAGCTGAATGTGCAAGCCTGGTGTGGGACACAGCACCAACAAAGCCATGAGATTATCAGTGAAAAAGCTAAATGTGCATGCTTCATCTGGGAGAGATGACCAACAAATCCACAAGTTTATCAGTGAAAAAGCTAAATGTGCATGCCTGGTTGAGGACAGAGCACTGACAAAGCCATGAGATTATCAGTGAAAAAGCTAAATGTGCATACTTCATCTGGGAGAGATGACCAACAAATCCACAAGTTTATCAGTGAAAAAGCTAAATGTGCAAGCCTGGTCGAGGACAGAGCACTGACAAAGCCATGAGTTTATCAGAGAAAAAGCTAAATGTGCATGCCTGGTCTGGGAGAGACCACTGAGAAAGTCAGTAGTTTATCAGAGAAAAAGCTAAATGTGCATGCCTGGTCTGGGACAGACCACCGACAGAGCCATGAGTTTATCAGTGAAAAAGCTAAATGTGTAAGTCTGGTCTGGGACACAGCACCAACAAAGCCATGAGATTATCAGTGAAAAAGCTAAATGTGCATGCCTGGTTGAGGACAGAGCACAGAAAAAGCCATGAGTTTATCAGTGAAAAAGCTAAATATGCATACCTGGACTGGGATAGAGCACTGTGAAAGCCATCAGTTTATCATGAAAAAGCTAAAAATGCATGCCTGGTCTGGGACAGAGCACCTACAAAGCCACAAGTTTATCAGTGAAAAAGCTAAATGTTTATGCCTGGTTTGGGACAGACCACCAATAAAGCCACAAGTTTATCAGTGAAAAAGCACAACCAAAGCCATGAGTTTATCAATGAAAAAGCTAAATAAGCATGCCAAGTCTTGGAGAAAGCAAGTTTATCAGTGAAAAAGCACAACCAAAGCCATGAGTTTATCAATGAAAAAGCTAAATAAGCATGCCAAGTCTTGGAGAAAGCACTGACAAAGCCATGAGTTTATCATGAAACAGCTATATCTGCATGCCTGGAATGGGACAGAGCCTGGACAAAGCCATGAGTTTATCAGAGTAAAAGCTAAATGTGCATGCCTGATCTGGGAGAGAGCACCAGCAAAGCCATGAGTTTATCAGTGAAAAAGCTAAATGTGCATGCCTGGTCGGGGACAGAGCACAGACAAAGTCGATTTTATCAGAGAAAAATCTAAATGTGCATGCCTGATCTGGGAGAGAGCACCTACAAAGCCATGAGTTTATCATGAAAAAGCTACACAGCCATGAGTTTATCAGTGAAAAGGCTAAATGTGCATGCCTGGTCATGGACAAAGCACCAACAAAGTCATGAGTTTATCAGTGAAAAAGCTAAATATGCATGCCTGGTCTGGGAAAGAGAACCTATAAAGCCATGAGTTTATCATGAAAAAGCTAAATAAGCATGCATGGTCTGGGACAGAGCACTGATAAAGCCATGAGTTTATCTGGAAAAAGCTAAATGTGCATGGCTGGTCTGGGATAGAGCAGCTAAATAGCCATGAGATTATCAGAGAAAAATGAAAATGTTTATGCTTGTTCCGGGACAGAGCTCCAACAAAGTCATGAGTTTATCGGTGATAAAGCTAAATGTGCAAGCATGGTCTGGGACGGAGCACCTACAAAGCCATGAGTTTTTTAGTGCAAAAGCTACAGGTGCATCCCTGGTCAGGGACAGAGAACTTATAAAGCCATGAGTTTATCATATAAAAAAGCTAAATGTCTCCCTGGTCTGGGAGTGAGCACTGGTCAGGGACAGGGCACCAACAAAGCCATGAGTTTATCAGTGAAAAAGCTAAATGTGCATGCCTGGTCAGAGACAGAGCACTGACAAAGCAATGAGTTTATCATGGAAACGCTAAATATACATGCCTGTTCTGGGACACAGCACATACAAAGCCATGAGTTTATCAGTGAAAAAGCTAAATGTGCATGACTGGTCTGGGACACAGAACCTATAACGCCAGGAGTTTATCATGGAAAAGCTAATAAGCATGCCTGGTCTGGGAAAGAGCACCTACAAAGGCATGAGTTTATCTGTGAAAAATCTAAATGTGCATGCCTGGTCTGGGACAGACCACCAACAAAGCCACAAGTTTATCAATGAAAAAGCTAAATGTGCATGCCTGGTCTGGGACAGAGCACCAAACAAGCCATGTGTTTATCAGAGAAAAAACTAAATGTGCATGCCTGGTCGGGGACAGAGCACCTACAAAGCCATGAGTTTATCTGTGAAAAAGCTAAATGTGCATGCCTGGTCTGGGACAGACCACCAACAAAGCCACAAGTTTATCAATGAAAAAGCTAAATGTGCATGCCTGGTCAAGGACAGAGCACCTACAAAGCCATGAGTTTATCACTGAAAAAGCTTAATGTGCATGCCTGGTCTGGGACAGACCATCGACAAAGCCATGAGTTTATTAGTGAAAAAGCTAATAAGCATGCCTGGTCTGGGACAGAGCACCTACAAAGCCATGAGTTTGTCTGTGAAAAAACTAAATGTGCATGCCTGGTCTGGGACAGACCACCAATAAAGCCACACGTTTATCAATGAAAAAGCTAAATGTGCATGCCTGGTCTGGGACAGAGCACCAAACAAGCCATGAGTTTATCAGAGAAAAAGCTAAATGTGCATGCCTGGTCGGGGACAGAGCACCTACAAAGCCATGAGTTTATCACTGAAAAAGCTTAATGTGCATGCCTGGTCAGGGACAGAGTCCCAACAAAGCCATGAGTTTCTCAGTGAAACAAATAATAAGCCTGCCTGGTTTGGGATAGACCAGTGACAAAGCCATGAGTTTATCTGTGAGAAAACTAAATGTGCATGCCTGGTCTGGGACAGACCACCAACAAAGCCACAAGTTTATCAATGAAAAAGCTAAATGTGCATGCCTGGTCAGGGACAGAGCACCTACAAAGCCATGAGTTTATCACTGAAAAAGCTTAATGTGCATGCCTGGTCTGGGACAGACCATCGACAAAGCCATGAGTTTATTAGTGAAAAAGCTAATAAGCATGCCTGGTCTGGGACAGAGCACCTACAAAGCCATGAGTTTGTCTGTGAAAAAACTAAGTGTGCATGCCTGGTCTGGGACAGACCACCAATAAAGCCACAAGTTTATCACTGAAAAAGCCAAATGTGCATGCCTGATCAGGGACAGAGCACCTACAAAGCCATGAGTTTATCAGTGAAAAAGCTAAACGTGCATGCCTTGTCTGGGATAATGAACCTATAAAGCCATGAGTTTGTCATGAAAAAGCTAAATGTGCATGCCTGGTCTTGGAAAGAGCACTGATAAAACCATTAGTTTATCAGTGAAAGAGCTCAATGTGCATGCCTGGTCTGGGATAAAGAACCTATAAAGCCATGAGTTTATCAAAAAAAAGCTAAATATGCATGCCTGGTCTGGGAGTGAGCACTGACAAATCCATGAGTTTACATGTGAAAAAGCTAAATGTGCATGGCTGGTCTGGGAGTGAGCACTGACAAATCCATGAGTTTACATGTGAAAAAGCTAAATGTGCATGGCTGGTCTGGGACGGAGCAGCTAAATAGTAATGAGATTATCAGAGAAAAATGTAAATGTTTATGCTTGTTCTGGGACAGAGCTCCAACAAAGTCATGAGTTTATCCGTGATAAAGCTAAATGTGCAAGCATGGTCTGGGACGGAGCACCTACAAAGCCATGAGTTTTTTACTGAAAAAGCTACAGGTGCATCCCTGGTCAGGGACAGAGAACTTATAAAGCCATGAGTTTATCATATGAAAAAGCTAAATGTGCATGCCTGGTCTGGGGCAGAGCACCTACAAAGATATGAGTTTATCTGTTAAAAATCTAAATGTGCATGCTTGGTCTGGGACAGACCACCAACAAAGCCACAAGTTTATCAATATAAAAGCTAAATGTGCATGCCTGGTCAGGGACAGAGCACCTACAAAGCCATGAGTTTATCATTGAAAAAGCTTAATGTGCATGCCTGGTCTGGGACAGACCACCAACAAAGCCACAAGTTTATCAGTGAAAAAGCCAAATGTGCATGCCTGGTCTGGGATAAAGAACCTATAAAGCCATGAGTTTATCAAAAAAAAAGCTAAATAAGCAAGCCTGGTCTGGGAGTGAGCACTGACAAATCCATGTGTTTACCTGTGAAAAAGCTAAATGTGCATGCCTGGTCTGGGACAGCAGCTAAAAAGTCATGAGTTTATCAGAGAAAAATGTAAATGTTTATGCTTGTTCTGGGACAGAGCACCAACAAAGCCATTAGTTTATTGACAAAAAAGCTAAATGTGCATGCCTCGTCTGGGACAGACCAACAACAAAACCACAAGTTTATCATGAAAAAAGCTAAATCTGCATGCCTGGTCTGGGACAGTGCACCAACAAAGCCATGACTTTATCAGTGAAAAAGCTAAAAGTGCATGCCGGTTTGGTATAGAGCACTTGCAAAGCCTTGAGTTTATCAGTGAAAAAGCTAAGCATGCCTGGTCTGGGACATAGCACTTAAAAAAGCAATGAGTTTTCCTTTGTAAAAGCCAAATGTGCATGCCTGGTCTGGGACAGAGCAGTGAAAAAGCCATGGTTTTATCAGAGAAAAAGCTAAATGTTTATGCCTGTTCTGGGACAGATCACCAACAAAACCATGAGTTTATCTGTAAAAAAAACTAAATTTGCATGCCTGCTCTGGGGCAGATAACCTATAAAGCCATGAGTTTATCATGAAAAAGCTAAAAATGCATGCCTGGTCTGAGACAGAGCACCAACAAAGCCATGAGTTTATCATGAAAAAGCTAAATGTACATGCATTGTCTGGGACAGACCACCAACAAAGCTGTGAGTTCATAATGAAAAAGCTAAATGTGCATGCCTTGTCTGGGTCAGACCACCAACAAAGCCATGAGCTTATCATGAAAAAGCTAAATGTGCATGCCTGGTCTAGGACAGAGAACCTGCAAAGCCATAAGTTTATCTGTGAAAAAGCTAAATGTACATGCCTGGTCTGGGACAGACCACTGACAAAGCCATGCGTTTATCATGAAAAAGCTAAATGTGCATGCCTGGTGTAGGACAGAGAACCTACAAAGCCATACGTTTATCTGCGAAAAAGCAATGTTCATGCCTGGTCTGGGGCAGAAAACCTACATAGCCTTATGTTTTTCATAGAAAAAGCTAAATGTGCATGTCTGATTGGGGAGACCGCACCGATAAAGTCACGAGTTTATCATGAAAAAGCTAAATGTGCATGCCTGGTCTAGGGCAGAGAACCAACAAAGCCTTCAGTTTATCATGAATAAGCTAAATGTGCATGCATCCTTATCTCAGAAAATCACAGCTAAAAGTATTATCTGATTAGCAACTGCACTTCTCATGTTCTCTTCCTGATAAAGATGCACTTTATGCTGACCATAATAAGTCTGAGCAATTTGACAGCAAAAATATTTTTCTGCTGATCAGCCTCATTTATTTTGTATAACTATTAGGTTTTATACAGTGTTCAGGATGCAACTATAAAATGTGAAGCTGAATCAGCCTATTGGTTAATAAAAGAATACATAAACAGAGATGTTAGTTTGCCACAACATTGCAGTTGCACAGCTTTTCACATGGCTTAACAACTAATTACTTTAATGTCATGTTTGTTACATCAGACTAGAGAGCAGTAGTTAAACAGAAGTAGTTGGAGAGGAAGGAAAGAAGAGCATGACGGAGATATTGCTAAAATAAGGTTTTCTTATAGATGTTCCTCTGTTGCAATTATTATACTGTCCTCTGCATGTGTTAAAAGAAGTGGAATTATTAACCCTTCAGGTATTATATACCCTGCCTCCTTCATTTTGTATTCTATTTCACATACTATCATATTCATAACTAATGCAAAGAGTATACAAATCATTGGGCATCCCCGTCTTACATTACTCTTCATATGTACCTCTTGGCTTAACCAGCCATTTACAAGTATTTTTACTTTATTATTACTATATGCAGACACACATAATTTCCTAACTTTTGCAGTAACATTATATTCTTTCATTAGTACCCATAAGATGTCATGTCCAAATATATCAAATGCCTTAATAAGGTCTATCATGATTTTTGCTTCTTTTTTTCTATTCATAATATTATTCACAATGTCTCTGTTGTTAATAATTCTTGACAACCCTTCCCCTTAAAGTATATTTGCTACTTTCCATAATATTTTCCATTTTAGTTTTAAACTCTTTTGTATTATTTTCATAAAGATCGTATAATCATTATTATTCCATAGTACTGGTCTCCAGTTTTTTAATTGTCTTCTATCTTCCTTCTTCCATTTGAATTTAAACATTCTACTGCATAATTCTTTATACATAAATAAATAAATCCTGTTTTTCCACCTGAGAAATTAAGAAATGGCTTACAGTTTCAGAGCAGTCCTTGGTCAATTGTGATTGTTTCTTAACACATACTTGTCTTTGCTTTGTGATTGTTTCCAGCCCCCTCATACGAGCAACTAACAGGGTCTCTACCCGCTTCGCTCCCCACCCTGCCCCCTATTACCTCCCACCCCCAGTGGTCCCACCTTTATTGCACTCAAACCCCTCCCATCTTTCCAATAGCCAACCACAGCGCTAACCCAACACTACCTCCTCCATCTTCCCTTTACCATCACACCTCCTCAACTAACATGTACAAGCTTACCTTTCCTATGCTCACTGCATGCACTCTCCTTGCATATCTTACATCCTACCAAAGCTCCATCATTCCCCCACTCAACCACTACCACTGTACTACTACTCACACCACCACTCATGTCTCACCCACACTCAGCTCCCCTCCCACCAGCTCAACCATCCCTATACACCCCCCACATATTCTACTAACTATATTACTCAAACATAAAGCATCCCTACAACTTAACATAGTAACCCTCCCACCATACCTATTACCCACAGAGCACAATCATACAGTTTCCCTTATAAACAAACACATTCAAAAACTGAGAAAACTAATGATCTCATGCATATCAAAACTAGCCCTAAGTGGAGACATCCACTCCAACCCTGGCCCTACCATCTCCAACCCCAATCCTCATAATCAGACTAGAAACCACAACTTCTCCCACATTACAGCCAATAGAAACCCAAGTGACTTCCTTCTACTAAGCCTACATATTAGAAGTATATTCAACAAAGTCCATGAACTCCATGCCACCATAGACTTGTACTCCCCAGATATAGTCATCCTGACAGAAACCTGGCTAAAACCTCACATTACCAGTGAGCAAATACTCCCTACAGGTTATGACATACTAAGAGTAGACCGGCTAAACAAAAAAGGAGGTGGTGTAGCTATAATATTTAAACAGCATCTAAACATCCAGATCTTAAAATCATCAGCTCCACAAATAGGCAATGAAGAAATAATATATACCAACCTCAAAATTAACCAAAAAAAACCATCAACATAATTGGATGCTACTTCCCACCTGGCCAAAACATCCCTCCACTAGAAAACCTCCTCAGCTGGTCTACCCACCATCTCCCCAAGAAACTATCATCTTAGGTGATTTCAATATTGACTGGCAATCCTGTTCTGGTAACAATCCAACCCATCATGTACACCTTCATGGCTTCACCCAACTAGTCCAGTCACCAACCAGGATAAATAAAAACTCCAGCAAGCACACTACCCTGGATTGGATACTAGTCAGTAAGAGCCCCCAGTCATATATAACAGGCTGCTTATCAGATAGCCTCAGTGATCACTCCCCAACATTCCTACTCAAAAAATACCTATACTAAGCTAAACCTGTCATCTACCGTCAAATACGTAAAAAACTAAACTTTAACCCACTCACATTGGTCTGATCCCTCAAAGAATGTAACTGGCATCCTCTAAAGTACCTCAGTCTAGATGACGCAGTTGAATTTTTTAATACTACCTTCCTGAACATCCTTAATTACCATGCCCCCATAAGATTTTCCAGAACCAAAGCACAACCCTCTCCATTGCTACAGAAAACCGCTAAGTCAGAAATGAAAAACAGGGATAAAGCCTGGGAGCACTGGCACAAAACCAAAGCCCCATCAGTTAGACAGAAATTCCTAGAACTACGCAACAGAGTCAAAAAGCTAATAAAACAGGACAAATTCCAATACTACCAGTCTGCCCTAGACTCTTCATAACACAGCCCCAAACAATTCTGGTCCTCCATAAACTCCATCCTCCACCCAGGTAAAGTCAGTACCCCTCCTTCTAACATCCCTCACTCCTCAGAAAATATTGCTACCTCATTCAACACACACTTCACCCAAACTATACTATCACTAGCTAAACAACACAACCCCCCCCTCCCCTCCAACCCACACCTTCAACTAGTAATCTCCCCACTGCCTTCTCTTTTTCTCCTGTACCTACCTCCAACATAAAAAAACTCTTAACTAAACTTAAACCTACCGAGTTAGCAGCAGACAAACTCCCAAGTGAATACCTACAAATTGCAGATGATGCTCTGGCCTACCCAGTATCCATCTTGATTAACTGATCTCTGTCAGAAAGTTACGTTCCCACACTGTGGAAAGTATTACATATAATTCCCCTGCACAAAGGCGGACCCTCCGCAGAACTAACCAATTACCGCCCCATAGCTATTCTCTCTCCACTCTCCAAAATACTAGAGAGATGCATATATTCTCAGGTCTCAGACTACCTACTTACTAACAACCTCCTTTCCAGTACTCAGCATGGTTTCCGACCAAACCATAGCACCACCACTGCCTTACTCTCCTTTACTAACACTATTCTTCAGCATAAAAACAATGGCTATCTCTCCTCTGCTACTTTCCTAGACCTATCTAAAGCATTTGACATGGTCCCACACAAACAAATTATCTCTGTCCTCAATAACCTATCCTTCTCACAATCAGTCACCAACTGGTTTCAGAGTTACCTGTCTGACCGCCAGCAATCCGTTGTATGGCAGAATAACATATCTCCCCAACTACCTGTCTCCATAGGGGTTCCCCAAGGATCCATCCTTGGACCCCCACTCTTCTCTGTTTACACCAATAATCTAGCCTCTGCCACCAAACATGGCACACTCATACAATATGCAGATGACTCGATCATCATCTGCTCAGCCCAGTCCCTACCCAAACTGCAAAAAGTCACACAGGAAGCCTTTTCCTCTGTTGAAACATGGTTATCCAATGCCCAATTAATACTCAACCCAAACAAAACTAAACTACTCATCTTCCAACCCACCAAACATACTCAAAACAACTCTCACTTTAACATCACAGCAAAAGACAACACCACTATATACCCAACTGAACACACCAAATTGCTAGGAGTGGAAATAGACAGTAAACTAAAATTTGACATTCACATATCCATGTCCATAAAAAAAGTCCACAAAAAACTAGGAGCGTTATACAGAAATAAGCAATTTCTCACCAAAGCAGCAAAGATTTCAATAGCAAATTCCCACCTTATCTCCACCCTACTTTATGCCTCTTCAATATATACCAACCTAAGGCAATGTGATCTAAACAAGCTAGAGACCTGCTACAACCAAATCGCCAAATTTGCCACAGGGGCATCCTACCATAGTCACCACTGTCTCTCACTTGCTGAACTGGGGTGGCTTGAACTCCCTCACCTCCTTCAGTGGTATCAACTCTCATTCGCAGGGGGAAACTAGTAAACCATCCACTTAATGTCCCATCCCTCCAGAATCTACTCCAACCCTATCGCACCACCAGACCACTAAGATCCAGCAACAAAAATCACTTGCAGATCACTAAAGCCAATATATCTCTGCTGGTGAAGCACTATTCTCTTGCGCCATAGCCAAATTATGGAACTCACTCCCACCCACAATTACCTCTGTACCATCATGCAGCCACTTCAAAACTTTACTAAAAGCGCACCTGAAAACATGCTGGCTATGCCCTTGCAACTTCCACTCTAATATCATCCACCCCATCCAACTACTACCTTTCTCTCCACTCGACTAACTGCCTTGATTATAGCAAGCTCAGATGCTCATAAGCCTAGTACTTATTATACAGCAGGAACTTCTCATTGTAACATTTGTTAATGTCTGTTATGTACTTCACAGATAAAGATTCTAGTTGTCTACTGATGTACTATGTCCTTCATCTGTAAATATGTTGCAAGTAATTGCTATGTTAAATTGTTAATCGCTCTGTAATACAATGTAACTACTGTCTGTTTATTTTACAGTGGAGCTTTTCTCCCCGGGCCTCCGGTGAAAATGGACCTACGTCCAGTCGGACACTCCCGGTCAACAAATTTAAATAAATAAATAAACATAAAACCTTCATTTAACAATTCATTCAAAATATTTTTTAAAAATTTATTTTTATCAATCCCTTAAATTTTTATACATTTCATATTCTGGCCCTGCAGCCAAATCTATATTTACTTGTCCTGACACTTTATCTAGTTCATTTAAAGATATCTACTTTTTCAACTCTTTATTCCTTTTTTTCTGTTAACCATTTTAGTTTCCGTGTTTTTTTCTTTAAATATTTCTTGTCCATATTTATAATACCCTATTCATAATCTTTTCCAGAGTTATTTCTATTTCTTCTTTTACATTTTTAACATTTTTATTTATCTCATTACGCTACCATCTTCCTTTGCTAATCTGCTTAAGTAACTCAATGCTTCTCTTTTTCCTTGTAAAAGATATATTTGCTTATATAACAATTCTTTTATTTTTACTTGATTTCGTTCATATAATTATTTTTCTTTGTCAAAGTGCCCTCCATCATTATGTTCTTAATCTTCCAATGCATTGTTATATGTTCTTTTATATTTTTCTTTCTCTACTTTTCTCATGTCATATTGCTACTGTAAAAAAATGTTTAATATTTTTCCTTAAATATCATCCATCATTCAAACCAATTTTTATAAAATGTTCTCACAGTAATATATTTCCATAACTGTATAACGAATCCCTTTTCTTCTTCATTCCATGCTTTATTTTTATTCATTTGCCTATTTTATATATTCCTTGATTTCCTTTATCTCTAGGCGTATTGCAAGATGATCAGAAAATCCTGTTTTAACTACCTCCCCTTCTCCTATAACTAAACCTTCTGATACTATAAAATAATCAGTTTCAGTTCTACCCCTTTTGTAAGTCCATGAAATGTTGTCCCAAAGTTTTAACTTCTCACATCTTATAACTTCTAACATTTTTCTTATATAATTTTCTTTCTTTTTACACTTGCCTCCTAAATCACAATTAAACTCTCCTGATATTATAATATTCATATTTAGCACTACATAGTCTAAAATCTGATGAAATAAGCTTTCCCTTTCTTTGCAATTAATATAAGCATTTAAAGTTATAATTCTATATACTTATTTCCATTTTAAATCTACAATGGCTAATCTTCCCATTTTTGCTAAAGTCACATTTAATATCTTTACTGTATTTCTACAGAATACGATTTCAGAGCATCTCCCATTTCCCAAATTCCAAATTACCTTTCTTCTCCTTAGTTTTTCTTTTTACAATCTTTCTTCATTAGTTAGAAATCTTGTGTCTTCTAATTTAACTACATCTATATCACATGCATTATACCACTCTAAATCTGGTTCCTATCAGCATTTTGAATGTTGAAAATGCCAAATTTAATTTAATTGAACTGAAATGTTTGAAATCTTAGATGTGTGAACTGATGGAACATCGATTTCTTTCCCAGGGAAAGAAATCGGTGGGCTGTCATCGGAGTTTGCTATTTCCTCCACTGTGGTGCAGTCTCGGAGTTGGTATATTTAAGTGGGGGGTGGGGGGCACATTCATGTTAGACATAGCCCCTCGCTGACCCTCTTCAAGCGAAATCTGGACGCGTGGATGGGAAATCACAAATTCACCCCTGGGATCTCTTCTGTGTCCCTGCTAGACAGAGGCACAGTAAACTAATCTTAAAAGGGTACCTTCTGTGACCTACTTTACGGAGACACAGTAGGCTAATCTAATAGGGAGGCGGAAGCCAAATACACTCTGGCTAGGCTTATAAATACCCTAGGGCAGATAGCCTAGTATCTACCTATGAACCTATGAAACTGAGATGTCTGTCAGTATTTAATGTCTTCAATCCTCGATGATATGCAAGAAAATCAAATAAAGTTTTGTGAGGAACAGTCCAAAATATGAAACGTAAGTCTTGACATTCTACAAAATTCTGGACAGCTGAGTGTGTGCTGTTAGTGAAAAGCATACATACATACACTTTGCATAAGGAGACCCTCTGCCAGCTAACAAAGCAGAATTATGTAATATTAGTATGCCAGGTAGTTCTTCTGAGCCAGGGTCACTTCTTACAGGGGAGATTCAGCCTGTAGCACTGCAGGGACCATGTACAGTAACATCAGTATTTATGATCAGATACAACAGTACAGGGAAAAAGTGTACATATACATTAGCACAGTATATCAGAAATCTGAAATTAGTGTCAAGGCTGAATCTACAGCACAACGGAAGCATATAACAAACCAATATCACCATTACTAGTATAGCAGGTATGCCATCCCTTATCACATTAATAGACTCGCAACAAACTGCAAGACACATTATACTGATTATGTGTATGAGGGCAGATAGACTGTTCAGATAAATATATTCATATCAACAACTCGAATATCTGCTTCAAATGCTATGGAATTAGATCACAAGCCTTTTGTACAGTATCCTGTTAAACATCATAGGGAAACCCAGCACATCATGTCAGCAGTTCCTTTCTAATTTTTATTTTGTTCTATTCTACCACACCGTTTCTACTACCACTTAAGCTCCTACTTCAGCGCATAGAAAAAATTAAAAAGCAGGACGTAAGACTCCTGTAACTAAACAATTTCATTCATGTTACAGCCAATGCCGTGCACCTTCTTTTCTTAATTTCTTTTACATAAATCCTTCAATAAGACTATTAAATTATTATAAACTTTAATACACTTATCTTCAAGAGAATGAAAGCAACACAAAGCATAATGTAATAAATAGATGTCACAACCAAACAATGCCAAATTAAAATGCACCCAAGTGATATAAGAATAGAGAACTGTTTTTCATATAAAAAATCTAAAACAATTCAGTATTCATACTCTCAAGAAATGAAACACCACAAAGAAAAACACCCACACACATTGACTACCTCGTACACAAATTACTCCCACCCAGTAGTCAGTCCCACACCTCATTAAAACACACTAAAATTATCAGCAAACTTAACAGACTCTACTGATACCTGCAAAAGAAACTCACATGTTGTGGTGACATACACCCCAATCCCGCCCATTCCGATTAGACACCCCAAGCCCCAATGGGAATAATACCCTACTCCATAGACAGAAAAACTCTCTCCTCCTTATTAATATCAATGTAAGAAGTATCCTTAACAAAGTCAATGACCTCCATGCTCCACTAGCTTTATACACACCAAAAATTGTCATACTAACTGAGACCTGGCTAAAACCAGAAATTCACAATAATGAAATTAAAACACCAGGGTATAATATCATTCGCACAGAGTGGGTAAAAGGGGAGGGGGAGTAGCCATACTATATAACAATCACCTTATCCTTGAACAGCTCGACATCACCGGCCCAGATTTCAAAAATGTAGAGCTCACTCTTGCCAAACTAAAACTGACCCCAAAAAATATATCAAGATTATAGGCTGCTATATTCCCCCAGGGAACAATATCACTATAATGGAAACCTACTAGAGTGGATTTCAACCTTCCTTCCCCAAGAAAATATCCTACTAGGTGACTTCAATATAGATTGGTGCAACTGTTCCAGCCAAAACCCACTCTCCCAAATAAACCTACATGGACTAACCCAACTCATTACATCTCCCACTACAACTAACAAAAGATCCAAACACCAATCCATACTGGACTGGCTACTTGCATCACATCCATCCCACATATCTCTAGCTGGATGTCTACCAGGCACCCTCAGTGACCACCAACCACCTTACCTACTCAGAAGCAAAACCTCCACTAATGACCCAGGTAACAGTATGGAAAATCAGAAACAAAAAGCTCTTTAACCCCAGCAACATTAACAGAAGTCTAAAATGCTATAGCTGGACCCCCTTGAAAAGGTTAACACTCAATGAAGCTGTCTCGCACTTCAATACAACCTTCCTAAAAATATTAAATTACCATGATCCCCTAGAACTACTAGAATTAAACCTAAATATGCTCCC
The DNA here is from genome assembly GCF_019279795.1 of Protopterus annectens. Classification (NCBI taxonomy): domain Eukaryota; kingdom Metazoa; phylum Chordata; order Ceratodontiformes; family Protopteridae; genus Protopterus; species Protopterus annectens. Next base: position 785,409,509 of record NC_056726.1, on the reverse strand, counting down.
TGGCTAAATAAAGACACGAGAATATTACTCAAAAGCAGGAACAAAGCTTGGACACAATTTCACAAGAGTAAAACCCAAATAGACAAACAAAACTACCTAGAACTACGCAACAAAGCCAAAAAACTCATTAAATTAGACATCTCCTACTATCAAAATATCCAAAAGAAACATGCTACTAACCTCCCAAAATTTTGGGCAGCAATCAACTCTGTTTTACAACCCGGGAAAATATCCACACCCACACCCAAAATAGAAAACAACCTAGACAATATCCCCACCCAATTTAACAAATACTTTACTGAAACAATACAAGCCCTAGATGATAACCAAACTAATACTAATCACCCCACCTCAATAAAAGTATCTACTCCAAATGAAATACTAGATAACACCCATTTCAACTTTCATTCAGTATCAATCAAAACCATTTAAAAACTCAAACTCACCACCCTGGCTGCCAATAACCTATCTGCTGAATATCTACAAATAGCTGCAGAAGCCATAGCCTATCCTGTTCCTATACTTATTAACAGATCCATCTCAGAATGTATAGTACCCCATTTATGGAAAATGTCACATATAACATATCACAAAGAGGATTACCGGCCTCATACAGATGCCCTATGCAGACCGTCTCAAAAAACTCCAGCTTTACTCCGTCGCATATTGCCTACTTAGAGGCGATCTCTGCCTAACATACAAAGCTATGTCAAATCCAGAGCTGTTGAACATGCTCCACTTAAAGAAATCCCAATCCCTCTGAGCTACACGCTTTAGGGACCTAAACCTTGTCACCACAATAAACAGAATATGGTGGAGGGGATAGATTCCTGTCCCACAGACTTCCCATACTCTGGAACAAAGTACCTAGCTATATCAAACAAAGCTCCTCATTAGCAATCTTCAAGACAAATCTTGATGATTGGTTAGGAAATAGGAAATTCACCCCGGGGATCACCTCTGTGGCTCTGCTCGACAGGGGCACAGGAAAATAATTTTCTTGGGTGGCAAAAGCCAAGGTACCTTTTTGGCTAGGCTTATACAGACCCTAGGGTCAATAGCCTAGTGCCTATCTATGAACCTATAATACCACTGCATAAAGGAGGTAACTCCTTTGAATTTGATAACTATCGGCCTATAGCTATACTATCCCCCTTATCAAAAATCCTTGATTGAGTAATAGTCACAACTGATGGAATACCTGTTAGAAAACAAATTATTATCTACCCAGCAACATGGCTTTAGACCCTCCCATAGTACCACCACTGCACTTACATCATTCACTAACACCATCAATCATCACAGAAATAATGGACTTCTAGTATCTGCTACATTCTTAGACTTATCAAAAGCTTTTGACATGGTTAACCACCCCAAACTTCTTCAATCACTCTCTACCTTAAACATCAGTACCTCCTCTATTACATGGTTCAGGAGCTATCTGTCAGGTATGTAACAGGCACTACAATGGCAGAACCAAATATCCTCCCTACTGCCTGTTTCTGTAGGGGTCCCCATGGCTCCATCTTAGGTCCCTTACACTTCACTCTTTTCACCAATCAGCTTCCATTCACCACACCTAAAGTCTCCATTGTCCAATATGCAGACGACATCACTATAATGTGTGCACCCCCCACACTTGATCACCTCCTCTCCCTAACACAAGAATGCTTCTTACTAGCCGAAACATGGTTTACCAATCATCAGCTCATTCCTAATCCAACTAAAACAAAATTACTCCTCTTCAGCTCTCATAGATCCTTATCCCTAACAGACAACTTTGCCATTATCTCCAACAACAAAACTGTTATTGCCCCATCCACTCACACCAAACTGCTAAAATAGACAACCCCCTCAGATTTGATTTGCACATTGCCCAAACCACAAAAAAAGTTCACAAAAAATTTGGACTGCTATACAGTAACAAACACTATCTCTCAAAGCAATCTAAAACAGCAATAGCAAGGAGAAATCTGCTATCTACCTTGCTTTACACTTTCCCTATGCTCACAAACCTTTGGAAAACAGATCTAAGCAAACTTGAATCCTTCTATAATAAGACAGCTAGATTTGCCACATAATCACCTTACAAAACATATCACTGTGAATCTCTTAGCAAGCTTAACTGGTTAGAACTCTCTCTATTCCTGCAATTAAATCAACTCTCACTAGCACACAAAATATTAAACCACTCAGACAAAATCCCAGCTCTTCAACATCTTATACATCCCCACACCACAACTAGAACCCTGAGATATAGCACCCAAAATCACCTAGAGGTTGCCAAATTTAACAATGAGGCGGTAAAAGCTGTCTACAGCTACTCAATCTCTAAACTTTGGAACTCCCTCTCTACCGACCTAATAACCAACAACACTACCACTAGATTTAAGAAACTCCTTAAAGTTCACTTCATGAACAATAGGCTATGCTCCTGTCTCACCCCAAGATAAAAAACATAGATTACAACTTCTCTCACCCTATCCACAGTCCAATCATGACTACAGGCAATGAAATGCCTTTAACTCCCAAAAATCACTACCAACTATGTTTCCAACAAGTCCAGTAACCACTGTATGGCTATGTATAGCTTGTCATAATTGGAATGTATAATATAATGTCCTACCCAATGTTGTTCTTACTTATGGTATGTATAAAAAGTCAAAGTGCCATAGTAGAAGGGAAATTCTTTATTGCAAGGACAAAGTGAGCACTTTCTTAACCCAGCCACAGGGGATGCACAAGCCAGTGCATTTCTTTGTGCCGGTCCCAAGCCCGGATAAATGGGGAGGGTTGCATCAGGAAGGGGTATCCAGCATAAAATTTTGCCAAATCATACATGCAGACAACAGTACAGATATGCATACCGCATCAATCGAGGCCCGGGTTAACAACGACCGCCACCAGTACTGTTGGCCAACAGGGTGCTGGCGGAAATTGGGCTACTGTTGGCTGAAGGAGGAGAAGAAGGTGAAGGCATGCCCGAAGGCAGGTAAAGGCTAGGACTGTGATAGTGAGGGTCAGAACTTTGAATGTTGGCAGTATGACTGGTATAGACAGAGAGCTAGCTGATATGATGGACCGAAGGAAGGTTGGTATATTGTGTTTGCAAGAGACCAGATGGAAGGGGAGCAAGGCTAGGTGTATTGGAGGCGGGTTCAAATTGTTTTATCATGGTGTGGATGGGAGGAGAAATAGCGTAGGGGTTATCCTGAAGGAACAGTATGCTAAGAGTGTTTTGGAGGTGAAAAGAGTGTCAGAGATAGTGATGTTTATGAAGCTGGAAATTGATGGTGTAATGATGAATGTTGTTAGTGCATATGCTCTACAAGTTGGGTGTACGATGGATGAAAAAGAAAAATTATGGAGTGAGTTTGATGAAGTGGTGATGACTGTACCCAAGGGAGAGAGACCGGTGATTGGAGCAGGTTTCAATGGGTATGCTGGTGAAGGGAAAAGAGGGGATGAGGAAGTGATGGGTAGGTATGGTGTTAAGCAAAGGAATGCAGAAGGTCAGATGGTAATGGATTTTGTGAAAAGGATGGACATGGCTGTGATGAATATGTATTTTAACAAGAGGGAGGAGCATAGAGTGACATACAAGAGTGGAGGAAGATGCACACAGGTGGATTATATCTTATGTAGAAGGGACAGTCTGAAGGAGATTGGAGACTGTAAAGTGGTGGCAGGGGAAAGTGTCATTAGGCATCATAGGATGGTGGTTTGTAGGATGACATTGGTGATCAAGAAGAGGAGGATGAGTGTGAGGGCAGCACCAAGGATCAAATGGTGGAAATTGAAAAAGGGTAATTGTGAGGTGGAGTTCAGGGAAGAGTTAAGACAGGCACTGGGTGGCAGTGAAGAGTTACCAAACAGATGGGTAACTACAGCAGAGCTAGTAAGAAAGATGGCTAGAAAGGTGCTTGGTGTGACATCTGGAAAGAGGAAGGAGGACAAGGAGACATGGAGGTGGAATGAAGAAGTACAGGAGAGTATACAGAGAAAGAGGTTGGCGAAGAAGAAGTGGGATTGTCAGAGAGATGAAGAAAGTAGACAAGAGTATAAGGAGATGAGGTGCATGGCAAAGAGATAGGTGGTGAAGGCTAAGTATAAGATGTATGAAGAGTTGTATGAAAGGTTGGACACTAAGGAGGGAGAAAAGGACTTGTACCAATTGGCTAGACAGAGGGACCGAGCTAGGAAAGATGTGCAGCAGGTAAAGGTAATAAAGGATAATGAGGGAAACATACTCACAAGCGAGGAGAGTGTGTAGAGCAGATGGAAAGAGTACTTTGAAGGGTTGATGAATGATGAGTGGAGAATTGTGTCAGGAGTGATTTGTGACAGACGAGTATCAGTAAGAGTGAAAGGGAAGGTCTACAAGAGGGTAGTGGGATCAGCTGTGTTATATGGGTTGGAGACAGTGGCATTGACAAAAAGGCAGGAGTCAGAGCTTGACGTGGCAGAGTTGAAGATGTTAACATTTGCACTGGGTATGACGAGAATGGACAGGATTAGGAATCAGTATATTAGAGGGTCAGCCCAGGTTGGAAGGTTTGGAGACAAAGCCAGAGAGGCAAAATTACATTGGTTTGGACATGTGCTGAGGAGGGATGCAGAGTATATTGGGAAAAAGATGCTAAGGATGAAGCTGCCAGGTAACAGGAAAAGAGGAAGGCCTAAGATAAGGTTTATGGATGTGGTGAGAGAGGACATGCAGGTGGTTGGTGTGACAGAGCAAGATGCAGAGGACAGGAAGAAATGGAAACAGTTGATCCGCTGTGGCGACCCCTAATGTTAGCAGCTGAAAGAAGAAGAAGAAGAAATTGAGTGCTTTCACGACCTCCCAAGTCACTTCATCAGACTTAATAAAACATCCCATACCTTCCTTGATATATATACTTTCAAAGTGACTAATCAGTTAAGACAAACAATTAAATATTTATATCAGATTCAATTGATTTAAAAATAGTAGGAAAAAAACATAAATAGACATAAAACTGTTAAAAGCAGTATGCAAGTTCAAATGTGAATGCCTGCAGAGCCACGGAGAAGGGAATTAGTGCTTTAAGGATCTTGCCTTTAAAAATGGTTTCAAAGAAACAGCTTCATTAATGCCTGGGGGTTTGTCTGCATTTAGTTGCAGAATCCATTTTTGCTCAGCCTCTTCTGTTCTGTTTCTAATGTCACCCCCTCTGATATTTTCTACCAGTACTTCTAAAACTAAAAATGTAAAAACACGGTGCATCCCTTCAGCTTCTACATGTTTAGCTAGGGCACTACTCTCCTTTTTGTTTACTATGTCCCTCATATGTTCTAAAATGTGTTATTTGAGCACTCTATTAGTCTTGTCCACATAAAAAACTTTACAATATTGGCAAAAACTAAGACAGACTATATTTCTAGTACTGCAGTCTGAATAGAAATTAAATTAAATTCTAAACTTTTGCTGTGGATGTACAAAAGTGCTTCATGAGAAAATGTACTTACAAGCTCTGCCTCTGCTCAAAGAACGCATTTTAGAACATATGAGGGACATAGTAAACAAAAAGGAGAGTAGTGCCCTAGCTAAACACGTAGGAGCTGAAGGGATGCACCATGTTTTTAAATTTTTGGTTTTAGAAGTTCTGAACTGAAGAAGTTGAGAATGCTTTATTCACACGGTTATCTTCAGTACATCATTAGAGTGTGGCAAAAGAAGAAAAGCAGTGCAGTATTTATATCATTCCACTAAAAGGAATGCAAATCTATATAACTAATATATACAAAGAAGAACAGAGTGCAGTACTTATACTGTTTCACTTAAAACAAAAGCAAATCTATATCTAGTATATACAAAGAAAACAAAAGTATTACAAGTAAAAATAAAGTTCTACTTGGCAAGTGTAGCAAAGGATGATGTATAAGGCATGCCCTGGGGTAGCGGAGCAGACTGCGGAGTATACATATCAGAGTAGCAGACAGAGGTTATAAACATAGTGCAACAGACTACTAGAGATAATCTAATATGTCATGAACAACCCAGGAAAACCTTGGACGAAGTAGTGTGAGCATCTTATACCTTCAGGGGAGGAATATTAGTGTAAGCAAAGAGTTGTATGGTAGGGGCCGGTAATGTAGGATTTGTATATTACAGGCTGTGGGCTGAGGCTGTAATTGGTCATTGTTTGATCAGTGCTCTACCCTGGTAAGCACATTTAAATAAAATAAATAACATAAATAAAATACAAATTAAAAGGGCTCTGGTAATGGAAAGAGTAGAGATGGTGAAACTAGGGACACAGGAAGTAAACGAAGAGGACAAGGGTAAGGAATAAGTGGATGCGAGTGAAAATAGCAGGGCAGAGGTCATCAAACTAACATATACACAGACAGGCAAGAGAAAGGAAGGCCAGAGTTTCACCAAGTCAGACAACTTTACACTTAAAAGACTAGTTAATAGCTGAAACTCATTTGCACTTTGAACTCTTGTTAGATGGCAAGTTCCTGTACACAGATGGAGTTTATTCCATTGTCTGGGCATGGATGGCATAATCTGTGTGTCCTAGACTACTGGTAGATGTTTTAACTTATAACCATGATGCACCTAAGCAGTGATATGGCCTTAATGGAGCATGTCAGATAAGTATTTTAGATAGTGATAGGTACTTCCTGGAGTATAACAGCATACATTACTATTTATTGATTAAGATTCAGATAATTAGGTAAGCCTAGCCATGTAAGTTTGCACAAGTCATGAGAATGGAAAGGCATGGCAGCAGCAAAGCATGCAGTTCTATTACAGCTCACATTTATGCAAGCTGCTTGTGATAATAATAGCACATTGGAAGTACTCAGTAGTGTCGGCAGCAGGAAAGCAGTAGTTGTTGTTCTGGCATAGCCAGTTTAAAGGTCCTGGACTTGTGCACTTAACAAGCCTCTATTTTTTTTTTTTTCATTTTTTAATTTTATTTCTTAACACTTTGTTGACCAGGTTAGTCTTACAAGGATAATGGCACATTTTCAATGGAGACCTGAGGTTGCATTCATATTAACTAGGGAAGAAAAATTAGAGACAATTTTAATTACCCATACTGAGTTAAAACAGCAATATAACAGCATGTTTTACATTAACATACATTTTAACCAATTAAGAAATATGAAACTCTAGTGTGTGGCATTATTGACTGACTAGTCTTCAGTGATTTACAAGAACATGAATCATTTTTAATTCATACAGGGCAAAATTAGGAGTGTTTTACAAATTCAGGGCAATTGAGAAGTAACTTTTGGATTGTTGCTTCTCTTGAACTTTCCTGGATGGTACTGACAATGATTTGCCCTAATGGGAACTACTTCTGGGATGGCATGAGATGAGAAACATTCTAGCAATAATTGCTTTGCTTTATTAATCAAGGAGCATTTACAGTTGCTACCTAAGTAATAAGCAAAACAGCGACCAAATAGTAAATGAAAAAAAATGAAGTCAGTTAACAAAAGATGTGTAAATTTAAAGCTCTCACTGTAGACAGGGTGCATCATTTGGGAAGTGCTTGATTTCATAATGTCCAGGAACTGTCTTTGTTCACAGTTTAGTAGTAGTACTTTGTTATTTATACTACATTTTTTTCTTTGTAGAACTGTGCTATGCTAAAAATGGAATACAGTTTAAGCACAAGATGAACTATTCTGACACTAATAATACACGATTACCACTGGCAGGCATTTTTTCCTTGAGTACTAGATGTTTTGTAAGGCATTTTTTCCTTGAGTACTAGATGTTTTGTAACATTTTAACACATTATGGAATGAGTTACTTAATGAAACTTTCAGAAGAAATACTTTCAGTAATCAGTAAATGTGACTTTGAATTGTACTTCTGATTTTAACATCACTAGTACTGGGCCCATTAAATTATGCAGCCCTGCAAATATACCAAGATATTATTTTAAAAAGCTAGCCCTTTTTTTACTTACTGTGATTCGCAGTAGATCAGTAAAGTGTGAGGAAGTCTATGCCTCATGTCATAAGTAAGACAGCTGCTGTGGTCAGTTATGTTTAGCAACACTAGCACATCCAATGCACAAAAGCAGTCTATATTTGGATGACAGTGGTACAGTCAGTAACAAATGAGGTTCTGTTCTGTCACTGACTTCTGCAGCACACTCCCTGCTGATGCATACATTGGGTACTTGGTACTCCATTTTGCTGGAGTACAATGTAAGCTAAATGTACCTGTTATTTGTTGTTTTGATGCTGTTTGTAGCACTTACCATGGAGTTAGTTGTATGAGTTTTGGCAAATAAGTAGCTTGTTGGATGATACCTTGGTAATGTGCTAGTCACGATGCCTGCATGCCAGCTGGTGCTCAATCACTGCACATTGCATGCTTGTGTAGTCACAGGCCAATTATATGAAAGTCTGTAAGTCTTCAGGGGAAGGAGCACACTGAAAATTGTGTGTGTGTGTGTGTGTGTGTATATATATATATATATATATATATATATATAAAATCAAGAACACAACTGTGCAGATATAAGGGGGTTTATTTAGCCTAGATTCCTATTTATAGAGTAACACTACAATCTGTACCCCAGAATGAAATGCATTCTGCTGTATTAAAAACCGTCTGACTTCCCCCAGTCTGTAGCAAGCTATACCTTTGCCTTTCCCTTCAACGTCCTTATTGGAAGTGAAGCTCTACAAATAAAACAATGTTTCAATGATATGCTGCAGTGTTGTTTGCATGTTCAAAGTACTAATATGCCTGTTGAACTCACCTGTGTTTGTTATTACCACTTGAAAGTCTTCACCTTGTCAATGCAGGGATCTGGGAAAATGACTGTGATACCGATTACTCAGCTACTTTAGTTAATTGGTGAATGACAGTATGATTATGCATTCAAAAACAACAACAAAATAAATAAATAAATAAAACAAAAAAGGACACTCTCCAGCTCAGATTTCAGGCTTTTCTGACAGGTCAGACTAGATTTCTACAACCATGTATTGTAAAAAGATCTTGAAAACTAGCAAATGTTTCATAATTTAGAAGTACACATTCTAACCTCCCTCTACAGGCTACAATAAACTACAATATCGTAAATGAATGATAAAATCTATAAAACAACTACTTTTTATCAGAAACTAAAAATAAGCTCTGTATACTGTTTTTCAAGAATGGACTCCCCTACAATGTTCTCATGTAGCCCAGTTTCTGGAAATCTGATATTTGAAAAGGTGGAAAAACTGCATGGCGGGTGGTAACAGATGGTTTTCGTATGTGGCTGTCCCATCAATGACATTGGTCTGACTGCTCATTTCTTACTGGCAGATTTGATAAGTTCAAGAATTAATAAAAACAGTCACTGTTTTACTTGCCTCTGTACCCTATGTCATATGTCTCATGCCCAGTTCATTCTTATCCTCCTATTAGTCTAACTCCTGTTTCACAAACTGTTTCCATAATTACTACAGTCCAGAGTCCCCAACAAAAAATGGGATGGAAAATATCAGCCTCTCATACGTTATATGCCAGTGTACATGGTTGGACCGTGGATAAGATCAGGACACTTGCATCTTACTTATACATGCAGAAGGGTTAAGAGTACTGCAGAAAGATTAGCACTTACAGTGTATTGTAATGTAAGACTTACTATTTTATTTAAAAATGCAGCCATGATGAAATTGATGCCACTATGTCATAGCCACAACCAATTGTGTTTAATTCCATCACAGTTAGACGTTGCCCGTTCGATTCTCAGAGCGTCTTCTGTGTGGCGACATGTGTGAACGGGCGTTCCTTCGTTGAAAAGTTGTGCATTAGGCCTGGCAAGCCAGCACGTAAAACTCTACTGCCAATTATTAGCGGACCGGAGTTCCGCTGTGGTGACCCCTAAAAGCTGAAAGACACAAAATCACAAATAACAGAGCTTTTGCCTATGTCCACTTCAGCCAGTAGTTCTGATGGCTTCACAGTTGTACAGTCTTTGATTGGGTTACAGTGTCCCTGCATACCCTTGTGTAGTTTATGTAAAATGTAATGTCTTTTGTACCCATGAGCCAGAAGATTACATTGTCATCATTTTACTATCATTCACAGGAGCCAGGAGAGCTGCATTTGTTGAAGCCTAAATGGCAACTGTAGATTTACATTTTTAGGGTGATAAATACTGGAAGTCTGATCAAATGTTTCTGCTAATTATCCAAGAAGTAGCATCCTGCAGCAGGTACAGCCATATTTTTTGCTTGGGTGGCTAACAGGCTTCCATTTTGTCTCCATGCAAATCTTGTAAAAATCTAATTAGTATCTACTCAACTAAAACAGCAGCACTGACTGCTTTCTCTGGGGGCAGGGGTCTCCCAAGAAAATTTGTGAGGCAACCCTTTGTCTTCCTTTTATGTATTTACAAAACATTATTAGCTATACTGTTATTCCAGAGCAACAGGGTACATGTGACAGTAGGTTGCAGGGTATCTTGCAAGGGTCCTTCTCCCATGATATGAATATACTGATATATAGCTAGCTATTATTTTTTCTCCACCTAATATTTATTGCTTCCAGCAATTTGTATACAAGAGGAACTGGTACATGGTTAACAACAAGTTGAAGGAATAATTATTTTATTTATTCTATTTTATTTTATATTTTGTAAACTGGGTTGAGGTCCATTTCCTGTGTGGGCCCATGAGCACTGTCTTGTTAAGCAAGTTGCTCACAGACATTGGATCCTACCCAATTTGGCTTTGTCAAGGGCAGATCCTGCCTTTTGAGCTTAGTCAACTTTTTTGAAACAGTCACTAAGGCCATTGATGAGGGAAAGGCAGTTCACACAGCCTACCTTGACCTTGCAAAAGCCTTCAACACAATACCCCACTCGGGCATCATAGACAAACTCACCAGCTTAAATGTAAACCCATATGTCACAAGATGGGTTGCAAACTGGCTCAAGGACAGAACCCACAGGGTCAGAGTTGCTGGAGCCATGTCAGACTCTAAGCCGGTCACAAGCGGTGTCCCACAGGGCTCAGTCCTGGGACCCCTCCTGTTCGGCATTTATTTTTCTGAGGTGCAGGCAAACATAGGAGGATTGTGGCTGACAAAGTTTGCAGATGACTGCAAACTGGGCACCATAATTGATACTCCAGCGGACACAAGCATCCTTCAGAGAGGCCTCATAGAAACGGATAACTGGTGCCAGAGCCATGGCCTTAAGCTGAATGCCAAAAAATGTATAGTCATACCCTTTGGGAAAAACAAGGTACCCACAAATTACCACATAGGTGGTAATCCATTAAGTACGGAAGAGGTAATCAGGGACCTAGGGACCCAAGTTGACAGTAACCTCTCATTTGACACTCACATTGCCAAAGTGGTTAGGAAGACCTTCTATATTGCCCACCTTATCATGAAGGGATTCACATCTAGATCAAGAGAGGTCATTGTGCCCCTGTACTCTTCTCTTATCAGGCCCATGATTGAGTACAATGCCCCATTTGGGATGTATCTTACCCGACACCTGCAGCAGTTGGAAAGACCCCAAAAGTTCCTCACCAAGAGGATAAAGGGTCTCAAACATATGTCATATGCTGCCCAGCTGAAGAAACTCCAGCTCTATTCAGTCGCATACCGCCTACTCAGAGGTGATCTATGCCTGACGTACAAGGCCATGTCCAATCCAGAATTAATGGACATGCTCCACCTCAGAAAATCCAAATCCATCAGAGACACGAGAGCAAGAGATTTGAACCTCAACACAGAAATAAATAGGAAGTGCTGGAGGGACAGATTCATAACCTAGAGGCTCCCTACACTCTGGAACAGAATCCCAGTCCATGTTAGGCAGAGCCCCTCACTAACTCTCTTCAAGAGAAATCTTGACGAGTGGATGGGAGATCGTAGGTTTACCCTGGGGGTCATCTCTGTGTCACTACTAGACAGTGGCACAGTAAATTAAACCCTAAATGGGCATAGTATTCTCATCCTAAGGGGTGGTGAAAGCCACACACACCCTGGCTAGGCTTATAAATGCCCTAGGGCAGATAGCCTAGTACGAACCTATGAACCTATGACACACACTAGATTAATGGAAACTGCAGGAATGAAACCTGGAACTACAGGAAGAAGCTCATTAGATGCCTATAGCCATAATCTCCTGCACTATTAAGTTGCCCATTTGAGCAACAAATAAAGTATAGCTTGCTAATCTATTCAAAAGTCAGTAAAGTTGGCATAAAAATAAAGAAAATTAAACAGTATATTTGTGTGAGGTACTAGTGTCTTCCTGCATTTCCTTACTTGCTGTTATAGCATTTTAGTGATACCGTGTATTAAATGTTGTGGCCAGGTTAGGTTTTATGTTTCCTTGTCCTAACGCTTGCTGTATCGACAGATGTGTAACTTGTGTGTGATTGTGACAGACTCAAATAAACACAGCCTCTGCAAGTTGTATATAGTAAGGAAAAAGAGACAGGAAGGCTGTAGCAACAAGTATGGCTCCTATTTAACATCAGGCAATGTAACATTAATGTCACTATTCCTGTGACATTGAGGAACATTCAGTAATGTTACATACATCCAAACAAAGTATTTATGTCAGAAAGTAAGTAAATGGAAACAGACGTACATTACACCATTTTATTATTTCTGTGTTTTTGTTTTTTGTTTTTTTAACTTTTTCTGCATGTCAGGACAATAGTCTTTTACTGCATGTTGTGTTTTTTACTAGCAATACGTGGCTGTAGTAGCACCATGCTATAAATAGGTATTCATACACATACATGACTATATTTGATTCTGAAAAGTACAGCTTAATTTAATCATACTGTATATAGCAGACAACCTCTTTGTGCTTTACATTTATTGACATTTTGTTACACTGCTGTTTTTTTTTTTATATATTCAGGCAGTTTTAACTCCATTTCAGTCTGTGTAATTAATGACTAGAAGTCAATTCAAGGTTTTACTAGACATAATTAATTACACATTTATATGATATGGCCTTAAGCTCAAAATCAAATTCTGTGCATCACTTGGTACAACTATCCAATGAAGTTTTAAAGTATACTTAGAAAAAGCAGCTATCTCTCAATGTATCAGTTCATTATATCTTGATAGATGCAATGTAATTTCTTGCCATTTAAACCCATTTGCTTTACATACTTAAAAATCCACATCTGATCTGCTCTGTTTTAAAAAATAATTTATAGTAACCTCTCCAAAATGTTATGATAGAGGGTTTTCAAAACCAACATTATGTTCTCTGACATTTGGAAATTCAATCACATATGCAATTACTGTATTCATGTCATTCCCAAACTCAAAGGCGCACGCTTGATTCTCTGTTCCCACAGTGAATTTCTCAGTACTGCCAGTATAAACACTGCTAGAGCTAAAATCAAATCTATAAATTTCCTGACATATTGCAAATCACTAAGTGTGTGACCCCTGTCGTACTTATGTGTGGCAATATTCTTAAATCTTTCTTTAATATGCATTTTAGAGCAAATTACATATTTCCACAAGTTCTATAACCATTTGGTTTCAAAAGATAGCAACAAAATGGGGTATGCATGTTGCATTAACAACAGGCATTCTTTCATGTCAAACGTTTGATAAATGTTTGTATTATACATATGTAGTCTTTGACTTAAACCTCTTTAAAAAGCAGACCTTTGAGCTTCAGTTAGAACATGGCTGCTGAACTGTTACTTTGGGTAAAGCCAGAAATTTAATCAACACAGTCCAGCATGAGTATGGCTATTCCCAAATGCAGAACGTGTTCAATTTACAAAACCAAGCAGCTGTTTCTTGGTATAACAGAAATCAGTTTCTGTCTGGCACTGTTGTTCAATGTGGCATAATGTATATTGCTAGGCAAATCACAGATAAATACAAAAAGCAAAGAAAATAAAAAGAAACAGAATTCTTAATATAAAACAAAGAGAAGTAGAAATGCTAAACAGTATTGACACAAATAGATAAATCTGAGTAAACTTTAATTTTAGGGTTTCATTATGGTATGAAAAACCACACTGGTTTAGGATTATAAAGGCTCTGATCTCTATAAATTTCAGAAGATTCATTGTCAAGCAAATGACCTACTGGCCTTTAAGAAACTTACACCAATTTTCATATGCATGTTATTTTTACAGGTAGTCATTGACTGAGTTGTTCCACATGCATGGAGGAGCTTATTCTAGAATCTTATACGGTGCTGTATAAAGAAACTGCTATTTTTTTCTATTACTGAAATTCATTTTAATATTAAGTAACTGTTCTGATGTCATTATACTCAGTAATGTGTTTCAGGCATGACTTTTTACAGGTGGGGGGCTGCAGTCCTGCAGTCCTATAGCACGAGCCGCCCCTGCTGTTCTGATGTCATTATACTCAGTAGTGTGTTTCAAGCATCGCTTTTCAGTGAAAACTATACCCCAGGCAAAGTTCACATCTAACTAACCTGTAAGAAACAGAAAATAATAGCAATCCTTAAAGCTTTTCAAAATTGTTCACACTTTACGCCCTTATGACTCTTCAAGTGGAAATCTCACTTTATACTTCTGTGTTGCTCAATGCAGCTTCTTCAGTGGTTACTAAATATACTGCTGTATTCAGTAACAGGAGGAATCACTAAAGTTTAGTGATAACACTAATCTACATATAATTATGTAAAACAATTTGCAGTAATTGAAAATATGTGCTTATCCACAGTAGTCCTCTGTGGCTCTGCTCGACAGTGGCACAGGAAAATAATTTTCTTGGGTGGCAAAAGCCAGGGTACCTTTTTGGCTGGGCTTGTATAGGCCCCAGGGCCGATAGCCTAGTACCTACCTATGAACCTAATCCATAAATCCACTATTTCATACCTTCTCATCTGAGAAGAACAGTCCAAAAACCGTTGCCCAGTACAAAGCCCTGTGGGACACAACTGATAAAAGCAATGGTATAGATTGGTGATCCCTCAGCTCTAATTTAAGGTGACTCACTGCTTAAACAATATTGCATTCACTGAACTGCTTTTCGATTGACATTTAATGCTATTAATTTGTTAACTATCCTCTTATTTGGAGTAGTGTTGAATGTCTTAGCAAGATTAGGTTAAGCAGCAAGCACTGTAAGGCCTTCATTAATTGCTGGTGTTACCTCTACAAAGAATGCCACAAACTTCAAGTGACAAGATCTCCCGTAACAAACTAATACTGTTTCATATCTAATACAAGTGGGCTGCCTGTGTAATTTTTGTTAAATATTATTGTGATTGTCTCCATGGTTTTACAACAAACACTGGTTAGGCTGCTGAGTTTAAAATCACTGCCTAGTCTCTGAAAACTGATTTTAATTTTATTTTTGGCGGCAGTAATATATTTATAGTTACATAATGGATATCTCTCCCTATCTGTATAGTACTCTGACACGTCTTTACTTATTGTAAAGTTTATGCAAAATTTTTTTGCAAGTACATTCACTATGTGCTACAAGTGGGGTCCAAATGGAGAGATAAGTTAGAAGGGTAAGAATGGAGAGATAATAAGTCATCAGGGTCTGAATGGAAAGATGATAAGTCAGGATGGTCCGAATGGAGATATGATAAGTCAGCAAGCAAAGGAGAGTAGTATTGGTGAAAGTGAATTCATCCTCAGGTCTTGGTGAGTACCTTTAAGAGGTAGAACCTGTTTTCCACAAGATTTCACCAAGATGACACTAATATACAGACTATATTTATATAGCATATATCATAGACAGAAGTAGGTCAAAAATTAAAAAAAAGGTAGCTGGGTGCAGAAGACCAGGATAAAAAAGTGCCCAATCCTGGTAGGTACACTGGTGCTAGGACTGGAAAAAATGATGGCATAGAATCCTCAAAATATGGAAACATTCCTACAATGGGGCCAGACCAGGCCTGGGGGGGGGGGTGGCCCTCCTGTTGTAGAAGGGACTAGCAGTCCACAAAAATCACAAAAACTGATGCGCCAAAGAAGAGCCATAAAGATGACAAGAGAAATTGTCAGAAGCTTCAAATAAAAATTTGTGGTCATTAATACAACAGATTTGTGAAAAACAGTATATAGACCAAAGAAACTTTGATCTGTTTAGGAAAAAAAAGCATCTGAGAATGTGCAAAAATATAAACAACAAAACTTAGATATTTTTGAAAAGTATAAAAAAGAAATACGGATATGGGAAAGAAAGAGAGATTTGATATGGTGCAGTATTTATGCAAAGGAGAAAGCTAAATTAATCAACATAAAGAAGACAGCCCCAAAGAAATTCAAAGAGAAATACAGGCAAAGGCATCTAGACATGGAAAATTTCACAATAAAAAAAATAATATCACAAAGAGGGAATGTAGAAAAGAAGATTAGTAAAGTAGAAGTTAAAAAAAAAATAGAAGTTGAAATTATGGAGTGCCTGCAAAGTGAATGATTTGGTGTAGAAGGTCTAACACAAGTTACATCACAGCATGATGGATGGAGTCCCCAAAGTAAGGAGAAACAGAAAGATCAGGAGAGATCTGAAGAAGAAATATAGACACGGGAAAGAAAAAGACAGTGAATATGGTGTAATATCTATGTGAATGAAAAATAAAAACTAACCAATATAAAAAGAGCAGCATCAATGATATCTGAAGAGAAATACAGCCAAAGGAATCTGGATATGGAAAACTTTACAATAGAAAAAATAAGACAAAGAGGAAAAGAAGAAAAAGGAGATTAGTAATGGAGAAGTTAAAGAAATACAAATTGAGGTTATGGAGTACCTGCCAAGTGAAGGATTCAGTGTAGAAAATCTAATTCAGAAAGCACCACAACAGGATACAGCAATGGATATCCAAATTAAGGGGAAACCAGTGGAACAGGAAGCAATTGGTCAGATGCCATATCAATTATATTTTGGAGCCTTCCACAGGAAACCAGTATAAATGTTCACTTGAAACTGGACATCAAGGAAAGGAACAGGAAACTGTGGAAACTCTGATGCAGTCAATGTTGAGGAGTGACAGGCCAGTGAGTTCCCATATGACAGAACAACAGATGACACAGGATGAAATTGAAGAGAATGTGCTACAGGAAGATGCAGTAGAACCTTCTATAGAATGCACACAGGAAATGGAAAATAAAAAATGCGCCATCAATTTAGAGGAAAACAAGCTAAGAGAAGAGTTCCTTGATTTAATAGAGACAGATAGACATATTAAGATCAATGAAAGAAACAGACTGCAGAAGGTCAATAAAACCCAAAAAGTCAGAAGTTTGATAAAACAAATGAGTACAGTACAGTAATTAGGACTCTCCATTGAGATCCTTGTGATATAACAGAAGTAAACAGGATGTATTACTGTGCAGCTAAATTAATAAGTGATAACCTCAGGAACATAGGGTAGTGAGGGAAAGGAAGGGGGAGAAATGTAATACCATCATGGAAGTATCGACTAGACAAAACTATAAAGAAATTAAGACAATAAATGTCACTGTTAAAAGAGTATAGAAGAGGGAACAGATCAACAAAAATACTTAGAATGATAGACATGTAAAAACAATAGCAGTATTAGAACAGATCAGGATCGATCTATCATGCACTATTGCAAATAAAATAAAAATCTCAGCACAGGTGGAAAAAATTAGAAGATACGCAGATAAATATAAAGAAAAAGTACAAAATACTTCTGGTTAAAAGTATTAACATATTTGCATGAAGATTTAGCCATGAGTTAATACTATTTATATGTGCACCCTGAACAGACACCAACCTAGCTAACAACAGGAAAAACAATGCTCCTACTTAAGAGTGAACCTGAAAGCTACCCTAAAAATTATAGACCAAAAACCTGCCTTCTGACGACGTATAAACTGTACACTGGAACTGATGTTGACAGAGTTTATAGTCTTTTAAAAGAAAACTCAATTATGGCAACAGAACAAAAGGGCAATAAAAGAAAGTCATATGGAACAAAGGATCATTTGTTAAATAAAGTTATAGTGGAGAACTAACTGTAAAAAGTGGAAGAATCTAACTTTGTCATGGATTGACTACAAAAAAGCATTTTATAGTATTTCACATTCATGGATAAAAGAGCGCTTACAAATGAGTAAGATACACCCTACTTTAACTGACTAAATTACAGTGACTATAAAACAGTGGCAAACCACGTTGCAATTAAGGCATGGTAAAGGACAAATTATTATTCCAGGGATAAAAATTCAAAAGGGGATATTCCAAGGTGACTCTGTCACCATTGCTATTCTGCCTTGCCATTAACCCATTAAGCTGTCAACTTAACAGCTTAGGCCATGGTTATAATTTGGCTCCTAAAAAACAACAAAGTGAAAAGACTTCTCATCTTCTCTTTGTCAGTGATTTAAAACTGCATAGCTCATCAGATGAGGAACTGAAAGCACAACTGCAAGTTGTCAAAAATTTTCCAGATGATATAAGAATGTCATTTGGTCTTGATAAATGTGCAAAAGCAACCTTTAAAGCAGGAAAACTGCGGCACCAAGAAAACATCAGTTTGGGACAAGAATGTGATATAAAAGAACTTGAGCAAAAGGGAGTGTATAAATATTTGTGAACTGATAAAGGACCAACAATAAAACATACCCACATAAAAAGGAATACTTTAGAATACTTACATTAACCCTGAAAACACAGTTGACATCTAGGAACAAAATCCAAGCTATAAACCAATTTGCTCTTCCTGTCCTAACTTACGGTTTTGGAGTGAATGACTGGCCCCAAAACATGTTGGATAGATCAGATAGGAAAACAAGAAGGATGCTTCAAGCTCACTAAATTATTTACAAAAATCAGTGCATAGCAATATTATATATTCCCCCATTCCGAAGGAGGGATGGGCCTCCTTGAAATTGATTACATGTATAGATCTGCAATTGTGGAACTTTACACGTATCTGCTGACCTCACAAGACCCAAATGTAGTGAAAGTTTTCAAACATGAGGAGAATAAATATAAGATGACTTCCCTGCTTATTCTAGCAGAAGCATATATGTGTCAAGCAGGAATGGAAATCAAACCACAAGTAGATAAAAATCAGGTAGCAACTAAATGTGCCAAAAAATAAAAAAAGAATATAAGGTGAAGGACCAGATGAAAAGGCAAGAAATGTGAAAAATGCATAAATATAGTTGCAAGTATAGAAAACTTCTTGCAAAACCTCATGTTGATCAGGAATGAACACAGGAATGGTTAATGAGAGGCAAATTTAAACCAAGACATGAAAGATTAATATTGGCACCAAAAGATAGTGGACTATGTACACATTGATTTACAAAGTTAATTGAACATGTGGGAGAAACAGGCTTTGTAAAACAGAACTGGAAACAGTTGCACACCTCGTTGCTGGTTGTGACACACTAATGACAGAAGAACTGTATACTGAATGGCATAATAGTGTGTCAAGACTAATGCACTGGGGATTGTGCAAACATTATGGTACTGAAGTGGCTGAAAAACACTGGAAGCATGAGCCACAAAGCACCACAGAAAATGATGAAGTCTACATCACATGGGATCACCCTTTACCAAAAGTCCAAAAGGTAGATGCTAGAAAACCGGATATAGTGGTCCAGGAAAAGAAGACAAAAGTAGCATTGATCACTGAAATTGCCACTCCCAGTGACAATAGTGTCTTGCATCCAGAGAGAGAGAGACACAAAGTCATAAAATATCAGGCTCTGCAGGCAAAAATGAGAGCAATGTGGAAGAAAGATACTCTGATAGTTCAAATAGTAGTAGGAGCAACGGGGTAGTATAAGAAAAAAAATCTATAATTGTATTTAGAAATGTTACCAATAATTCCATACAAATTGCAGAAGGAGTCATTCTTGGGCACATTACGGGTGCTGCGAAGAGCACTTCTGGCTAACATCAAAGATTAAAACAATATTAATTTCATGCACTTTAATTGTACTTTGACTTAGAAATGGGGTCCATTCCTGTCATGGTATTAGAAACCCAAAAGATTTGGAGAAATTAAAGTGAGTGATCAGTTGGATCACTTCACTCTTTACTGATAATATGCTACATTCATACAGGTATAAATGTTTTGATAAAATAAGTGGGGGGGGGGGTTCGATACATTATTCAATCTTGACCTGCTTTTTATGACTAGGGTAATTTCTGGAAGGTAAGTAGTACTTGTGTTTCCACCAAGTTGTCTTTTTGTTAAATTTATTTGTATATTTATATCTTACTTATATGTGTAAGTGACCGCAAAAATTACTAACATCCTACAACTCAGTGGGGTGTTTTTTGATCAGCAAACTAGCAGAGGCATAATCTCACAGCTCCTGTGTGAAAGAAAACTCTTTGGAGGATATAAACCCTTATAGTGAGTGAGACTGTTCAGAAAGTTATCATGGGTGAAGGCTTTGATCGGGTACTTCTATAAAAGTACAAAGAAGCATCACCAGAAGGAAAATTAGCACTTTTATTTGAAATAATAAATTTGGGTAGGAAAAGAATGGGGCACTTACCACAAATCTGTGACTAAAGCACCAGGGGATGGCGGGGACAGAAGTTTAAATGGAAATGAAGAAGAAGTTGCTGAAAGACCAACAAGACTTGTGATAGGCACCTACAAGCTACTCTGAAAAACTTCACAGAAAATAGAAAATCTTGAGAACAGATTCAGAAAGGTGAATTTATGAAAATATTAGTACTTAAACAAATACGGGATATCTGGGAAAATGAAATCTGAAGTGATGCACCTAGCAAAATATTTGAATTTGGCAATGGGCAGGTTACACAGGGTTGGACCAGCATACAAATCCATAGAAAATAATCCAAAATGTTCTCATGGCTATAAAATCAGTAAGATCTAGAAATGGTTAATCAATAACAGCAAACATTACTCTGGAGTTACTTATGAATAGTACAAATTAAAAACATTGCAGATTATACAGTTTTTATTCAGAAAAAAACGTCATGAACAGTAGTTCGCTTTGTTGTAATCACCTTTTGGAAAACATTTTAGAAAGGCTAAAATAACTTTAAGATAAAAAGCAATAACTGCCTTCATTGTTTACCATATGTGGAGAACAGCTGTCTGAAAATAAGGTGGGTTGGGAATACATCCCTAGCAAAAGGCAGAATCCACGCCAACAAAAAAAAATGTAGGTCAACCTTTGAGGTAGTGCTCTCTATTATCAAGTAAAAGTCGAACCGTTAGGTAAAATACAGAAACGAATTTAGGGAATGAAACTTCCTGTTATCATGCACACACTGGAAATGAAACTCTACATGTTGCCAACACATCAGACCACTCAAAAAAATGAGAAACAACCTGAAAATCTCATAAGCAAAAGATAGGAAATAGAACCCGAGATGTATATAGGGACAAAAGAACTGAGTATCAAAACAGTGCCTCCCCAGTAGATATCGAGTAAACCAGGCTAGAAGCACAGTCTGAAATATTTTCATGGGACTCAAACACAGCTGATAAGTAGGTTCATAGGCAAGTACTAGGCGAGCTGCCATTGCAGTCCACTTTAATCCTAACAAATTTTCCTTTTGGTAATTTAATTAACCTATCCCACTTGGTGCTAATTACCCATCCCATATCAATTATTATATATTACCACAGTCAGAATAACTGAGGGTAAAGCATTTAGGAGTTGCCTCTGCCCATTAGTTGTACTGCGGGCAGTCCTGGGGTAAATTTTCTGTTACCAATCCACCAGTCCAAGTTGCACTAGAATATGAACAGGGATGAGCTTCACTTTACAAGTATGAGGAGTCAGCTCCAGAGCAGTGGTATACACTGTAAGATATACCTGTATCTCCAAACCATTCTGTTGATGTTGCAGAAGAGGTTTAGATCCCTAGACCAATATATTCCTTTTTTTTTCAAAACAGGTTTATTGTTTTAACATATAAGAGAAATATCATAACAATTTTATACAAGTAATTAAAAATAGGTATTATTATAATATTCAACAAAACAACTAAAGTATTTACAAAGACATCCACTACAATCAGATCAATTAATTAAACTAAAATACCATGCTATTGAAATGAAATTTTTTTTAACAAATTTTGTAAATTATCCCATACAATATAATAAGATGTTTTTCTATTTGTTCTTGTCCTAATTGTGTTTATTTCCATATGGCACACTATATTCATAACATTTTTAAATTCATTGAACGAAGGAGGTGTATCTGAAATCCATTTTCTAGTTATTATTTTCCTAGCCACTGCTAGAATAGACCATAACAAGGGAAGCTTAACCTTTTTAACACTTTGAGGTACAGGTGTGTTGAATAATATAAGAGATTTAGAAATAATGAAATTATCTGTAAAAGAGCCTGCAAAATTCATTAATTGACTTCCAGTATTCTTTCAACTTTATACAGTCATAAAACATATGAGCCCAGTCAGCATTAATTTCTACATTACATCTCTTACATAAATTATCTTTATTATTTATTTTATTCATCATCAAAGGTGTATAAAAAGATCTATGCAAAATTTTCCATGTATAAAGTCTCCAGACAATGGAAGACGTAGTTCTATAAGCAGATTCCAATATATATTGTTTATCTTGTTGATTTGGTGGGTCCCCATTAATAGAAGTGAAATAATTCCAGTATGAATCTACACTGTAAAAAATTTCTTGTCTGATAATTTTATGTATGTATGAAAGTTTACCTTTATCAGAAACTTTATGTTGTAAATTTAATATCAAGTAATCAATCAGTGTTGGAATAGATTCTTTAACTGTTATAGACATTAGATCTATTTTATTAATGAGATGTTGTCTAAAGGTCTGAACCTCTAACCAGCAAGTTTCTCTTAGATCAAATTCTTGTTTTAAGAAATCTAGATTTTTAACTTTATTATCAGATATCAATTGATACCAGTACTTTAGATCATTATCTATAGCTAAATGAGTTCCTTCAGAAGTAGATGACAAAAGTATACCCTGAGTATACATTATAGGGAATACAATAAAATTCCATTCCCTATACTTAGGGTGCATGAATATAAAGTTACGATAACTAATAATAATATTTAATGGGTAACAAACCATATGTTTAGGTGTAATAGGTGAAGTACAAAATTCCTTTAGTAACCATAACATGGAGTTATTTACAATCATATTTTTATGTGTTAAGGAGATTTTCATGAAGTGCATACTAATTAGCTCCCAATAATCTTTCCATTTTGTGACATATGACTGATCTATTAATAAAGTAATAACTTTTACAATAGAAGAGATAGTATATAAATTAAAGTCTGGAAAAGAAATACCCCCTTGAGACCAGCTATTAGTATGTTTCTTTAATGCAATCCTAGGTCCATTAGGTGCCCATAGGAAATTTAATATTAGTGTATTCAGTTTCTTGATAATTATTTTTGTAGGTGGAAGTATTATTGATTGTATTAAGTATAAAATCTTGGGGAATATTATCATTTTAATAATTGTAAGTCTCTCCTCCATAGTAAAAAACATATTATTCCAGGTATTAAAAAGATTTTGTATATTAAGAAAACAGGTATTATAATTATTATATATAATAGATTTAATATCTTTAGATAGTATTATACCTAAATAAGTTATCTGACCTGAATTGGGTACATATTAGTAAAATCACTAATGAGAATATTTTTTTGTGTATATATAGGTAGTATTTTAGTTTTTTCTTCATTGAATATTAAACCAGAAATACTTTTAAAATTCATCATGTTATCAAATAGAGACTGCATAGAAGAATTAGATCCTGTTGATGTAATTAGAACATCATCTGCAAAAAGTTGAATTTTGGATGTTGTATTTTCATCTATTTCAAAACCCTCTATGTCAGTACTGTTTCTGATCAAATTAGCCCAAGGCTCCATTACTAAA
The DNA here is from genome assembly GCF_019279795.1 of Protopterus annectens. Lineage (NCBI taxonomy): Eukaryota > Metazoa > Chordata > Ceratodontiformes > Protopteridae > Protopterus > Protopterus annectens. The sequence continues at coordinate 785,385,660 of NC_056726.1, read as the reverse complement.
GTGAATAATAGTGGAGAAAGTGGACATCCTTGTTTTGTACCTTTAAGAATGGGTATTTTTGTGAAACATATGTTCCTACCTTAATATAAGCCAACGTTCCTTTGTATAAATGCTCAATTAGATTTACAAATGCATCTGAGAAGTTTGTGCACTTCATTAAGGTAAACAGATAGTCCCAACTTACTGAATCAAATGCTGAACTTATATCAAGACTAATAAGTGTTAAATCTTTCTTTTTCCTATTTGCAAAATCTATTAATGTTAAAGTTCTTCTTATATTATCAAAAGTATTTCTATTTACAATGAAGCCTGTCTGATCTATATCAGACCAATATATTTCTGATGCCACTTGATTTGCTGATGTGCAGTAAATGCACAAGTATGCGGACAAAGGATGCCTTGTATGCCAGACACAGGTCGCCTCTTAGCACTCTATACTGAGTATAGTAACAGGGCTGTGAGTCAGTCCATGTAGAACATACTGTTTAAGCCTCTTTTCCTCTTAGGAAGGTATTCCATTTGCTGCATACATCTGGGCAGATACAAGGGGGAATTATACTCAATGAGTGAGTGGTGTAATGAAGGCTAAGTAAAGGGGAACAATGACATCCCAAAGTCTAGATACAATCCCTTTGTTTAGTAGTTGTGCAATATCAAAGGACTTTCTTACGACAATGGACACATGTTGGTCAAAAGTTATATCACTGACCACATAATTTCCCAAATCCCGAACAACTGGGTCAACTCTTAGGGGGGTGCATTGTTAATATGGTAGTTCTCTGGGGTAGATGAGTTTCCAAAGGATATGATAATGCATTTTTGGCATATAGTTTCAGTCCATGATTTTAGCATCAGTTATTTATTTAGGAAAAACCTTCTTGCAGGATGGTTAAGTCATTTGAGGATTCAATGACTTCTCCTAGTTTGCAATCATTTGCAAACTTAGTCAGCCAGAGCCCTTTAGTATTGGCTTTTACTTTAGAGAAATAGATGCCAAACAGGAGAGATTTCAGTACAGAGCCCCAGGGGACTCCACTGGTGACTGATCTGTTTGTGGAGGTCCCATCCACCTTTCTGCTTTCCTACATCTCATCTGTGAGACAGCTAGCAGTCCAGCAGGTGACATAAGAGTTTACCCCTAGTTTATTTACCTCATCTACAATGCCTGAGTGGGGATTGCATCAAAAGCTTTGGACAGGTTGAGGTATGTGCTGAGTACCACTTTATCTTCATTCACTGCTTTTGTGATCTTTTCATAAAAGTCCTTCAGGTTGAGTAAACATGACCTGCCCTTGAAGAATCCAAATTGAGACAGGTCCAGTGTTTGGAATTCACTATGTCCTTACTGACTAGTTCCATAATTCTTTTCATGGCTCTGCATATGACAATGGTCTGACTTACGAGGGGAATGACGGTAGCTGTTCTCCATTCACTTGGTACAAAACCTGTGTGGAGGCTGAGGTTGAACAGTATTGTTAACAGGTGGATATATCATGCTTTGTGCTATTTAAGATGCATCCAGGGATAATGTCAGGACCCATCAATGCAGTATTTTTATTTTTTGATAACGCTTTTAGGACCTAGTCTTGTGTGATAGCAAGAGGCAAGTCAGTTTCAGGTATATCTTGAGGGACAAATAGGGGAGTGAGGGGTAAAGTTAGAGCTGAATTTATCATCCATTATGTTCACTATATTTTCAGCCTCAGAGTTGGTAACATCTTTCACAACCACCTCTGCACATTCCTGCCTTATGCTTTTGAGATTGCAAACACAACTAAAAATGACCTTGTGATTTTCTTTCACTTGGGTATCGATTTTAGCCTCAGACTTGGCTTTGATGGATTTTATTAAACTCCCAAGTTGTTGTCTATTTCAGTGACAAGGGCTGTAACATTCTGGGAATATCTCTTCTTACTTTCAGTCAAAATACATTTCCTTTTATTGTAAAGCTTGTTGCTATTATAATTCCACCACGTGGGTTTGTTTCTGGAGTTTGCTCTGTGCTTGTTCACACAGGGTACAGCTGCACCTAAGCAGCTGTTTACATGCTGGTAGAGTGTGGTGGTGCACATATATATGGATTCATTGGAGTAAACTGTCTTTGGTGAGGATTTGAAACTAGCCAGTGTATCACATAGGAGTAAGAAATTCCGGTGGTGGCTTGTGACTTCAAAGCAATGGGGGGGGGGGGGTGCTGCAGGAAACAACTGAATTGTGGGCCTAACTGAAATGGGGTGGGTGGGATTCTATTACAGCTGGTCAGTGATCTTCACCTGTGATCAAACATATGTTGTCATTCACTTTTTTACAAAGACTGCCACAGTACAAATGCCTCACATGTCCAATTGCTATCAACAAGGCCAGCTTTAGGTAAGACTGAACCCTACACAAAGTACTCCAAGGGCCTTCCATTGCATACTACTCTTCTTTGTACTTCCCAATTCCCACCCCTAAGTTCACTTCATCTTGGCCTCACAGCTTCCATACAGATTACTTCTTCCTTTTCTTGCATTTTCATACTTTGTGTTACTTGTCATCTCTACCACCACCCCCCACCCACCCCCAATTTTTTTAGCATATGCTAATTGGACAAGATTTTACTGTTACAGGTCTGGAGGATATAAGTGAATCAAGCCAGGGGTCTAGGTGTCACTAGGCTCTCAGAAGTCATAGGATCCTAAATGCTCTGAGTGACATCTTAGACCTTTTTTACAACTTTTTAATTTAATAATGGGCTAAAAAACACAAAACAAAATGAGTAAGAAAAAAAAAAACTAGTTCCTCCCAAAACTGAGAAGACATATGCAAATATATAGTAATCCTATATGGGAATACTGCTTGTCTTCTTAGCTCTCCAAAGAGAAACAGATACCTTCTGTGTATTCCTCTAGTGTTTGATTGCAACAAAAGTACAAGTACAAATGGCCACAGGCATATATTATACAGCTAAGGGTTTGGAAGAAGACTCTAAAGCACATGGATAAAATCCATACAGAGACAGAGAGTACGTGTGGATTCTACACAGAACACGCAGCCAAAAATGTAATCACAGAGCCAAGAACTGTTAGACAGAAACTAATCAGTACAATGGTCTGCCTGTGATCGGGTGCTAGCACATTCATCCTCCTAGGCCACCACAGATGGTCATTAATAATATTTTGACTGTGATCAAAAGTGAAAAAAAAAATGATGGCCAACGTGCTACTTTTAGATACACAAGAATCTATCTTCTCAGCTTACTGCCAGAATACGTGGTGAACCCCCAGTGCACATATGTCTCAACTTATCTTGAGAATCAAGGAGAAAGTCAAAATAATGGTGAACAAATGACAAACATCAGGGACAACTGTTGCTTTATATACTTGCATACTAGAGTTGTGCACATTTTTTCAAGGCTGTTAACTCTGAAACTGAAATGTCTGACATTTTTTTTATTTACTCACTGCAGTCTTCATTGATTTAAACTGCAAACTTTACAAACAACAGACGAAAATATGCCAAATACATATCACACAAACAGAGTGTACGGCCATCAGTTGCAGCCACTTGAATGACAGTGATTATATACCTCGGGTATATTTATCAAATGAATGGATGAATAAATAAATAACTGCCACACAGGGATTTAGCTTTTCATCTTCACTGTTGTCAGACTATAGTGTGCAATATCCTCCTCCCCTCAGGCACACACACATATTTCTCAACCTTTTATCTCAATAATAAAGGAGAAAGCTAAAAATAATGGTCAAAAAAGGAACAAAACAAGGGACAGCTATTGCCTTTATATATTTACAAACATCCATGGATAACAGCCTTTGCATCAGCATGCTTCTTAAAAGTTATTGTGTGAACCTCAAATATCTGTCATTATTTACTGATTGCAAAACTAAAACTAAATATGACAGAAAAAAGCAGAGGCATTCAGCAAAATTGTGGAATGCTGAGAGCATTTACACTTACCTACACACAGTTTACATATCACACAGATGCACACACGCACGCAGACACATATACATGCAGACATACACATAAACATGCAGATACACACACTCAAAAAGACTGACATAAGATACAGTGTAGCAAGTCAAGCAGCACGTTTTTGAAAGGTGAGAGGAAATAACAGCACCCAAGAAGACTCACACAATTATGTGATAACATCCAAAATCTCTCCCTGTACAATAACTAGCGGCCAGAATTCAAGCCAGCATCCTGGAACTGTGAGGGAGAACAACATGCTTCCCACAAGCTTCACAATTTGCTTTATATTTGTTTTCTGTAAGCTGGGAATGTTTGCAACTGTTTAGAGTGAGGCATACAATATAAATCCAGCATAAATCTGTTTTTGTTGTTATTATATTAGAAAATCTACACATTTCTCCATAAAAGATACCTTTTTTTTCTGAAAAGATACTAATACCAAAAGTCCCTGCTCTGATTAATGAAATCATTCAGTCACTCTCACCACTGGGTCATGTCTGTTTAACTACAGAATGAAATCTTATGTATAATATATACCTGATGTCCACATACAATTCAAAGAAGCTTTTAAGAAGATCTGTTTATACATGCTTAAGACATTGCTTAATGTGTGTATGTGCCAAATGCAGGCTTGCTGAGGCATTTTACAGTGGCAGTCTGTAAAGATGCTTTATATCACTCCCCACCATAAGGACATCAATTATTTCACTAGAAATCACCAACTGCAGGCCAATTAACTGTATTATCTCCACACTTCAAAACTCAAAGGAAGTATGTCAATACCCAAGATTAAAGAAACTGACCTGTTTACACAAATGCACCATAGCTTCTGACCAAACTACTGGACTGGAACTGCATTATTAGCCCTCACAAAACTCATACAGACACACACACACACACACACACACACACACACACACACACACACACATACATATTTATATGCACACACAAAACACACACACTCACACACACACACACACACACACACACATACATATTTATATGTACACACAAAACTCACACACACACACACACACACACACACACACACACACACACACATACATATTTATATGTACACACAAAACTCACACACACACACACACACACACACACACACATACATATTTATATGCACACACAAAACACACACACACACATACACCCACACACACAAAACACACACACACACACACACACACACACACATACATATTTATATGTACACACAAAACACACACACACACACACACACACACACACATATTTATATGTACACACAGAGACACACACACACACACACACACACACACACACACACACACACACACACACACATGCATACATACACACACGCACACACACAGACTAACACGCACACACGCACACACACACACACACACACACATATTTATATGTACACACAAAACTCACACACACACACACACACACACACACACACACACACACACACACACACACATACATACACCCACACGCACACACACACACACATACATATTTATATGTACACACAAAACTCACACACACACACACACACACACACACACACACACACACACACACATACATATTTATATGTACACACACACACACACACACACACACACACACACACACACACACACACACACACACACACACACGCTCCCTTTCTCTCGCTCTCTTGCTCTCTCTAAGTACTTACCTTCTTCCCAGACAGACTGCCTAAAAAAATACTTTAAAAATAAGTAAAAACTTTATCTTGCACTTGTGCCTCCTCTCACATAGGTTCATATGTTCATAGGTGTTTACTAGGCTAATAACCACAACAGCCTTTTTAAGCCTAGCCATGCATCCCAAATCTCTGACAAGTTCTGATACCCTTGATAAGTGTAAGCACGGGCCTGGGAGATGAACCATTTACAGGTTACCTCTGTCCATTAGAGATATAGGTACCAAACCAGGGATGAATTTCTGGCTTCTCATCGAAACCGTCCATATTGCACTTGAATTTGGGTAGGGAGGAACTCTGCTTCACATGGATGGGGGGCCTGTTCCATAGAAGGGGTAATCTTTGGGTACATACCTATCTCTCCAGCAGGTCCTATTTATATCACACACAAGGTTTAAGTCTTTAGAATGGGTAATTCAGGTGCTGTGTGTTTTGTGGATATGCAGGAGGTCCATCATTATGGGGTCTGACAATGCCCTGTATGGCAGATCTAACCTCAAAAGCCTGTAGGAGACAGAATACTTGGATAGGCCTTGAGGCAGTCTGCATAGGACATATTACTTATGCCCTGTATTCTTTGAGAGAGGAACCCCTGTGGATGTTCCAGTTGTTGGATATGCCTGGTTAGGTACATACCAAAGGGTGCATTGTACTCAATGATAGGTCAGATGAATGACAAAAACAATGCCTTCTTGGACTTTGATGCCATACCTTTGTTTATAAGTTGTGCAATATAGAATGATTTCCTCACCACTTTAGACACATGATGGTCAAAGGCTAGATTACTGTGTCCCTAAGTCCCTGACTACTGGGTCAACTCTAAGGGGTGTGTTGTCATTATGGTAGTTACCAGGGATGGATGACTTCCCAAAGGATACTATTATGCATTTCCTGGCATTTAGTTTTAGCCCATGGCTCTAACACCAGTTATTTGTCTGTGTCAGCCCCTCCTGGAGAACAGCTGTGTCAGTGTGAGATTCAATGAGTGGTCCAAGGACTGATCCCTGATGGACACCACATGTGACTGGCCTCTTTGGAGAGGTGGACTCCCCAATTCTCACTTCCTGGGTCCTGTCTGTGAGACAGTTGGCTGCCCACCAGGTGACATACAGATTTGTACCTAACCTCTTGAGCTTGTCAACAAAGCCCAAGTGGGATATTGTGTCAAATGCCTTGGCCAAGTCAAGGAGGGCAGTGTGAACAATTTTGCCCTCATCCATTGCTTGACCTTCTCAAAGAAGTCCACCAGGTCGAGTAGGCATGATCTGCCCTTGAAACAAAACTGGGTTGGGTCCAGTGTCTGGTGGTTTACTATATCTCTACTGATCATCTCCATGATAATTCTTTCCATGGCTTTACATATAAGACTTGTGAGACTTATGGGTCTGTAGTTTCCAGGATCTGTAGATGGCCCATCTTTGTGCAGACAGATGACTGCTGCCTTTCTCCATTCATGAGGCACAAAGGCTGTTTGGAGGCTACAGTTAAACAGTAATTCCACACACCCTGATAGGTCATGTTTCATGCTATTTCATAGGTTCATAGGTTCATAGGTTTATACTAGGCTATCTGCCCGAGGGCATTTACAAGCCTAGCCCATAGTTTTGTGGCTTACGCCACCCCTTTAGTATGGGGAACTATGCCCATTATTTTGCTGTGCCTCTGTCGAGCAGTGACACTGAGGTAATCCCTGGGGTATATCTGCGAGCTCCCATCCATTGGTCAAGATTTCTCTTGAACAAGGCCAGCGAGGTGCTCTGCCTCACATATACCGGGATTTTGTTCCACAGCATAGGGAGTCTTTGGGTGATGAATCTATCCCTCCAGCACGTCCTATTAATAGCCGTGTCGAGGTTTAATTCTCCCGCCCTTGTGGCTCTGACGGATCTAGATTTATTGAGGTGAAGCATATTCATCAAATCTGGGTTTGACATAGCCTTGTATGTCAGGCACAGGTCACCTCTGAGCAAGCGGTGGCGACTGAATAGAGCTGAAGTTCTTTCAGTCGGGCAGCATAGGACAGATTTTTGAGACCCTTTATCCTTTTGGTGAGGAACTTTTGTGGCCTCTCCAGCTGCTGCAAGTGTCGGGTCAGATACATTCCGAATGGGGCATTGTACTCAATCATTGGTCTGATGAGTGATGAGTATAGGGAAACTATGACCTCCTTTGATCTAGATGTGAATCCCTTCATGATAAGGTGGGCAATGTAGAAGGTCTTCCTAACTACTTTAGCTACATGGGTGTCGAATGACAGGCTACTGTCAACCTGGGTCCCCAGGTCCCTAATAACTTCTTCTGTGCTCAGTGGATTGCCACCTATATGGTAGCTACGGGTAACCTTGTTTTTCCCGAAGGGTATGACTATGCATTTTTTGGCATTTAACTTTAGGCCATGGCTCTGGCACCAGTTATCCGTTTCTGTGAGACCCTTCTGAAGGATATCTGTGTCAGATGTGTTTTCGACTACGGCGCCCAGTTTGCAGTCATCTGCAAACTTTGTCAGCCATAACCCTCCTGTGTTTGCTTGTACTTCGGAAAAGTAGATGCCAAACAAGAGTGGGCCCAGGACTGAGCCCTGTGGGACACCACTTTTGACCGGCTTAGAGTCTGACATGGCGCCAGCAACTCTGACCCTGTGGGTTCTGTCACTCAGCCAGTTTGCAACCCATCTTGTGATGTATGGGTTAACATTTAAGCTGATGAGTTTTTCAATGATACCCGAGTGGGGTATTGTATCGAAAGCTTTCGCTAGATCAAGGTAGGCTGTATGGACTGCCTTTCCCTCATCAATGGCTTTGGTGACTGTTTCGAAAAAGTCAACCAAGTTTAAAAGGCATGATCTGCCTTTGACAAAGCCAAACTGGGTTGGATCCAAAGTCTGCAAATTCCCTATGTCTTTATTTATGAGATCCATTATGATCCTCTCCATGGCTTTGCAGATAAGGCTTGTCAAGCTAATGGGCCGGTAATTTCCAGGGTCGGTGGAGGCACCGCCTTTATGAAGTGGGACCACTGTCGCAGTGCGCCACTCCTTGGGTACGTATCCAGAGGTGAGACTATGATTAAACAGCTGTCCTAGCTGTGGGTTTAATTCCTCGTTGATTTCGTGGAGCACACAGCCGGGGACACCATCAGGTCCCATGGATGCTGTGTTTTTTGCTTTGGAGAGAGCAGTTCTCACTTGGGTATTAGAGATGTTTGGGGGGCTGCAGTCATTTGGTATAGATATCTCTCCTTTTGGGGGGGAGGGGGGGGGAGTTTGCACTGAACCTGTCAGCCAGTATGTTGGCAATGTCTGTAGGATCAGTAATCTTCACATCATTTTGAACTAGTTCTGAGCATATCTGGGAGTTTCCTCCCAGGTTTCTAACATAGCTAAAGAAGGCCTTATGATTGTCTTTTGAGTCTTTAGCTATTTTTCTCTCAAAGTTTGCTTTGGATGATTTTATGAGAGCTCTTAGTTTTTTACTTGTAGTGATCAAAGGTGTCTTACCTTTTAAGGATTTTGCTCTATCTTGTAGTAGCTTCCTCCTTTTGTTGTAGAGTTTGTTTACGGCTGGGGTCCACCAGACTGGACGCTTGCCTTTGGTACAAAGAATCTTTGTTTTGCTTGGGATTGCCTTATCCATGCAGTCCTGTAGGTGCTGGTAGAAGGCATTTGTAAATGATTCAGTGGCTTGGGTACTGTTTTCCGCCGGCTCAGGGGCCTTAAAGGAGACCACACTAGTCTTTAGAAGTGTGAAGTCGGCTTTCGAGAAGTTCTTTACTGTGGTCTTTTTTATTTCAGGTGGGGGTGGGATGAGGACCTCCAGCGAGATTAGTTTGTGATCTGATCTCACCAGTGAGGGGTATACTTCCGGTGTTGAACATTGTGCTCCCATGTTCGTGATGATGAGATCAAGTATGTTTTCTCCTCTTGTGGGGATGGTGACCAGTTGTTCCATGGCGTTTGAGTTTATGAATTCCAGGAACTTTTGGGCTAGGGTGTTTGGGCTTGAGTAGTGTTCCCAGTCTATATTAGGGTAATTGAAGTCACCTAGTACGATGGTGTTTGGAGATACATTTATCCCCTCCAGTGTTTTCAGGAAAGCCATGTGAGGTTCCTGAGTTTGTGAGGGTGGCCTGTAACATGCTACAATTTGCAGAGCAGTCTTGCCTATGGTTAATTGCACCTGGATGGTCTCCGATGCATCATGCGTTGCCACCAATCTTGAGGTGTGGGTGTCCTTGATGAATATGGATACCCCCCCTCCTTTCTTGGTATTGTCCGGATTTTGGGGCCGGAACGCATGATATGAGGTAAAACCTGATAGTGCTGGGGTGCTCTCAGGAGCCTTGAACCAGGTTTCTGTCACAGCACAGACATCGATGTTCTCCATACTGAGAAGGGCCTCGAGTGCGTGCATTTTGAGATTGAGACTTCTGGCATTGAGCAGCTTTACCCTTAGTTTTTTTCCATTTTTGTGTTCTAGGGTGGTAGGTTTAGAATTTGAGCCTTGCCTAAAAAAGGCACTATGGCGGTGGCAAGAGCCTTTGCCAATATCCGGAATCCCAGGGGTGACAGGTGCAAGCCATCCCTTGCGAAGCAGCGTGGCTTGTCCAGCATGTCATCCCAGGCGGACAGACATTGGATCCCCTTTGAATGACACCAGAGTTTAAGCCAATTGTTAAAGCTGATCATCTTATCTCTGTATTGTGGCATCATTCTTGGTGAAGGTAGGATACTGCTCAAGGTCAGGGTCATACCTGCCTGGGCTACATAATCAGAGAGCTCCTCAATGTCTCTTTTCATGTAGTCCAAGGAGGTACATCTCAGGTCATTTACACCAGCGTGGACAATGACTGAGTCGTATTTGTACCTGCTGTTGAGAGACCTGAGTGCTTGCGTTATGTGGCGGATTCTAGCGCCTGACAGGCAGCTTACTGTAACCCTCTCCTTACTCAGTCTGGTGAGCGGGACGTCAGTGTGTCTGACTATGGAGTCACCAATGACTAGTGTGTCTGGCATTGTGTTTGGCCTTGAGGGCTGTGACTGTTTGACACTCTGACTGTGAGGTCTATGTGTTGCAGTTGTTGTGTTCTGAGGTGGTAGTTGTTTGGGTGTCTGCTTTGGTGGCCTCTGCTGTTTTGGTAGATTTTTGATCAGAGCCTCCGAGTATGTCTTTGTGTGTTTATGTGTATGATTTGAGGTTGTGATAGTACTATGTGAAACTGGGTCTATAGTGTGTGTGGTAACCTTCTCCTCCTGTCTGGTCTTGCCAGTCCTATGTTGAGAGAGCTCAGCCTCCAGTTTGGCCGTATAGTTGCATCTCTCGCATGTATTTGTGGTTTGTGGGAGGAGGAGAGGGTTGTCTGTGTACATGAGGCAATTGTAACATTGCCTCAATATTCCCAGGTTCACCAGCTGAGCAGGAGAGGACACTAGCAACTGATCCCTCGACATGCTAGAAGGAATAGACAAAAAAACTTTAAAAGAGATTCCGTGGGATGTGGGTGACCGAGAAATGGGGTTTGCCTTTTTGGGGTACTATCTATAACAAGAGTGCTGTATCAAGGTGATAAGTACTGTAGGCATCCTGGGATATTGTTTGGCCCTGTTGGTTCTTGGTCTTAGACAGAGCATTAAAGGACCTGTTCCCTAGTGATAGCAGGGGAGTTATATTTGATATTTCCTGAGGAAAGGTTGAGGGGGAGACAGGAGTAAAGTTGGAGCTGAATTTATCAGCCAGGAGGTTTGCTATATCTTCTGGCTCAGTATAGGTGGTTCCATTTACAATGAGCTCTGCACACAATTGTGTATTGCCTTTGAGGTTGTGGAGACTGCTAAAGAATGCTTTGTGGTTGTCCTTGGCCTGGGAGGCCAAACTTACCTCAAACTTGGCTTTGGTAGACTTTATTTGTCCCATGAGTTGTTTGTTTATCTTGATGAGAGTGTTTTTATCCTTCTGAGTGCTGCACCTCCTAATTTTTGCCATGATTTTCTTCCTCCTGTTATACATCCGATTGATTTTGTGATTCCACTGGGGTGGCTTGTTTTTTGAGTTAGTTCTCTACATCTTCATGGTGGGTACAGCTGCCTCTATGCAGCTATTAACACTCTTGTACAGGGTTTCTGTGCAAAGTTCTGCATAGGCAGAAGTGTTCTCAGGGTTTATAGGGGCTTAACATTTTGCCAAGTTCTCACTTAATAGCATGAGGTTAGCCTTAGAATAGTTCCTGAATATTCCTGGTTGAGCTGGTGATCTAGGTTTTATTTTTACTTCAAAGGAGACCATTTTGTGGTCTGATCTTACCAGGGAAGGCATTACAGTAGGGGGTGTGCAGCACTCTCCCATATTAGTGAGGACCAGATCCAGTATGGTTGCACCCCCTGGTTGGTGTATTGACTATCTGGTCCAGGGAGTTTGTGTTTACAAAACCAAGGAATCTCTGTACATGTACAGTTGATGCTGTATAAGATTCCCAGTTAATAGTGATCACCCATGAATATGGTATTGGATTGGATGGTTACTGTTTCTAATACGTTTAAATACATGGTATGGGTTTTCTGGGTCATAGAGGGGGACCTATAGCTTGCAAGGAAGTGGTATTGGATTTCACCTATGGTGATTTGAACATGGAGCAGCTCAAATGCATTGTCCTGTTTGACCAGCCTTGAAGTATATTTATTTTTGATGTGGCTTACATGCCAATATCCAAATACCTTGATAGATGAAAAAGTAGTATTTCCTTTGCAATTTATTTTGTAAGCTGATGTTATGATGAAGACTTCACAGAAGCTAACACTATATTTTCTACATAAGAAGTTTACTAGAAAGAGGTATTCCTGTTAGTTACCTACTTATACCTGATGTTATGAGACTATTACTGTCCAAACATCGTTTTCTTTACTCATATATCACTGGCAAACTATTCTTCTTAAAAGGGACTTCTCAAGGTCTTTGAGCAGGGCTTCCATATTTCAAAAGGCTATCAGGTGTATCTTAACTTTATTTCAGAAACTAATTTTTCCATTCTAATCTTTGGGATTGGCATTTTATAATTTCAAACAATACACCTGGTTGTGATTCCTTATAGAAGACATATTACAAACAAGTTCTTTTTCCAGGCAGTTATACACACAGTTTGTAAACTGAGCAGAATTCACATTTTAATTGCCATTAACATTATTCCTGTGCAGGTGAAGATGACAAATGTACAGCTTGTTTACAACTGGGAGCTGATATTAAGTGTATTTTAAAAGCACATGTTAAGCTCAACTATTTGAAACTACCTAAGCTCCAAAATGTATTATACGATGATTCATAACAAGCTGACATGGCATGACTCATATGTCTGCTTGGTGATAATTCTTCTTTTCAACATATGTTGATTATTTAGCTGTTTCATGATTTATTAAATGGTATACAGTTGAAAAATGCACAGAAACCTTGTTTATAGTGATTCACAAGACTTGATTTACAGTGTGAGCAAATAAATTCTTAAATTAAACCCATTATACAGAAACCTTACAGGTGGCATAACTCATCATTAGATTTAGCTGGATTAATCAAATAATCAAGATTCAAAATTTGTCATGTACAGTTTTCCTGTAAAAAGCATAAATTCTATCACTCTCTTTATGAGTATTATCGTTAACACCTCCAAAAACCGTGTATACAGTTATCACTTATGAAACACTGTTTGAACAATGGTGGATATGTCCTGCACTGGTATTTACTGAAGTGAATACTTTAGTTTTGGAATTAAAAATAAATAAATATATGTTTAAAATATGACTGATGCAAACATTCTATAATCCACAATAAGCTATTTGTTATAACTATCCATCTTGGCCAAACCACATGTATCAGACTGAGGTGCACAGATTTTCTAGTCAATAAACCAGACTAGGAGAGTTTTCATTACAATGCATTACTATTTTAGCTTTTGAGATTTGGATGGACAGTTCATGTGTTCTTGAAATTCTGAATACTTTCCGTAAATTATTGGTTGTCTCCATACCTTTCAACCTCTTAAAGCAAGAAATCTGGACAAAGCCATTTTAAATAGGCCCAGAAATCAGCACAATTTTAAATATTGCTCTTACAAGCTTAGGAAGTTGATAGAATAACACATTTTGCATTAGCATGAATTTTCTGAAGGGTATAAAGTCTGAAACTCAAAAGTGTGTCATTATTTTCTAACTTCAATCTTTAATGATTTACCACTAAGTTGGTAGAAAATCACAAGTACATGAAAAATGGACAAAAAATATGAGGCCAAAATCTGGACATTCTGTGAAAATCTGTACAGTTCAGAATTATGGACTTGGCTCATTAAAAGAATTACACACAGACAACACACAACACACACACACGTGTGTGTGTGTGTGTGTGTGTGTGTGTGTGTGTGTGTGTGTGTGTGTGTGATGAGCTAGAGAATATAGAACATCAGGTCATGGCCTAAAATAAAATTAAAGATTCTCTTTAAATGCTACATAATATAACTGGAAAATATGAAATATGTATACCTCAATATGAAGACTTTCCTTATATGTTACATACTATAACTGGAAAATCTGTATACCTCAGTCTGAATCACGTGGTTTGGTTTGGCTAGGCTGGCTACTACCTGTCTTGGAGGAATAGTTGGTATACTAAATATCTGAGCTGCACACTTTCAATTTACATTTATCAAGTGTTGCTTTTTTAGCAAATAATAAAAACAAAGATGCACTTCCCCTTCTAGAAACTGTATCCAACATCAATAACTTAATGACACTCAATGGATGGATTGTCTTAGCCAAAAAGTTTGAGTAATTCCAAAATCTGTATCAGTCCTATAAAGGTATTGCATCATAGCTGTGTTCCAGTATGTTTGTTTTCCTTTTGGGATTTACACAGTATTTCTTAATATTTTTCCACAAGTACAATGAATGAGATATCTATCTTTATCCGTAACAAATATAAAGTTTAGGAATAAACCCCTTTGGTGGAATTAAATAAGGCCCATGGCAAATGATAGAAACTCCTTTCCTATAGTAGCAAAGAGAAAACCCCACACTACAAAATTAACTCAAAAAGTTAAACAAATAGCTTAAAAACAAAATCAAATCTTCCACTGTCTAGTATGAATTCAAACTGTCTCCACTATCAAATACAATCATAATTCCTTCTTTAACGATATCACAGGCATAACAAACAGCAGCCAATCTGTTCTGAGCTAACACAAAATGAATGTTCCTTAGTCTTCCCCAAAACACATAGCTAATCTATTAGCAGACAAATTTAGTTCAAACGTCTCTTCCTAGCCTACACATGCTTGACCTCTTGTCAGCCTCCCCCAAACATCACCCCTGAATATGTCCTAAAGGCTCCCTCAGAACTGAAAAACAACAGCACTGCTGGGCCTGATAATGTGATGCGGTGCTTCTTTGTCAGTATAAACTGTCTTACTGACCTTTTCTATGATCTGTTCACCCTCAGTCTCTCATGTGGCTTTATGCCTACAGCTTAGAGAACTGTGGTGGTCATTGTTTTACATAAGGGACACCCCACCACTGATCCTGGTAACTACAGATCCACAAGTCTCACAAGTCTTATCTGCACAATAATGGAACACATTATGGACTGTAAATGTTCATAGGTTCATACTAAGCTATCTGCCCTAGGGCATTTATAAGCCTAGCCAGAGTATGTTTGGCTTTCGCCACCCATTTTAAATTAATTTTGCTATGCCCTTTTTCGAGGTTAGTATACTGTGCCTCTGTCTAACAGTGACACAGAAGTGATACCCAGGGTAAACCTATGATTTCCCATCCACTCATCAAGATTCCTCTTGAAGAGAGTCAATGAGGGACTCTGCCTAACCTGGACTGGGATTTTATTCCATAGTGAAGGGAGCCTCTGGGTTATGAATCTGTCCCTCCAGCATGTCCTATTTATTTCAGTGCTGAGGTTCAAGTCTCTCGAGCGTGTAGCTCGATGGGATTTGGATTTTTTGAGGTGCAGCATGTCCCTTAATTCCGGGTTGGACATGGCCTTATACGTCAGGCACAGGTCACCTCTGAGCAGTCGGTATGCCACTGAGTAGAGCTGGAGTTTCTTTAACCGGGCAGCATATGGCATCTGTTTGAGTCCTTTGATCCTCTTGGTGAGGTACTTTTGGGGTCTTTCCAGTTGCTGCAGATGTTTGGTAAGGTACATCCCAAAAGGGGCATTGTACTCGATTATGGGCCTGATGAGGGATGAGTAAAGAGGCACGATGACCTCCCCTAATCTAGATGTGAATCCCTTCATGATTAGGTGGGCTATATAAAATGTTTTTCTAACCACTTTGGCCACGTGGTTGTCAAATGAGAGATTGCTATCAACTTGGGTCCCCAGGTCCCTAATGACTTCTTCTGTACTTAATGGATTACCACCTATGTGGTAATTTGTGGGCACTTTGTTTTTGCCAAAGGGGATGACTATACACTTTTTGGCATTTAGCTTGAGGCCATGGCTCTGGCACCAGTTGTCTGTTTCTATGAGGCCCTTTTGGAGGATGCTTGTGTCGGCTGGAGAGTCGAGTATGGCACCCAGTTTGCAGTCATTTGCGAACTTGGTCAGCCACAGTCCTTCATTGTTGGCCTGTACCTCTGAGAAATATATACCAAACAAGAGAGGTCCCAGGACTGAGCCTTCTGGGACGCCACTTGTAACTGGTTTGGAGTCTGACATGGCTCCAGCAATTCTAACCATGTGGGTTCTGTCCTTGAGCCAGTTTGCAACCCATCTAGTGACATAGGGGTTTATATTTAAGCTGGTGAGCTTATCTATAATGCCCGAGTGGGGTATTGTATCAAAGGCTTTTGCGAGGTCCAGATAGGCTGTGTGGACCACCTTCCCTTCGTCAATGGCCTTGGTGACTGTTTCAAAGAAGTCAACCAGGTTTAAGAGGCAGGATCTGCCCTTAACAAAGCCAAACTGGGTAGGATCCAGTGTCTGTACGTCCCCAATATCTTTATTATGAGGTCCATAATGATCCTTTCCATAGCTTTGCAGACCAAGCTAGTCAGGCTTATGGGACGATAGTTTCCAGGGTCCGTTGAGGCACCACCTTTGTGGAGAGGGACCATTGTTGCTGTACGCCACTCTTTGGGTACATATCCTGTAGTAAGGCTGAGATTGAACAGTAGTTTTATGTTTGGGTTTAGCTCTTCTTGGAGTTCATGTAGGACGCAGCCTGGGACACCGTCTGGTCCCATTGATGCTGTGTTTTTTGCTTTGGAAAGGGCGGCTCCCACCTGAGCATCTGAGATGTCGGGGGGGCAGCACTCTGCTGGGATAGATATTTGCCCTTTTGGTGGGGAGAATGGGAGTTTGCGCTGAACCTGTCAGCTAGGATGTTGGCAATGTCTGTGGGATCAGTGTATTTTCTGTCATTTTGGACTAATTCTGAGCATATCTGTGAATTCCCACCCAGGTTCCTAACATAACTAAAGAAAGCCTTGTGATTATCTTTAGTGTCCTGTGCAATTTTTCTCTCGAAGCTGGCCTTTGACGATTTTATGAGTGCCCTTAGTTTTTTGCTAATACTGATCAGAGATGCCTTCCCTTTTTGGGATTTTGCTCTATCATGTAGTAGCTTCCTCCTTCTATTGTATAGTTTGTTTATGGCTGTGGTCCACCAGACAGGTTGTCTGCCTTTGTATTTATAAAGGATTCTGCGGTCTGGGCCGTATTTTCCACAGGCCCGGGGGCTTTGAAGGATTCCACCTCGGTTTTGAGGAGTGTGAAATTTGCTTTAGAGAAGTTTTTCACTGTGGTTTTCTGGGCAGGGGGTGGGGTCGAGATGTGAATAACCAGTGAGATCAGTTTATGGTCTGATCTTACCAGTGAGGGATGTATTTATTTTATTTATTAAACATAGCCTAAAGTCCCTTGACTCAAACCAGTTTGGATTTGTCAAAGCTATATTCTGTTTGCTTAATATGGTGAACTTTTTTGAAAAATTCTGAGGCCTTGGACAGGGCGAGTTGGCACACGCACCTTGTCTTGACCTAGCCAAACCTTTTGACACCATTCCTTATGGTGTCATCATGGATAAAGTTATCAAACCAAATGTAAGCCCTTACATTACACAAAGGATATCAAACTGGTTCACAGAAAGAAACCAGCAACTTAAGACTTTTTGGCATATTCTCCTCATAAAAGATTATTACCAGCAGTGCTGTCCATGGCTCAGTAACTGAGGCAGATCCTATTTTATATTTGCTTCTCTAGCATCAAAACTCATGTCAAAGGCCTTTGACTAGATAAGTTTGCCAGTGACTGTAAATGTCGTTCCATCATCAACTCTCCGGGGACACCCAAATTCTACAAGAAGGACTAACACATAGAAATAAATGGTGCTGTAACCATATTCTCAAGCTAAATACTAAAAAGTATAATATCATATCCAATGGTGTACAGACAGCCTTGTTTCTATCACATTAATGGCACCCTTCAAAACATTCACAGTTATTACAGACGTTGGCACATATCTTGACAGCGAGTTCTCCTCTGTTCACTATGAAGCTATGGTTGTTAGTAAATTCTTCATATGATTTAGTGTGGCTGAATAGCAAACTTCCAGGTTCAAGGATGTTACCAGACCTCTCTACTCCTCCTATAACTAATATGGAGTCCTATAATATATAATAATATGGAGTCCTATAATATATAATAATATGTAGGCCTATAACTGAACACATTGCTCCTTCTGGCATGTACCTGTCCAGTCATATGATGCAACTTGAAAGCCCACCATTTTCTCACAAAGAAAATCAATGTCTGAATTCTATCAGTGTCAGTGTCAGTGGCGCACCATTTAGCACATGCATGTTTGGTGCAGTAGGCTGTGGGTTCTATTCCCACACCAGATAGATAGACTGTTGACACTGAATTGTGGCATAAGGGGGGTGCTGCACTCCTGCATGTGCCATCCTTCAGATGAGATATGTTAAACTGTGGTCCCCACTGCTTGAGTTGGTGGTAGCTCGGGTGGATGTAAAAGATCCCATACCACCTAGTGAAAAGAGTAGGGGAATTTCTCCTATGCCCTGGCTAAATTTCCTCTAGTAGTATAAATACCACCTCAGCTCTCCCCTGAAAAGAGGGTACTATCCTAATGGAACTAACTAGTTCTGTGTAACCTTCTCCATATTTGTAAGACCAGCAACACCATAAACATCCATACTAAAGACTGTCACATAGCATACATAAAAAAAAAAATTCTAGCATAACAGATGCCTTACTCAAAGAAATCCTTTCCTCTGGAACCTATCCTTCCTTCATATTAAACAAAGTACTTCCCCCATCCATTTCACACTGCAACCCTGGATAAATGGACCCACATAGTCCACCTGGTTCATAATTACAACTCATCCACCTTTGTCCAGTTTCATAAATCTGTAGTCTTTTAATTCATTTAGTTTCCTCAGACATTCTCCTTCATTTACAGATATATTATCCTCACTTCCTGAACTGTTCTTTAAAGCTTTACGTATTTCTCTTTCAGATAACTTTTCAAATGCAACTATGGTCTTGCCCTAGAAACTCAAATGGAGAGGTTTAGCAAGTAGTGGAAATTGCACTGGCTAGACTACACATGATCTACCTCAACAACTATAACCTACGAACCCATGACTGTACAATCTTAGATCAGAGATTAAGGGAATCATCACGCTCTGCAAATGAAGCAGAAGGGTGAGCATGTGGAAACCAAGTGGAAGCATGCAGATGTATGCTTATTTGTCATTCACCAACATTCAACATGTATATCCTGGGATGTTGTACTCTTCATTGCAAAAGCTAAAGCGCTGATAGCATGGCAGACTTGTGGGTTGCTTCGCTGACTCACTCAGTTAGTATCACAACACTTCTGGTGCATCCAACAATTAATGCCCTGTGAGAAGAAGAAATCCACTCAGCCAAGGATGATGTTGCAGAAAGTGTGAGGCAGAGAAGTAATGAATGCATCACTGGGGTGAGGGAGCAGTTATGGAGGTCATCATGACTACCCAAAAATACTGTTGGGACAGCTGTATGGACTTAAGGCTTGAAGCAATTTAGAGGGAAGCAGCCAGGTTATCTTAGCTGTAAACCAGGGCACATATAATGATGGGAATCCTGTTTTCTATGCTTCTCTGATTCTGGCTCTTCAACAGTGAGGTGAGGTACAGGGAACTCAGGAACAAAATCTCCATCTTGTTGTCTTACAAGTCCACTCCCCATCCCACTGTGACAAACTGCAGTAGTAGGTCTGAAACACGTTAAACTCTTCTGTACATTAACCCTCTTCTAGTACTTCACCTGGCCGTGCATTTCAAAGCTTTATTCATTCCATCTACTAGACATTAGTTCACTATCCATATTCCTAAATGAATGACCATACAGCAGCATATACACAACACACAGTACACACTTTGGTATAAGCTGCACTTCTATATACTGGAGAAGACAAATAATGACTGTGTCCCCAGTCATTGCTCATAGTGCTTCATACAGGGTAAGCACTGCAAACTGTGCTAATGTGAATGCACATCCTGATAACACAAACAGTACATGCTTGTGAAAGTTTGCTAGCATTCATTATAGATAACGATGATCTTTACAACTACAGTGCACTCTTTCACTGTTCACACTACTCTGTGGATTGGTCTGTACTACAGAGCAGTATCACTATTACATGCAGTCTCAGACTGATTTCACAGATGCCCACAGCTTTGTTGCTTTGGACAAGAGATAGAACATGCAGGTATGCATTGTCAGGAATGCATAATTAAAAATAGTAGTGCACGTGGTGAGAAGGTTCTTGCCTAACTGGTACCATACAACTATTATGCAGGGAAAGCATGTTCTCACAAGTGCACAAGCAGTGTTACAAGTGACTGAGTTACACAATATTCCATTTGATACACCGGTGAGCAATGCAAGAGCTATTTACGTAAATCTGAAGGGATTACATAAATAAGTACATAAATACAAAAGTATACCTGTCAGAGCTAGAAAAACACAGAGCTTTGATAAAAATAACAAAAATGGTTATCTCTGCAACATCTTCAGAAAAAAGGTGTAAGCCTCTCACAAACATTTAAATTCATAGGGGCCTTAGACAAGTAGTACACATAGCGTATACCTGAGGGCATTGTCTATAGGGATATTGTATTTATGATTAAGTGGAATATGTGGACCATTATGAGAGTATGGAGTTTACATTCTTATACACAGTGTATACTGAAAATTATAGGAGTATTGCACTTATCTTCCTGTACAGCGAGCAAGGTATGTGGAAAATGATACCAGTTTTGTATTTATGTTCTTGTACACTACAGAGTGTTGCTGCAGTGGTGGTGCTGCGGTAGCATTGTCACCTCACAGTAAGATGTTGTCCTGTTCGATTCTCAGCTAGAGCGTCTTCTGCGTGGAACATGCGTGAATGGGCGCACCTTCATTGAAGGATGTGCGTCAGGGCTGGCAACTCGGCACGTAAAAATCTACTGCCAATCATTAGCGGAATGGAGTTCCGCTGTGGTGACCCCTAACCAGGAAAAGCTGAAAGACACAAACACTACATAGTGTTGCTATCAGTGTCACCTAGTGGGACGCTACAAGTCTTAAAATATTGTGTGTGTACTGCATGCTTTCCAGTTTTATCTGAGTGTTATTAGGTGATTTGTATTAAATATTCTCCTACTTATCTATTTACTGATCGAGTTTATGTATTGTCAGTATATTATTCTGTAATATAGTCAGAGCACCTCCCTAGAAATGGACAGAATTATACCAGTAAATGGGGTAATCACTGAAGGACATTTTCAAAATGATACAGCAACAGATATCAGTGTTCTTTAATGTCACCTGTATAAGAAGTGCATTGTGTCTTCAAAATAAGTTTTAAACAGATCCCATTCAGAAGAAAGATACATTTAATGATGACCTACAGTATGCAAAAAATGTAAGATCAGAAGTTCTAAACCAACAAAATAATAAAAAAACTCAAGTCACATGCAATATAAAACTAAGTGAAAAGACCTTTAAAACTACTATACAAAATATAGTAGGAGGCAAGGCCTCTATACACACACACACACACACACACACACACACACACACACACACACACACCTCGTGTAAGGAGGTGTGCTCAGTATGCTCCCACATATTCTAACTCAGAGAATGCACAGTCCTTGGAAGAGAACGTGTTTTTTGTTTGTTTGTTTCCCCAACACTGAATGGTTGCCATTGAGGTTTTGCAAACTCAAAGTTGGACTATAAATGTAGTGGGGGTTGGAATGCCACAGCTTCAACCACGGAAGGGGTGCAGAATGTCTGCCTCCCTGCAAAGAGTATAAATTATACTTTGTATTTTGTGTCCACAGCACACTTATGGTGCAATATCCTCATCAGCTGCCTAATTAAGTCTGTTTTGTATAAGAACATTATGAAAGCAGCTTTTCTGCATACCTATGGGTCATTATTTAGTCAGTAAGCATTAATATATCTGCCTACAAACAATGAAAAGCACCTATTAATACACATTTCATACCCATGATATTACTTATTATATAACTTCTGTCAATGAAACAAACACCTTTGTCCAATATCTAGCTGTTGCACAATTTTACCAGCAAAGTCTTTCAAGATCCACCTGAAAATGTCACTAGAAGTTACCATTAGGTCCCTCTCAGCAAAGTGAACATGCAATGCAGGTATTTAGGCATTACTGTATATGTATGCCTTTGCAGTTTAGTGCATTCTGTTATTCACAAGTTCACAGGTTTAAAGGAGGTTAGTAGGCTAATGGCCTTAGAGCCCCTACAAGCCTAGCCATATTTATCCCAAGTTGCCCCCAGTTGTCAGTGGTTACATGAGTGAAGTTTGCAGAGGTAAGGATCTATGGTAGTTAATACCAGGTTCCTCTGTCCAGAGGGGCCTTGGGTGCCACCCTGATCTAGGTTGCGTTTGAAGAGGGTCAGGGAGGGAGGGGTTCTCTTTCACGAGAACTGGAAGCTTATTCCAGAGAAGTTGCAATCTCTGGGGGATGTACCTATCTCTCCAGTATGACCTGTTCATGTTAGAGGCTAGTTTAAGATCCCTGGAGCAAGTAACTCTCCTGTAGTTTGATATACTAATATGTAGCATTTCCATCAGGGCGAGACAGAGAGTGCCCTGTAAGCCAGGCACAGTTCACCCTTGGCAACCTGTAGGAGACAGAATTTAGTGACACGGCTTTCTGTCTTTGTGTACCACTTGTTTGTGTACCTTGTAATTTCTTCGTGAGAAACCTCTATGGTCTCTCCAGTTGTTGCAGGTGTCTAGTGAGGTAGATATAAAAGGGAGCATTGTACTCAATTATTGGTCTGATGAGGGCCGAATACAATGGAATTATAATATCCTTAGATCTAGATGCAATAAGATGTTCTCCTATAAGAAACATGGGCAGCACCACCACCTTCAAACAAACACTGAAACATCATCTCATCTCTTCCTGGCTGTGTACCTGCTCTATAACCTAACCTCTTCCTTCTCCTTATATTATAACTAAACTCCTATGCTTTTTACTACTAGTGACTGATGATACTTTCTCCATATTTATTTTCTTTCATCACTTGTTGATACTGGCACAATAATGCTGACTAATTTATCTCCATTTTTAGCACTCTGAATTCATCTGGCAACCAACTAAACTCCTGATTTTATGTATATATTCTGTATATGTTACTGTAATCAAACCAACTAAATTCCTGACTTATGTATACATTCTGTATATATTACTGCAACCACTATGTGTAACACTGTTTCTACTTCTGTACCAATAAATGTTAATTTTTTTTTTCTGCATCTATGTTCTTGTCTGAGCTTTTCTCCCCGGGCCACCATCAAAATGGGGCCTTTTAGGCCCAGTGGACTTTCCCGGTAAACAAATGCAATAAATAAATAAGTAAATAAAATGTCCCACATAGAAGGATTTCCATACGACTGTGGATACATGTTGATCAAAGTTCAGATTGCTATCAACCTGAGTACCCAGATCATGTAACAATGGGTCTACACTAGGGGGGTGATGTCTATAAGGTAATTAGCAGGGATGTCAGTTTTCCCAAAGGGAATAATACAGCATTTTTTGCATTTAGCTTTAATCAGTGGCTTTGACACCAGTCATTTGTCTGTTTACTTCATTCAGAAAGTTTTAAATTGATAATTTTGTTGAGTTTTAATTGTATTTACCATTTAGGGCTACACACTCAAGTCGTTAGCCTTTTCTGTGTTTATTTACTGTATTATTGCATTGTTTAATCTGTTTTAACCAATACAAAACTATATATATACTATGCAAATTTAGTAGTCCTTAATTGGGAAAAGAAGTTTTTGTTTAATCATCCCACGCTTAAATATGTAAAATTTTATAAACGCGTTTTGTGGATGATGTCCTCCTCATATGGCAGGGTACTCTTATAGATTTTCAACAGTTTTTGGAGTTTTTGGAATCCACTACATCCTACTTGAAATTCACAATGGAAGCTTCGGATAAATGTGTCCATTTTCTTGATGTTACCTTGAAGCTCACTGAACAGGGAACTGTTGTTTCTTCTCTTTTTAGGAAACCTACCTGGGCTAATACCCTACTTAAATTTGACAGTATGCATCCCAGGCATACGTTCCCTGGTATTATCAAAAGTCAGTTTACCAGGTTAACTAAGCTCTGCCAAACTGAACAATCCCTGTTACTAGAAGTAGATAGAATGGAAACATTGTTTTTAAATAGAGGCTACAATAATGACTTGATTCACACAATTAAAGATAGCGTTCTGAGTCCTCTAGGGATAAATATTCATGTAGCCAGGATACCTAATTCAGTTACTCCATCAACAAATAAGAAAATTATTACACCAAATAGAGTTTTGAGACTTCCATATATTATTAAGTATACAAGTGACGTAAAATGTTTGGAACAAATTATACGTAAAAACTGGAATATCCTTACTACTGATGAATCAATAACATGTTTAGTAGGGAACCATCCTAAATTTCTTTACAAAAATTGTCCAAATTTGAAACAAATCTTATGTAAGGATCATCGTGCAGTGTTTAAACATCCCAATGAGAGTGCTGGAACTGCCCCTTGTGGAAAATGTAGCAGATGTATTTACATTTGCCCAAATCCTTCCTTTATACATCCTACTTTAAATTTTACATTTCAATTCAGAAGTCCTGCTACTTGCTCTACTAAAAATCTGGTATACCTGGCTACTTGTACAAAGTGTACTGCCTTTTATATAGGACTTACTAAAAGAAAGCTATCCGATAGAATCTATAACCACCTCTATGAAATAAGGAAAACCTCAGACACTAATGCTCTAGCTCAGCATATAAGCAAGCATGTTGATCATGCGTTCCGTTTTAGAGTGCTAGAAGTTATTCCACAGAACCTCAGAGGAAGTGATGCTAGTAATAGTCTTGCAATAGCTGAATTAAAATGGAGTTTGAGATTTAATGCACAC
Source organism: Protopterus annectens (assembly GCF_019279795.1). Taxonomy (NCBI): domain Eukaryota; kingdom Metazoa; phylum Chordata; order Ceratodontiformes; family Protopteridae; genus Protopterus; species Protopterus annectens. The sequence goes on along the minus strand of NC_056726.1, from coordinate 785,360,431 downwards.
AACCATCCTGGCCTAAATACCTCGGTGTCTATTAAACCTATTTTGAATAGCAGGAAACGTTAATAAGATGTTTTCCTGAATATTATGATATTATTATCCTAGCTTTTTATTACAGCTTTGATTTACTATGTCTTAACTTAATAACCTTTGTAGTCATTTTATTGTGCATTAATATTTATATGACCTCATAATATTTTCTATTTTGATACATTTTTGATTTCCTATATAGCTTTTCAATATTTTAGATCCCTAATTAACTATTTCTGTATTTTTACCTTTATACCTTAATCAATTATTAATTTATGATAAACCATGGTACTTTTTAGATTTCTTAGATCCTTTAGACCTTTTTGTCTGTTTTAACTTGTAAGTAGAGTATTAAAATTATTAAATACTTAATAAATAAATAAATAATAGACAAATGACCTATAAACAATTTAGTGATACACCTAATTGATTGGTTATTTAGTTCTTGTTGTAGTTGTTTTTCCTTATACTTGATTAAAGTATTATTTAATTCTAATATTATTTATATTTCATATTTATTTTTTATATTATACTTATATTTCTCTTATATACATATTTATTTAGCTAAATTAATATTGAAATATTATTTATTTATTTACATATAGTATGTATTCAGTAGTTTCTATATACATATGTATCGATAGATATACTGTTCGGTAGATATATTCATGCATAACTTAAATAATAACTATAAGTATAGTGACCTCATATACTTATCACTTGCAATATACAATATTGTTAGTTTCCTATACTTAGAGTGTTCTTTCACTATTCAGCATGTGTTGAACATTTGTTAAATAGACGCAAATAGTGCAGTATGTGTGCTCTCTTGCAACACTTCTTTGTTTAAGATTCATTAAAAATATATATATTTTTTTGAAGAGTTTTTTACGCTAGTTTTTACGCCAGCTCTTTATGCCACCTTTCATGCTAGCTTTCAACGCTCCACTTTCTCCAAGGTTGCGTTAAACATTCTTGTTCCCGCAATCTTATAACATCACTCTAGAAGTGTTTTATTATGTTTTGGCACTATCTTAAATTATGTGCTCTCAGCATGTATTTATACAATTACCTAATGACTATGAAATATTGTGTTTTGTCTTGTTCTATCCTTTATTTCAGGTTCGTGCTGAAATTAATTTTGAGTTTTCGTTAATTCATCCTATATATAAGTAGGTTTTTGTATTTTATAGTTTAACATATTTAGTAATATATCTGAGAATTCACATTTTTATAACTATGGTAATAACCAATGTCTTTATTTGTCTGTTTTGGGCGTTTATTTTTACACACCACAGAAATGTATGTTGGTTTTAATCTTGGTTCCTTTAAATGCTTAATGTATTAATTAATTAGTCATTTGATTATTGTCTTGGCTAATTATTTTACTATATAAGCAAGTCAGTGGGTGTAAATGTTATCTGAAGAAGCGTGGTTGCATCCACGCAAAGCTTTATCATCCCACTTGTTAAATAAAAGGTCTATTTTATTTTATTTTTATCGTTACAAGTTTCACTGGACTTATTATTTGGTTAGAGAAATTGTTACTTGCTGTTTCGTGGAGAGACCAGTTTCTGCTTTCATACATATATATATACTATCTTGTTTGCTCAGTTCCCACCTTTCCTAGCTAGTATAGTCCAGATCCCAGGCTTTGCTGGTTTCAGGACATTATTTTCTATGTTCAGAGCTATCCAGACCTTGCTGTGGTAGAGGGAAGTCCTACTGCTTACCAGTGGGAGTGGTGAGCATTTTACTTTCTAACACTAGAGGTGTGGTTTCTAGGTCTGAAATTGTAATTTTTATTAGCCATTTTGGGCTGATTTCTATCCCTATCAACTTTCTGGCTTCAAAACACGTGTGTTTGCACATTTTTCACATCGTGCAGCACCGCGGGGCTACCGTTAAACTATTCCAGGTGCCAGAAAGTCTGCTCTTCAAATTTTCCCTTATGTTCTTGTACACTACAGAGTGTTGCTGCAGTGGTGGTGCTGCGGTAGCATTGTCACCTCACAGTAAGATGTTGTCCTGTTCGATTCTCAGCTAGAGCGTCTTCTGCGTGGAACATGCGTGAATGGGCGCACCTTCATTGAAGGATGTGCGTCAGGGCTGGCAACTCGGCACGTAAAAATCTACTGCCAATCATTAGCGGAATGGAGTTCGCTGTGGTGACCCCCTAACCAGGAAAAGCTGAAAGACACAAATACTACATAGTGTTGCTATCAGTGTCACCTAGTGGGACGCTACAAGTCTTAAAATATTGTGTGTGTACTGCATGCTTTCCAGTTTTATCTGAGTGTTATTAGGTGATTTGTATTAAATATTCTCCTACTTATCTATTTACTGATCGAGTTTATGTATTGTCAGTATATTATTCTGTAATATAGTCAGAGCACCTCCCTAGAAATGGACAGAATTATACCAGTAAATGGGGTAATCACTGAAGGACATTTTCAAAATGATACAGCAACAGATATCAGTGTTCTTTAATGTCACCTGTATAAGAAGTGCATTGTGTCTTCAAAATAAGTTTTAAACAGATCCCATTCAGAAGAAAGATACATTTAATGATGACCTACAGTATGCAAAAAATGTAAGATCAGAAGTTCTAAACCAACAAAATAATAAAAAAACTCAAGTCACATGCAATATAAAACTAAGTGAAAAGACCTTTAAAACTACTATACAAAATATTGTATGAGGCAAGGCCTCTATACACACACACACACACACACACACACACACACACACACACACACACACACACACCTCGTGTAAGGAGGTGTGCTCAGTATGCTCCCACATATTCTAACTCAGAGGATGCACAGTCCTTGGAAGAGAACGTGTTTTTTGTTTGTTTGTTTCCCCAACACTGAATGGTTGCCATTGAGGTTTTGCAAACTCAAAGTTGGACTATAAATGTAGTGGGGGTTGGAATGCCACAGCTTCAACCATGGAAGGGGTGCAGAATGTCTGCCTCCCTGCAAAGAGTATAAATTATACTTTGTATTTTGTGTCCACAGCTCACTTATGGTGCAATATCCTCATCAGCTGCCTAATTAAGTCTGTTTTGTATAAGAACATTATGAAAGCAGCTTTTCTGCATACCTATGGGTCATTATTTAGTCAGTAAGCATTAATATATCTGCCTACAAACAATGAAAAGCACCTATTAATACACATTTCATACCCATGATATTACTTATTATATAACTTCTGTCAATGAAACAAACACCTTTGTCCAATATCTAGCTGTTGCACAATTTTACCAGCAAAGTCTTTCAAGATCCACCTGAAAATGTCACTAGAAGTTACCATTAGGTCCCTCTCAGCAAAGTGAACATGCAATGCAGGTATTTAGGCATTACTGTATATGTATGCCTTTGCAGTTTAGTGCATTCTGTTATTCACAAGTTCACAGGTTTAAAGGAGGTTAGTAGGCTAATGGCCTTAGAGCCCCTACAAGCCTAGCCATATTTATCCCAAGTTGCCCCCAGTTGTCAGTGGTTACATGAGTGAAGTTTGCAGAGGTAAGGATCTATGGTAGTTAATACCAGGTTCCTCTGTCCAGAGGGGGCCTTGGGTGCCACCCTGATCTAGGTTGCGTTTGAAGAGGGTCAGGGAGGGAGGGGTTCTCTTTCACGAGAACTGGAAGCTTATTCCAGAGAAGTTGCAATCTCTGGGGGATGTACCTATCTCTCCAGTATGACCTGTTCATGTTAGAGGCTAGTTTAAGATCCCTGGAGCAAGTAACTCTCCTGTAGTTTGATATACGAATATGTAGCATTTCCATCAGGGCCGAGACAGAGAGTGCCCTGTAAGCCAGGCACAGTTCACCCCTTGGCAACCTGTAGGAGACAGAATTTAGTGACACGGCTTTCTGTCTTTGTGTACCACTTGTTTGTGTACCTTGTAATTTCTTCGTGAGAAACCTCTATGGTCTCTCCAGTTGTTGCAGGTGTCTAGTGAGGTAGATATAAAAGGGAGCATTGTACTCAATTATTGGTCTGATGAGGGCCGAATACAATGGAATTATAATATCCTTAGATCTAGATGCAATAAGATGTTCTCCTATAAGAAACATGGGCAGCACCACCACCTTCAAACAAACACTGAAACATCATCTCATCTCTTCCTGGCTGTGTACCTGCTCTATAACCTAACCTCTTCCTTCTCCTTATATTATAACTAAACTCCTATGCTTTTTACTACTAGTGACTGATGATACTTTCTCCATATTTATTTTCTTTCATCACTTGTTGATACTGGCACAATAATGCTGACTAATTTATCTCCATTTTTACCACTCTGAATTCATCTGGCAACCAACTAAACTCCTGATTTTATGTATATATTCTGTATATGTTACTGTAATCAAACCAACTAAATTCCTGACTTATGTATACATTCTGTATATATTACTGCAACCACTATGTGTAACACTGTTTCTACTTCTGTACCAATTAATGTTAATTTTTTTTTTCTGCATCTATGTTCTTGTCTGAGCTTTTCTCCCCGGGCCACCACCGAAAATGGGGCCTTTTAGGCCCAGTGGACTTTCCCGGTAAACAAATGCAATAAATAAATAAGTAAATAAAAATGTCCCACATAGAAGGATTTCCATACGACTGTGGATACATGTTGATCAAAGTTCAGATTGCTATCAACCTGAGTACCCAGATCATGTAACAATGGGTCTACACTAGGGGGGTGATGTCTATAAGGTAATTAGCAGGGATGTCAGTTTTCCCAAAGGGAATAATACAGCATTTTTTGCATTTAGCTTTAATCAGTGGCTTTGACACCAGTCATTTGTCTGTTTACTTCATTCAGAAAGTTTTAAATTGATAATTTTGTTGAGTTTTAATTGTATTTACCATTTAGGGCTACACACTCAAGTGTGTTAGCCTTTTCTGTGTTTATTTACTGTATTATTGCATTGTTTAATCTGTTTTAACCAATACAAAAACTATATATATATACTATGCAAATTTAGTAGTCCTTAATTGGGAAAAGAAGTTTTTGTTTAATCATCCCACGTTTAAATATGTAAAATTTTATAAACGTTTTGTGGATGATGTCCTCCTCATATGGCAGGGTACTCTTATAGATTTTCAACAGTTTTTGGAGTTTTTGGAATCCACTACATCCTACTTGAAATTCACAATGGAAGCTTCGGATAAATGTGTCCATTTTCTTGATGTTACCTTGAAGCTCACTGAACAGGGAACTGTTGTTTCTTCTCTTTTTAGGAAACCTACCTGGGCTAATACCCTACTTAAATTTGACAGTATGCATCCCAGGCATACGTTCCCTGGTATTATCAAAAGTCAGTTTACCAGGTTAACTAAGCTCTGCCAAACTGAACAATCCCTGTTACTAGAAGTAGATAGAATGGAAACATTGTTTTTAAATAGAGGCTACAATAATGACTTGATTCACACAATTAAAGATAGCGTTCTGAGTCCTCTAGGGATAAATATTCATGTAGCCAGGATACCTAATTCAGTTACTCCATCAACAAATAAGAAAATTATTACACCAAATAGAGTTTTGAGACTTCCATATATTATTAAGTATACAAGTGACGTAAAATGTTTGGAACAAATTATACGTAAAAACTGGAATATCCTTACTACTGATGAATCAATAACATGTTTAGTAGGGAACCATCCTAAATTTCTTTACAAAAATTGTCCAAATTTGAAACAAATCTTATGTAAGGATCATCGTGCAGTGTTTAAACATCCCAATGAGAGTGCTGGAACTGCCCCTTGTGGAAAATGTAGCAGATGTATTTACATTTGCCCAAATCCTTCCTTTATACATCCTACTTTAAATTTTACATTTCAATTCAGAAGTCCTGCTACTTGCTCTACTAAAAATCTGGTATACCTGGCTACTTGTACAAAGTGTACTGCCTTTTATATAGGACTTACTAAAAGAAAGCTATCCGATAGAATCTATAACCACCTCTATGAAATAAGGAAAACCTCAGACACTAATGCTCTAGCTCAGCATATAAGCAAGCATGTTGATCATGCGTTCCGTTTTAGAGTGCTAGAAGTTATTCCACAGAACCTCAGAGGAAGTGATGCTAGTAATAGTCTTGCAATAGCTGAATTAAAATGGATTTTGAGATTTAATGCACACAACCATCCTGGCCTAAATACCTCGGTGTCTATTAAACCTATTTTGAATAGCAGGAAACGTTAATAAGATGTTTTCCTGAATATTATGATATTATTATCCTAGCTTTTTATTACAGCTTTGATTTACTATGTCTTAACTTAATAACCTTTGTAGTCATTTTATTGTGCATTAATATTTATATGACCTCATAATATTTTCTATTTTGATACATTTTTGATTTCCTATATAGCTTTTCAATATTTCAGATCCCTAATTAACTATTTCTGTATTTTTACCTTTATACCTTAATCAATTATTAATTTATGATAAACCATGGTACTTTTTAGATTTCTTAGATCCTTTAGACCTTTTTGTCTGTTTTAACTTGTAAGTAGAGTATTAAAATTATTAAATACTTAATAAATAAATAAATAATAGACAAATGACCTATAAACAATTTAGTGATACACCTAATTGATTGGTTATTTAGTTCTTGTTGTAGTTGTTTTTCCTTATACTTGATTAAAGTATTATTTAATTCTAATATTATTTATATTTCATATTTATTTTTTATATTATACTTATATTTCTCTTATATACATATTTATTTAGCTAAATTAATATTGAAATATTATTTATTTATTTACATATAGTATGTATTCAGTAGTTTCTATATACATATGTATCGATAGATATACTGTTCGGTAGATATATTCATGCATAACTTAAATAATAACTATAAGTATAGTGACCTCATATACTTATCACTTGCAATATACAATATTGTTAGTTTCCTATACTTAGAGTGTTCTTTCACTATTCAGCATGTGTTGAACATTTGTTAAATAGACGCAAATAGTGCAGTATGTGTGCTCTCTTGCAACACTTCTTTGTTTAAGATTCATTAAAAATATATATATTTTTTTGAAGAGTTTTTACGCTAGTTTTTACGCCAGCTCTTTATGCCACCTTTCATGCTAGCTTTCAACGCTCCACTTTCTCCAAGGTTGCGTTAAACATTCTTGTTCCCGCAATCTTATAACATCACTCTAGAAGTGTTTTATTATGTTTTGGCACTATCTTAAATTATGTGCTCTCAGCATGTATTTATACAATTACCTAATGACTATGAAATATTGTGTTTTGTCTTGTTCTATCCTTTATTTCAGGTTCGTGCTGAAATTAATTTTGAGTTTTCGTTAATTCATCCTATATATAAGTAGGTTTTTGTATTTTATAGTTTAACATATTTAGTAATATATCTGAGAATTCACATTTTTATAACTATGGTAATAACCAATGTCTTTATTTGTCTGTTTTGGGCGTTTATTTTTACACACCACAGAAATGTATGTTGGTTTTAATCTTGGTTCCTTTAAATGCTTAATGTATTAATTAATTAGTCATTTGATTATTGTCTTGGCTAATTATTTTACTATATAAGCAAGTCAGTGGGTGTAAATGTTATCTGAAGAAGCGTGGTTGCATCCACGCAAAAGCGCTTATCATCCCACTTGTTAAATAAAAGGTCTATTTTATTTTATTTTTATCGTTACAAGTTTCACTGGACTTATTATTTGGTTAGAGAAATTGTTACTTGCTGTTTCGTGGAGAGACCAGTTTCTGCTTTCATACATATATATATATACTATCTTGTTTGCTCAGTTCCCACCTTTCCTAGCTAGTATAGTCCAGATCCCAGGCTTTGCTGGTTTCAGGACATTATTTTCTGTGTTCAGAGCTATCCAGACCTTGCTGTGGTAGAGGGAAGTCCTACTGCTTACCAGTGGGAGTGGTGAGCATTTTACTTTCTAACACTAGAGGTGTGGTTTCTAGGTCTGAAATTGTAATTTTTATTAGCCATTTTGGGCTGATTTCTATCCCTATCAACTTTCTGGCTTCAAAACACGTGTGTTTGCACATTTTTCACATCGTGCAGCACCGCGGGGCTACCGTTAAACTATTCCAGGTGCCAGAAAGTCTGCTCTTCAAATTTTCCCTTATGTTCTTGTACACTACAGAGTGTTGCTGCAGTGGTGGTGCTGCGGTAGCATTGTCACCTCACAGTAAGATGTTGTCCTGTTCGATTCTCAGCTAGAGCGTCTTCTGCGTGGAACATGCGTGAATGGGCGCACCTTCATTGAAGGATGTGCGTCAGGGCTGGCAACTCGGCACGTAAAAATCTACTGCCAATCATTAGCGGAATGGAGTTCCGCTGTGGTGACCCCTAACCAGGAAAAGCTGAAAGACACAAATACTACATAGTGTTGCTATCAGTGTCACCTAGTGGGACGCTACAAGTCTTAAAATATTGTGTGTGTACTGCATGCTTTCCAGTTTTATCTGAGTGTTATTAGGTGATTTGTATTAAATATTCTCCTACTTATCTATTTACTGATCGAGTTTATGTATTGTCAGTATATTATTCTGTAATATAGTCAGAGCACCTCCCTAGAAATGGACAGAATTATACCAGTAAATGGGGTAATCACTGAAGGACATTTTCAAAATGATACAGCAACAGATATCAGTGTTCTTTAATGTCACCTGTATAAGAAGTGCATTGTGTCTTCAAAATAAGTTTTAAACAGATCCCATTCAGAAGAAAGATACATTTAATGATGACCTACAGTATGCAAAAAATGTAAGATCAGAAGTTCTAAACCAACAAAATAATAAAAAAACTCAAGTCACATGCAATATAAAACTAAGTGAAAAGACCTTTAAAACTACTATACAAAATATAGTATGAGGCAAGGCCTCTATACACACACACACACACACACACACACACACACACACACACACACACACACACACACACACACACACACACACACCTCGTGTAAGGAGGTGTGCTCAGTATGCTCCCACATATTCTAACTCAGAGGATGCACAGTCCTTGGAAGAGAACGTGTTTTTTGTTTGTTTGTTTCCCCAACACTGAATGGTTGCCATTGAGGTTTTGCAAACTCAAAGTTGGACTATAAATGTAGTGGGGGTTGGAATGCCACAGCTTCAACCATGGAAGGGGTGCAGAATGTCTGCCTCCCTGCAAAGAGTATAAATTATACTTTGTATTTTGTGTCCACAGCTCACTTATGGTGCAATATCCTCATCAGCTGCCTAATTAAGTCTGTTTTGTATAAGAACATTATGAAAGCAGCTTTTCTGCATACCTATGGGTCATTATTTAGTCAGTAAGCATTAATATATCTGCCTACAAACAATGAAAAGCACCTATTAATACACATTTCATACCCATGATATTACTTATTATATAACTTCTGTCAATGAAACAAACACCTTTGTCCAATATCTAGCTGTTGCACAATTTTACCAGCAAAGTCTTTCAAGATCCACCTGAAAATGTCACTAGAAGTTACCATTAGGTCCCTCTCAGCAAAGTGAACATGCAATGCAGGTATTTAGGCATTACTGTATATGTATGCCTTTGCAGTTTAGTGCATTCTGTTATTCACAAGTTCACAGGTTTAAAGGAGGTTAGTAGGCTAATGGCCTTAGAGCCCCTACAAGCCTAGCCATATTTATCCCAAGTTGCCCCCAGTTGTCAGTGGTTACATGAGTGAAGTTTGCAGAGGTAAGGATCTATGGTAGTTAATACCAGGTTCCTCTGTCCAGAGGGGCCTTGGGTGCCACCCTGATCTAGGTTGCGTTTGAAGAGGGTCAGGAGGGAGGGGTTCTCTTTCACGAGAACTGGAAGCTTATTCCAGAGAAGTTGCAATCTCTGGGGGATGTACCTATCTCTCCAGTATGACCTGTTCATGTTAGAGGCTAGTTTAAGATCCCTGGAGCAAGTAACTCTCCTGTAGTTTGATATACGAATATGTAGCATTTCCATCAGGGCCGAGACAGAGAGTGCCCTGTAAGCCAGGCACAGTTCACCCCTTGGCAACCTGTAGGAGACAGAATTTAGTGACACGGCTTTCTGTCTTTGTGTACCACTTGTTTGTGTACCTTGTAATTTCTTCGTGAGAAACCTCTATGGTCTCTCCAGTTGTTGCAGGTGTCTAGTGAGGTAGATATAAAAGGGAGCATTGTACTCAATTATTGGTCTGATGAGGGCCGAATACAATGGAATTATAATATCCTTAGATCTAGATGCAATAAGATGTTCTCCTATAAGAAACATGGGCAGCACCACCACCTTCAAACAAACACTGAAACATCATCTCATCTCTTCCTGGCTGTGTACCTGCTCTATAACCTAACCTCTTCCTTCTCCTTATATTATAACTAAACTCCTATGCTTTTACTACTAGTGACTGATGATACTTTCTCCATATTTATTTTCTTTCATCACTTGTTGATACTGGCACAATAATGCTGACTAATTTATCTCCATTTTTACCACTCTGAATTCATCTGGCAACCAACTAAACTCCTGATTTTATGTATATATTCTGTATATGTTACTGTAATCAAACCAACTAAATTCCTGACTTATGTATACATTCTGTATATATTACTGCAACCACTATGTGTAACACTGTTTCTACTTCTGTACCAATTAATGTTAATTTTTTTTTTCTGCATCTATGTTCTTGTCTGAGCTTTTCTCCCCGGGCCACCACCGAAAATGGGGCCTTTTAGGCCCAGTGGACTTTCCCGGTAAACAAATGCAATAAATAAATAAGTAAATAAAAATGTCCCACATAGAAGGATTTCCATACGACTGTGGATACATGTTGATCAAAGTTCAGATTGCTATCAACCTGAGTACCCAGATCATGTAACAATGGGTCTACACTAGGGGGGTGATGTCTATAAGGTAATTAGCAGGGATGTCAGTTTTCCCAAAGGGAATAATACAGCATTTTTTGCATTTAGCTTTAATCAGTGGCTTTGACACCAGTCATTTGTCTGTTTACTTCATTCAGAAAGTTTTAAATTGATAATTTTGTTGAGTTTTAATTGTATTTACCATTTAGGGCTACACACTCAAGTGCGTTAGCCTTTTCTGTGTTTATTTACTGTATTATTGCATTGTTTAATCTGTTTTAACCAATACAAAAACTATATATATACTATGCAAATTTAGTAGTCCTTAATTGGGAAAAGAAGTTTTTGTTTAATCATCCCACGTTTAAATATGTAAAATTTTATAAACGTTTTGTGGATGATGTCCTCCTCATATGGCAGGGTACTCTTATAGATTTTCAACAGTTTTTGGAGTTTTTGGAATCCACTACATCCTACTTGAAATTCACAATGGAAGCTTCGGATAAATGTGTCCATTTTCTTGATGTTACCTTGAAGCTCACTGAACAGGGAACTGTTGTTTCTTCTCTTTTTAGGAAACCTACCTGGGCTAATACCCTACTTAAATTTGACAGTATGCATCCCAGGCATACGTTCCCTGGTATTATCAAAAGTCAGTTTACCAGGTTAACTAAGCTCTGCCAAACTGAACAATCCCTGTTACTAGAAGTAGATAGAATGGAAACATTGTTTTTAAATAGAGGCTACAATAATGACTTGATTCACACAATTAAAGATAGCGTTCTGAGTCCTCTAGGGATAAATATTCATGTAGCCAGGATACCTAATTCAGTTACTCCATCAACAAATAAGAAAATTATTACACCAAATAGAGTTTTGAGACTTCCATATATTATTAAGTATACAAGTGACGTAAAATGTTTGGAACAAATTATACGTAAAACTGGAATATCCTTACTACTGATGAATCAATAACATGTTTAGTAGGGAACCATCCTAAATTTCTTTACAAAAATTGTCCAAATTTGAAACAAATCTTATGTAAGGATCATCGTGCAGTGTTTAAACATCCCAATGAGAGTGCTGGAACTGCCCCTTGTGGAAAATGTAGCAGATGTATTTACATTTGCCCAAATCCTTCCTTTATACATCCTACTTTAAATTTTACATTTCAATTCAGAAGTCCTGCTACTTGCTCTACTAAAAATCTGGTATACCTGGCTACTTGTACAAAGTGTACTGCCTTTTATATAGGACTTACTAAAAGAAAGCTATCCGATAGAATCTATAACCACCTCTATGAAATAAGGAAAACCTCAGACACTAATGCTCTAGCTCAGCATATAAGCAAGCATGTTGATCATGCGTTCCGTTTTAGAGTGCTAGAAGTTATTCCACAGAACCTCAGAGGAAGTGATGCTAGTAATAGTCTTGCAATAGCTGAATTAAAATGGATTTTGAGATTTAATGCACACAACCATCCTGGCCTAAATACCTCGGTGTCTATTAAACCTATTTTGAATAGCAGGAAACATTAATAAGATGTTTTCCTGAATATTATGATATTATTATCCTAGCTTTTTATTACAGCTTTGATTTACTATGTCTTAACTTAATAACCTTTGTAGTCATTTTATTGTGCATTAATATTTATATGACCTCATAATATTTTCTATTTTGATACATTTTTGATTTCCTATATAGCTTTTCAATATTTTAGATCCCTAATTAACTATTTCTGTATTTTTACCTTTATACCTTAATCAATTATTAATTTATGATAAACCATGGTACTTTTTAGATTTCTTAGATCCTTTAGACCTTTTTGTCTGTTTTAACTTGTAAGTAGAGTATTAAAATTATTAAATACTTAATAAATAAATAAATAATAGACAAATGACCTATAAACAATTTAGTGATACACCTAATTGATTGGTTATTTAGTTCTTGTTGTAGTTGTTTTTCCTTATACTTGATTAAAGTATTATTTAATTCTAATATTATTTATATTTCATATTTATTTTTTATATTATACTTATATTTCTCTTATATACATATTTATTTAGCTAAATTAATATTGAAATATTATTTATTTATTTACATATAGTATGTATTCAGTAGTTTCTATATACATATGTATTGATAGATATACTGTTCGGTAGATATATTCATGCATAACTTAAATAATAACTATAAGTATAGTGACCTCATATACTTATCACTTGCAATATACAATATTGTTAGTTTCCTATACTTAGAGTGTTCTTTCACTATTCAGCATGTGTTGAACATTTGTTAAATAGACGCAAATAGTGCAGTATGTGTGCTCTCTTGCAACACTTCTTTGTTTAAGATTCATTAAAAATATATATTTTTTGAAGAGTTTTTACGCTAGTTTTTACGCCAGCTCTTTATGCCACCTTTCATGCTAGCTTTCAACGCTCCACTTTCTCCAAGGTTGCGTTAAACATTCTTGTTCCCGCAATCTTATAACATCACTCTAGAAGTGTTTTATTATGTTTTGGCACTATCTTAAATTATGTGCTCTCAGCATGTATTTATACAATTACCTAATGACTATGAAATATTGTGTTTTGTCTTGTTCTATCCTTTATTTCAGGTTCGTGCTGAAATTAATTTTGAGTTTTCGTTAATTCATCCTATATATAAGTAGGTTTTTGTATTTTATAGTTTAACATATTTAGTAATATATCTGAGAATTCACATTTTTATAACTATGGTAATAACCAATGTCTTTATTTGTCTGTTTTGGGCGTTTGTTTTTACACACCACAGAAATGTATGTTGGTTTTAATCTTGGTTCCTTTAAATGCTTAATGTATTAATTAATTAGTCATTTGATTATTGTCTTGGCTAATTATTTTACTATATAAGCAAGTCAGTGGGTGTAAATGTTATCTGAAGATGCGTGGTTGCATCCACGCAAAAGCGCTTATCATCCCACTTGTTAAATAAAAGGTCTATTTTATTTTATTTTTATCGTTACAAGTTTCACTGGACTTATTATTTGGTTAGAGAAATTGTTACTTGCTGTTTCGTGGAGAGACCAGTTTCTGCTTTCATACATATATATATACTATCTTGTTTGCTCAGTTCCCACCTTTCCTAGCTAGTATAGTCCAGATCCCAGGCTTTGCTGGTTTCAGGACATTATTTTCTGTGTTCAGAGCTATCCAGACCTTGCTGTGGTAGAGGGAAGTCCTACTGCTTACCAGTGGGAGTGGTGAGCATTTTACTTTCTAACACTAGAGGTGTGGTTTCTAGGTCTGAAATTGTAATTTTTATTAGCCATTTTGGGCTGATTTCTATCCCTATCAACTTTCTGGCTTCAAAACACGTGTGTTTGCACATTTTTCACATCGTGCAGCACCGCGGGGCTACCGTTAAACTATTCCAGGTGCCAGAAAGTCTGCTCTTCAAATTTTCCCTTAGAACTAGCTGGCTTCCCAGTAGTAGCACTAAAATCTGAACCCCTGTGACTAGCACTTGCTCTAGAACCTGTTGGAAAGCACTAGGAAGCATTAAACTGATACACGCACTCAACTCTCCTTGTTAATAAGGAGAAATTAATCATAGGCACTAAACAGCCTATAATTGCAAAGTACCTTGCAAAGGTAAGGGAAAACAGCTCTTGTACTTTACAAAAAAGCACCTAAAGAGGCATGTCCAAGGGTCAGCTTCCGGTGATTTCTCCTGTCCACCTGGTGAATCTGGGCATACTGGGGCAATGCAGCAACTGCCTCATGTACACAAACAACCTTCTCCTCCTACTACCCAACGCTGCAACCTCTGAGAGATGCACTTACATAGCCAAACTGGAAGCAAAGCTCTCTCCAGCCAAGATTGTGCTAGACAGTCAAGAGGAGAAGGTTAACACCTTCACTACACCTCAAGCAACACATAGCCCTTCAAAACCCACACCATCAACACCCACACTGAGCAACACTAAACCCACATATGCAGAGGCCCTTAACATTAACCTGCCCAAGCAGCAAGGACCTCAGAAGCTGAAACACAAACAAACACCAGTCACAACCAAAGTGACACATAGCTCACAACACCAGTGTGCCACCCAACAACAGCCCCTAAGGCAAGACAACATACCCAACACTTTAGTCATAGGTAAGTCTATAGTCAGGCACACTGATGTCATACTCACCAGGCTGAACAAGGAGAAAATTACAGTCAGCTGCCTGTCGGGTGCCAGGATCCAAAACATAATGCATGCACTCAAGTCACTCCACAACAAGTACAAATACGACTCTGTCATTGTCCATGTTGGAGTGAATGACTTGAGACGTACCTCCCTGGACTACGTGAAAAGAGACATGGAAGAGCTCTCGGATCATGTGATCCAGGCAGGTATGATCCTAGCTCTGAGTAGCATCCTGCCTTCGCCCAGAATGATACCACAGTATAAGGACAAAATGATTGACTTCAACAATTGGCTAAGCTTCTGGTGTCATTCAAAGGGGATCCAGTATCTGTCTGCCTGGGACGACATGATCGACAAACCACAATGATTTGCCAGAGATGGCCTGCACCTATCACCCCTGGGATTCAGGTTACTGGCAAAAGCTCTTGCCACCCCTATAATGCCTTTTTCAGGCAAGGTTCAAAGGACAAAACCACCACCGTAACAGATACAAGCATGCAAAATCTGAAGGTAATGCTACTCAATGCTAGAAGTCTAAACCTCAAAATGCACTCTCTCGAGGCACTCCTAAAAATGGAGAACATCGATATCTGTACAGTAACTGAGACCTGGTTCAAGGCTCCAGAGAGCACCTCTGCAATACCAGGCTACAACTCTTACCACACTTTTCGGCCACCAAACCAAGACCGAAACACTAAAGGTGGAGGAGTGTCCATATTCACCAAGATATTCACACCTCCAGGCTAGTTGCCCAACACAATCCATCTGAAATTCTCCAGGTGCAACTAACACTAGATAAGACTGCAATCCAAAATGTAGCTTGCTACAGATCCCCCACCATGTCCCAAGATTCTCACTACACCTTTCTAAACATACTGGAAAATATTAAGATACAACCAAACATCCTAATACTGGGCAATTTCAACTACACTGCCATTAACTGGGAAAACTACTCGGGTACCAACACCTTTGCCCAATGGTTCTTGGAATTCATAAATTCCAATGTCCTGGATCAACTAATCCATTGTCCCACCAGGGGCTCCAATATCCTAGATCTGGTCATTACTAACATGAGAGATAGATGCTCAACACCAGTGGTCATCCCTCATTGGTCAGGTCTGACCATAAGCAATTCACCCTTAACTTCCACATCCCACCCCCATCCCCCCAGTAAGGAAACCTCCATAAAAAACTTCTCCAAAGCCAGCTTTATGCTACTTAAGTCAGAAGTAAACAACTTCATGGCACCCATGCAGATGGGAGCTGAAAGTTTGACTGCTGAATCCTACAATAAGGCATTGTATGGGCACATCCACTCATGCATGAATCATGCCATCCCAAACAGAACCAAGATACGCTCCTCCAAAAAAAGAAAGCCAATCTAGTGACTCCCTGCCATAAACAAACTATACCACAGAAGAAAGAAACTGTTGCAGAAAAGAAGAAAACCATTGCAAGAACAGCAGCACCTCACAAACATGAGGCTTAAAAATGAGCAAGAAAAACAAGTTTTAAGCTAACTACCAATCAGGAAAGCACACAATAAGCCTTCCACCTGCAATCCCCAACTCAGACGGATAAGCTCAGCACACTTTTGCCACAAGGGTACAGAAAAATATCTTCTTAATATAGAATAGCTGGTTTGGAGACCAGGTGTAACAAGACCACATAAAATACCTATAACATCCTTACAACTAACATATACAATGTAATACAATACAATTAACTACTTAAAGCAGCAGCAGACAGTACATTGTTTTGAACTGCTAAAGTACAGTTACAGTTTATAAGAGAAGTACAAAAAATACTTAGAGCCCTTTTGTGTGCTCTCCAGCTCGGATAGACCAGCTAAACACCTACTGCCACTAGATGAATAATCCCAGTCTTCCTAATGTAGAAGCACAGTAAATAAGTTCCTGGAGTGAAATGCTACCACAAACAAACTTAAAGATGCAGGTACAGCAGTGTGCTTTAAACAGTTTATAAAAGTGTGATTATTCAATGAAAGTACTTTGCTTTGTTTAAATGAGCCAAGAGCCACTCAACTGTACAGAATTTATAAAGGCACTAAAAACTAGATAAGCTGATTAATAAGCTCTCCAGTCAATAAAACTACATGCAGACATCTCAGGTGTTTCCCCAACCTAAACAGACCAGACAATCTCCCAGTTCAAGAGATGGAAAATCCACTGACCTCTTGATGTAAAAACAAGTGCTTGACAGAGTGTAAAAATACACTATTTTATCCAATAGCTAACTAGTTTAGTCTTTTATGAAAGAGTATAAATGAAAAACACGATGACACACAGCAAGGGGCAAATGTAGTGCTGCTCAGAAAAACAAGTATAATAACAGCAACAAAGAGAACAGCAGTGAACGAACCATGCAGTCCACAAAATGAATTATTCAAAAAACAGCAGGTTTAATATAGGTAGGGGCTTTCGCATACAAGCTTTTTCAGACCATCAAAAGCAGATAACAGTCAAAATACATTTAAATACTATACAACTTCCAATCAGTACTCACCGAGGTCATAAAACATTCATTTAAAAAGACAAGCAAAATAAAACTCCCGCACAGAAACCATACTATTAAAAAAACTTAATAAACTAGCAAACATATACAAATCATTAAATATATAATACAGTTAAAAATTGCCTTAAAAATCATATACAACAGTTAGACATAACTACCTAGTTGAAAGTTTTCTGGATTTCAGTGCAGACTTGGTTAGACCGACCTTATGTGAAGGTGATATTCGTAACTTGACTGAGACAAGGAAGTAAAATGGATCTTGTGACTAAGGGCTGATAGAGGCAAGGGTCTTAATGAAAGAGCCTCCATTAAGTCTGCGCTGAAATCCAGAAAGCTTTCCACAGATTTACATTGTTGTATAATAATATCACTCCTGGTTAAGGTTAAAATACTTAGCTTTGCCTCTTAGCAGCTTTGTCTGAGTTTGCTGCTGTGTAATAATAATTGCTTTGCCTTTATGCTGACTACAAGGAAGATGATGGTTCTTCATATTTAAAGAGAAGTTAAGATAACACTTGTGTGATACATTCATATGCAACATTGTATTTCTTATTGGCAACTGATAGCCTTATTAAACGTAACACTTGATCAAACCAATAAATAAGTTGCAAAAGTCAAAGGTGTGGATGTTTCACCTCAAGAATTCATCTCTTATCCCCTTGCATAAACAAAAATGCTACTGTAAAAAAACAAATACTCCAGTAAGAGTATCACAGAGTGCATTTAAAAGAAATGAGTAAATCTACTGTTAAAGTAGTGTTACATTAATTTGTAGGTCACTCATCAAACAGTCCTTTGGGCTTGCATTTTCTAAATCTAGTGCAGTTTCACTTTATTGTTACACTGTATCTAATAGGCTCATAGGTCCATAGGTAAGTAGTAGGCTAGCTGCCCTTGTGGGCTATTTTAACCCTAGCCAATTTTCCTTCCAAATGTAAGAAACAAACCCAGTACCTTGTGTCTGTTCGATAAATGCCTTAACCATTATACCAACCCCCAACGTCTTAAAAGGTTCTCTATAATGTCAAGCAAGAGTACAAATACACACCCAGTTGACTATAGTTAGAATAGAACATCTACCTAGGCACACAGACTACAGAACTCTGTATTTAAGGCAAATGCCACTGCTCAAGTCTTAAATGCCTCTTTTCTTTCAGTATCTATCTATGCCTCTGTGATGCCTCATACCAATAGTTTATTTCTGTCTTTATCTAGAAAGACTTGTCACTTTCTCTCTGTCCCTCTGTGCTTTCAGTCCAGTGTTGTTTTCTGATTGCAAGTTCACCCTCTTCCCCATGCATGCAGTTTCCCTCTCTCCCTCTGCTTTCCCCATTGAATCATTCGCATTTTGAAAATGTGGGTATTCCATATAATAGAGTAGGTCTAAGGCTCTGACATACAGTATCCTGTTGATGCCAGGTATCTCTCCAAAGACATTTCCTTCAGAAAAAGGATGCAAAACTATTAACAGAACAGTCCATGATTTTTTTCTTTCCTTTTTTGTAAAACAGTTCACAATTTTTGCTTTACTATTAAGAATGTCCTACCTTACATATCACTCCTTGCTTCCTCTGATACATACATAATTATAAATCAGTAGTTCTACTACTGTATTTTGTTGGGAGTAGAGAAACATTTTTCAATTTCTAAAGCCAACCAGAGACATGGTTAATATTTTCATGGTATTAATTACTTTATTTACCTTTTGTTGATCAGGCTGACCCCACCGGGATTTTAGCTTGTTTTCAGTGCATACCCAAGGAGAAATTATACAGACAAGGACAATGTCAACAGAAAAATGGCAGAAAAACAATAAAATAACACTCCCTACAGGAAAAAATTATTTCAGGTAGTGCATTTTATGTTGCATTTCCTGTTTGGAACAACTGAAGACTAAGGTGAAAAAGCAGCATGAAGAGTTTCTTTTTGTAGAACGCTACTTTTATATCAGTAGGAATGTTATTTTCTTGTTTACCCCTCGGTTTTTGCCTTATTCTCTCTATTATTTTCATTTTTCTTTCTTACTCCAGCACAAACAGATTCAAGTAACTGTTTGTTTGTTTGTGTCCTTCGGCTTTTCCCGGTTAGGGGTCGCCACAGCGGAACTCAGGTCCTCTAATGATTGGCAGTTGATTTTTATGTGCCGGCTTGCCAGGCCTGATGCACAACCTTCAATGAAGGTACGCCCATTCACACATGTCTCCACGCAGAAGACGCTCTAGCTGAGAATCGAACCGGACAGCGTCTTACTGTGAGGCGACAACGCTACCGCAACACCACCACCGCGGGTCTATTCAAGTAACTGTAGAAATGGAATTATTTGTCCTTAGAAAGGCTGCAGTCATAATGATACCGTAGTGCTGAACTTCCTGAGATCTGTGATATTTCTGCAGATTGACAACAGTGACTACATCACTGACAGAAAGTAAAAATTGTATTGTTTGATTTAATCACTCGTTTAATTTCTGGTCAGAATTTTAAATGTTATGAGAGTTACTCTACCAGCCCTAAACTTTATAAATAATATCCTACCTGTAAGTGATACAACATGAAATATAAATGGAAGAAAAACATCAAAAGAATGATGTGAACAATAAAAAGAATTATTTATATGCAAAACAAGAAAAATTTGAAAAAGACACTTTACAATGAGAAAAATAAAATATTTAAAAGCATGTAACACAGTAAGGTATTATACATGGATCTTTGTACTAACCTCAAATACATACATTCCCAAACTACAAAACACTGAGCCATAAATATCGAAGTTCAACTACAAAAATAAAAAAAGCAACGTGTTTTATGTGGAGGGATCAAGTCCCCTGCTACTTAAATATACCAATGAGATCACACAAAAGTGGACAATGGGCAACAAAACAAATAATTCAAAATTATAGAGATTTGAGGAAAGCAATGGATCACACAAACACACTACTCTTCAAGTCCTGGTAGTAAACTGCTGCTCATTTAGGCCATGGCATCCCCCCACCCACTCACTCTCCCACACATACAAGTACATACAACATGATAACACACATGACACAGTCCCCATACCTGTCCCTACCCTGTCTGCTCTCCCATGGCTCCATACACCCCTGTGACAGTCAACTGGTGCAGAGGGTTAAAGCAGTGAGCTTCAGCTCCTGTGGTATGTGATTTGATTCCCTTAGCCCTCATTTGTCTACTGTGTGACCATAAGAAAGTCACTTAACCAGACAATGTGCCCATATTGCCTTTGAAAACAGACTGTGTGTCCAGTAGGCCTACCTGGTTAGCAAATGAGTACTTATTTATGTGATATTGTGGCAGGTATCTATTATGCAGTAGTAGTCTAGTGTATGACTCTACCACTGATCCCAGTACAGCTGCTGGTGCTGTTACAGTACTTTAAGAGTAATCCCTGGCAGTCTAGTGTATCACTCCACCACTGATCCCAGTACAGCTGCTGGTGCTGTTACAGTACTTTAAGAGTAATCCCTGGCAGTCTAGTGTATCCCCCACCTCTTGATTCCTATTGCCATTACAGCACTTTAATAGTAATCCGAGGTGGTTTAGTGTATCCTGCCACCGCCTCAATCCCTGTGCTGCTGTCGGTACCATTATGGCACCTTATGAGTAATTGCTGATGGTCTAATGTATTCCCCAACCCGATCCTCGTACTGCCGTTGGTGCCATTATGGCACTTTAAGAGTAATCTATGGTGGTCTAGTGAATCCCCCCAATCACCATTCTGTAGTTACAGCCCTTGCTTTTGTCTAGTGGTTCCTACCATGGCCCAGTCACCACAGTACTGTCAATGCAACTACAGCACTTGCTTTATACTCACACACTGTTGTCTATAGGTTCCCCAACCCTGCTCCATGTACCACATACCACAGTTGTGGCAAGTGGTTAAATGCAATCTTTTGGCCATGTTGAATACTACGATTTGCTTGAGACAGCCATGCTGATCTCCACAGCCAAATGATTTCATGAATTGCTCAGCTGTGTAGATGTCTAGTTAGCATGTCCCTCTCCCCCAGAAGGCATCATTAATATTCAGCATGGCTGCAGGGCAAGCCCTATGCAGTGTTACACATCTTCATGGTAGAGGGCCATAAAGCACAATATTTGGGAGTTGCTGAATCATGAAAAGGTACAGCGATATGTACACAGAGACTTACACGATGCTGCACCTTATTGTATCACAGCCTCTGCTTAAACCACCATTGTTTTCGCTACCATAGAAAACTCCTCACTTAAGATGATTCAGTGTGAAGTTCTATTATCACCAAAAATAAAATAAAATATCTAGCATGTTTGTTTGAGAAGCTTTCAAAAAAGGATGCAACACCTATAATTTAATAATTCTGAGTTTATCGGGTAGACTTTTGCAAACAAATGTAGCAATCGTTTTACAGAACTATGTAATTTCTCAGAGTAAACATTATCATTCCTTATTCATCATCATTTCTACACTTTAAAATTCGTAACACTTAAATACTATTAGGTCAGTAATGGAGCTTCTATATTTTCTCTTCCCCTACATCCTTTACCATTCACTCGATTAATGATTAACTCTACAGCTGAAAATGCTTGTTGTATATTCAGTATACACAGTAATAAAAATCTGATCTTCTTGATTCTTACCATCTGTAGAACTAAAAACAGTACTAATGAACTCAAAGTCTGCCTACATCCCTCTGTCAACACAGCAGTTTTCTTAATCACTGCATTAATGAATAGTCCAAATAGAGGACTGAGGAAAAGTAATGTTTTTCCTCAATTACACAAACATAGGATCGAAATGAAATAGGACTCGGGTAATGCATCCTTTTCACAATTTTTCATATTTTTCCTAACTATCCACTAACAAGTGATTCTGCATAAGTAAAATCATATAATGTTTTCAAAAACCTTACAAATCTAGAACAAAATGTGTTTGCCTCATAATTTAAACAGCGTACCATGATGTGTTGACATAGGCCGTATATCCATTATGAAATATTGGGTCACATTCACGTTGTCGAAGTATTACAAGTTCGAACGTCATATGGTCAAAACCATATGTTTGAACTTGTAAACCTTTGAACATTTCAACGGAGATCTCCATAAGGGAAACTTTCCTCCAATGTAGTGCAATCTCGGAGTTGGTATATTTAAGTTGTGGGGAGTGTGGGGGTGCAGGGGGACTTGCCCCCCAACTTACAACCTTCAAGTAAGTTTTTTGTGTTTTTTTTATTACGTTTTAGAACTTTTAATGTTTGAACATATGGTGTCGACCATATGGTGTTCGAACTTTTAAAAGTCTGACAACGTGATATAGACCCTGAAATATTATACTACTAGGCTCTACCCCTAGGAGTTCAACAGTTTTTCTCAGAATTAATAAAAGATATTGTGAATTCCTTTAGTGTACACAAACATACATTTCCTTCCCATTTACTTTATTTATAACTTTCATTCATAGATTTGAATAAGCTTTGATAACAGTCAATATTCAATGTTAGTAGTCTCCGTAGTAGCAGTTAAATAAGCTCCAGACTTGCAGGGTCATAAGGGAGCTCACTTGTATTCAATTACTGGTTCAAATACTGCATTTTCTACCCAACAATCAACATTTTTATTTATTTTTTATTTAACATTTGTTGACTGGGAAAGTCTGACTAGGATAGAGCCTATTTTCAGAGGAGGCCTGGGGAGAAACACTGCAGACGCATGTCTTTGGAATGTGGGAGGAAACCGGAGTACCAAGAGGAAACCCACGCGAATGCAGAGAGGACATGCAGACTCCATACAGAAGGCACCCCAGCCAAGAATTGAACTGGGGAACCTCTTGCTGTGAGGTGACAATGTTAACTGCTGCACTATGGCACTACTCAACATATTCCATGGGCTCCCCACTCTTACAAAAAGCTGTTCTGTTTAATTTTAGTAAAATACTATGGTACAGCAACCACTGATGTGCTTATTCATGTGCCAATATTATGTTTTTTTAAATGACACCCTAATAGAAGAAGCCAATCTCTCACTATTGTGACATTAGGTCTATATTAGAACACAGAACATTCAAAATGTCGAGTGTTCTAATATCGAACCCTAGCAATCGAAAAAAAAAAAAAACATTGAACATTCGGAACAACAAATTTTTTCCTAGGGAAACAATTCGCTGTTCCAAAACACATACACACAACACAAGCACACCAAACAAACAGCAATCCATACACATACACCTAAACTCGTACACCTAACCCTATACTAAACTATACATACACCACTAACTATCCACTTACCTTAACCCAAACCCTAACCCTAAGGTCCGTCACTATCGTACAGTCACCTCACCCGCATCCTAACCCTAACTCACCTAACCCGCCCTAACCCACACGTCCACACAATCGCACAGTTACCTGACCCGTGCCCTAACCCTAACTCACCTAACCCGCCCTAATCCACACGTCCACACAATCGCACACTTACCTGAACCCGACCCGTAACTTTCCACTAGAGTGCTGAAACTACCAAAGCAACAGAAACGGACTGTTTCCTGTTACTTCGATATTTTCAGCATTCACTGAAAATGGGTCAATATTAGAACACCCGACATTTCAAACGGTGTTCTAATATAGACCAGTGACATTTATATGTTGACATTAAAGCCAGTATTCGTAGTCAGTTATGCAAATAAATTGAGGTTATCAGTGATGTTTGTGAACAAGCACAGCTGAGCTGCAATTCACAGAGGCCATTAATGCAAATGCATGATAACCTCAAATGTGCTTATGCAAATGCTAAAATAATGAGATATAAATGATGATTGATGTAAATCTGCATATGTTAATGAAGTATGTTTTACACCTTTTGTGATTCATAGTCAAATGTTCTCACTTTTCCACACTGGTCACAGTTGCATTACATAAAAAGAAGCCCTGCCAAATAGCATTCGAAGAAAATGCTTCCACTTGCTGCTAGTTTTGCTATTTCCAGGCTTGAATTGCTTGTTTTGGCTGGGCAAAAAACACTTGAACTCAGCGGCTCTTGACAGCCAAGAAGGCAAAAATATAATCAAAGAATAACTCGTTATAACTTTGATAATCAAGAAATCCTTGATAGGTTCAGAGTGGACAGGGACATATTAGTTGTATTTTTGAACCCCATAGGGGTACTGAAGGAATCTGGAGACGTCCTATTCCTGTGGACACCAAGGTATGTATAGTCCTCACTAAACATGCTATGGGGGCCTTCCAGAGGCAAACTGGGGGCAGGCTGGTGATCTCACAGGCTTCTGCCTTGAAGATACTTGCAGCAGCCCCGGAATGTACTCTTATTTTCTGATGTCACCAGAGAACCAAGCCAGGACTATGCATCCCTTTTATAGGTTGACACATTTCTCTGAGGTACTGGGTGTGATTGATTGGACCCATGTTGCAATTAGGGCACCTCCTAGTCCACAGGGGGAGTGATACTGCAATAGGAATGGCTACCTTCAATTGTAGGGCTACCTACATCAATTGCCAGTAGTGTATGACGCATGGGGGTGCATCACCAACATCTCTGCCTAGCATCCTGACAGTGCATGTGATTCCCATATCAGGCACACTAGCTCACTCTGCCACCTGTTCCTTCATGGTATATCTTGTTAGTAAGTGGAAACAGATTTTTTAAATGATTGGATTTAAGTAGTTATTCACTGGATTTAAGTAACTATTCACATTAAAATGTATTGCTGAATACTATTTTTTTTGCTCCCTCCACACACACTTTTCTCTCTCTCTCTCTCTCTCTCTCTCTCTTTCTCTCATTTTTTTAGGTAATACTGGATATCAACTAGACTCATGGCTCATAACACCAGTGAGAAATCCAAGTGGAACTAAGGAGGAGACATACAACACATCCCCGTCCTAGACCCGTATTATCTTCAAGAGGGTCTTTGGTCTCCTGATGAACCATTTCAGGTGCCTGGATGAGTCTTAGCATGCTGTTTAGTATGACCTACATCTTAGACACTATCCTGTGTATTACATAACATCAGTGCCAGGCATACAAACAAATATGATCTACTTCAACAGTGGCTAACATCCAAAAATCAAATGTAGTTGCCATTACTGAAATGTGGTTTAAATCTGCTTAGACTGTCCAAGGTAGACTTGTCAGTAGCTGCAATGTCCACAGTTCTGATTGTCCAGGTTTCACTGTAGGGGGTGATGTGCTCCAAGACAAAAACACATACTTGTCTCTTTGTTAGCTTCTTATCATCTGCCATACTGGATTGTTATTCAAACAGCCTTAGGAATAAACACTACATCCACATAGCACTCTGCTAAGATCTCTTTCAACCTCTCTTCCCTTCTGGATACCCTTTCTTCTTGGTCAGATAGTAATAGCTTTACCCTCTTAAATGACTTCAACATTAACTGGCTAGGACATATAAACTGTAGAAGCCAAACAAATTCCACCTATTGCAGACTCACCCAAATAATAGCAGAATGTACCCTTTGAAATCCCTGTGCTGGTCACAGTTCCATTCTGGATATAAACTAACTAATATCCCAAACAAGTGTCCCACCATATCAGTAACTCTTGCCCCTAATTTTTAGATGGCCATTCAAAAAGCCTAAAACCTCCCCAACAATCACCTGCTGCTCTTCTTTGCAGTCTCCAAGAAAAACAGGCTAATATTCATCTGTAATCATGTAAACTGGTGACAGCTACTTACAACCTCTGATCCCATAACTTATTTACTTATATATATTTTCTTAACTAGGTTAACCCTAATGAGCAAAGGCTGTTTTAAGCTAAATAATGCTACAAATTAATAATAACACATAAATTGTACAAATCTAGGCTTTACAAAGTAATGCTGATCTGAGTTACAACTTAGATAACACAAACATATTTGCATGGATATTTCATATATGAATATATACCTATATATATATTTATACCTAACTAACTATTTATATATATATGTCGATAGTACAGAATATCAATACAGATAAGTGGGATTGGGAGGTGACGGCACATGTGTGTCTATATGTCAGTTAGGGATAGAGTCAAGGATGGGTGTTATGTGTTTGTGTGAGGTTAGGGGATAGATGTAGTGTTTTTTGTGTGTGTTTGTGCATGTTTATGTGTCTGAGTCCGTCTTGTGTAGTGGCAATATTACAGAAAGGTTTTAATGATGGGAAGGTGTAGGATTAGGGTTAGGGAAGGGGCAGTATTAGGGTTAAGGTCAGCATCCATTACTAAGGTGGTACAGGGGGTGAGCATATAACATTATGGCAGTTCGATCAATCACAATATACCCATACATATTACACACACACACACACACACACACACACACACACACACACACACACAGTCTCGCACATAAATATATATAGCTATAGATGCATGACATCAGATCATCAAAGGATAAGATACAAGAAATAGTAGGGGTGTAAATAAATGTGGCAGGAGAAAGTGATTGTAGAAGATGCTAAATTCCAGCTGATGTCTGCCTTCAAGATATGCTACAGAACAGTATTACCAATACACTAAGAGATTTTAGAGAACACAAAAAATAACAATGTGCATAAGGTGGACTAAAAGTAACAAGGTAATAAAGTAGTAGTAAAGTATTAGCAATTGTTTCAAGTTCAGTAGAAGTGTATTGCATATAGTAGGTAGGTAGAAGCTGTGGGATCTGTCACTGATTTTACTTTTGGTTTTGTCTTTAAAAGGAAGGCATTTAGTGCAAGATCCTAATGTCCTACTAACACTACAGCAGCTAAAAGTATTCTTAGTGCTGGATTTTGACCTTTATATAAAAAAGTGTGACCAAAGGTTATTAACCAAAAAGGGAAGCAAATTTTGTTGAGTACAAGTTATGTGTATATATTCAGTTTTATTTCCAAAGGCCATTCAGTTCAGTTTAGATTACTGAGTACAATACAGTTGTGAGCTCAAGACAGTACCTGAAAACGGAATCTAGCAATCTGTAGTAGTAGTTAAGCTGCAAAAAATGATGAAGGCACAAACTTTTCTTTTTTTTAATCTCCAGAGGAATGTATTCCTTAAGAAAGATTATGAATAAGCAAGTCTTAAAAAAGGAGGTGTGACGTCCGTGCACTGGCCCAGCAATCAAGGAGCCTTAATCCTCACCACTAACACCAGTGAGGGGCATCCAAAGGATAATAAATACACACACAGAAAAGTACAATTTCCCTTAAGAGCACACAGAGATCACAGTCAGTCTGGGGCTGGTTTCTCCCTTTCTCTCCAGGTCCCCAATAAGACTCCCACTGGCACAGCTCAGCCTAGTGGGCAAGTTAAAACCTCCAGCACCCTCTCTGTCCAACCAGTGCTTCATGTACCTGCCCAAGCAGCTGACACACACACACACTTTAAGATAAGTTATATACAACCACACAGACACTCATGGGGAAGGCTGGCACAGGTTTTCCAGCTGTGCCCCTTTTACCCAGACTATACGGTAGAAATCACTGCCACCACCCAGCTAATATTTAACAGCTACTCAAAGGCCCTTATTAAAAGGTGTCCAATTATTACTGTGCAATATTATTATCCAAATGGTAAGTGTGACTAAACAGCAAAGCTTATTTGGAGTCACTTGGTGCAGTATCACTATATATATATATATATATATATATATATATATATATATATATATATATATATATATATATATGCAATGTACTGTAGAGCTTAAATTATCTCTGCACAAAACAGCCACAGTTGAAAGGTTTAAAATATTTAATAACAAATAATAAAAACACAAGACAATACTTCATATTACACAGTGCTATTTAAGAGTTTAGAGATTACAGTGAAATGTTTAAAATACAGTAGAAAAAGTTCTGACATCACAGAAAATCACCTAGTCTAATCTTCCTAATTCCTAGCTATTTCTAAGAGAAACACTAAAGTCTAAGATCCTACTTACATATACACACAGGCAGTGCTGGTGATGGATGTTCTCAATACAAATGCTCTTATGCTGTCATTCTCTCTGTTCTTAAATTGATATCACAGTACCACTGATTAATTTCAGATTACATCATTTCTTTCTGGTTCCCAGGCTAACAGAACTCAGAGGTTGATGGTGCCTTTGATCTTGCAGCTGTTCATGAACCAGAGCAATAAAAGAAATTTTACATGCAAATTCTAGCCATTACCTCTGGCCTCAAAACAATAGGCAGAATTCCTTCATCCAGACATATCAGCCCATAATTGTGACGTCAAAGACAGTCATAAAATGCCTGACTTAGCTTTCGTACAGCAGAGTGCACTGTTGTTACATTTTTGCAGTTTAATATCCAATGCAGTATTTTCACATTTAGGAGAACAAGCCTGTGGCTTATATTAATAAATGACAGAATTATCTACAGAATTTTATCTGGCTAGGTTGGCAGCCTTTACCTATCTTCACAGGAGGCAGTAGCTGTTGAGGACATAGTATATTTTTTTTCTATAAGGAACACCGTGTGTATATAAATATATATATATATATATATATATATATATATATATATATATATATATATATATATATATATATATATCTTTGGCAAGGATGTCAATGTGTTTATTGAGTGTGAGCTTATTATCTACATTAATATATATAAATATATATATATTAGCAGAGTCTGCATTTAAAGTGGAACCTGTGTGTTGAGAGACAGCCTTACAAAACTATCTGCAAATATATAGAGCTGAGTATATTTTTCTGTATTATTCTGTATTATAGAGCTAAATTGTTGCTTAGATATCTGTTGTCTTACTGTTCTGCAAATATACAGAGATCAGTATATATATTTTTGGTTTTATAATTTGCACTCTGATTCCTCACATCTCTGTTGAAACTTTTCCCCACCCCCTCCCTGTTTCCCTGTTCTTGGTTGTAGTTTAAATTTGGTGGCTTTTGCAGTGCCCCCCCCCCACTGTAGATTTGATCTAGGACACTCCCCCACTCCCATCTCTTTACCACATTCTACCTAATAAACCCTTTCTGCACTTGCTTTTAGTCCTTTTTAATTTAATTACAATTTTTCAAACTGTGTGTGGACTAATATTGCTACATACTCAAGTGTGCCAGCTTGCACTGCATGTGAATTGTTTTTACTACTGTCTTTGCTACTTTTCTGGAAAAAAAAAATTGTAAGCCTGTTTCCTACCTTTCCTGTAATTAGTGTTCCAGATACAGATTTGCTGTATCCAGGACTATTTGTAAGCATCTGAGCCCCCCAAGCCTTTCTGTGTTGGAGGGAAGCCTTCTAGCTTATCAGTGGGAGTGGTAAGCACTAGGTAACCTGTCTACCACATAAGGAGTGGTTCTGGCCCAGAATTTGTAGTTATTGGCCATTTGGGCGGTCTTCCATCTCTCTCAACTTTCTGATTTGAAGGCCTGCATTTGCACTTGTTTCTGTCCTGTAACTCCTGGGCCCATCTCATTTGCTCACTCAAAAAAAATAAATAAATAAATTTATCTGCTTTTACTGTATTTGTGTTTCTTCCTACTTTATTTTGTTTTTGCATCATCTTAAAAGTACTCAATTGTATTTATTACTGCTTGGTGTAACTCATTCTAAGCCTTTTAGTTTAAGCACTTGGGCTTCAGACCAGTTGTTTTACATTAAGAAGGTTTGTGGTCTGCACTGTAGTGGCAGAACAGGTAGCTTACATCCTGCTGATTGACAGCTCAGTGTCTGTTATTCTAAAAGTGTATTAATTCTGGTTTAAGCACTTGGGCTTCAGGCCAGTTGTTTTACATTAAAATGGTTTGTGGTCTGCACTCTTGTGGGTGGAGAGGCTGGACTCTGCCCTTCTAGCTGGGAATTTCTGGTTAAAGGCTTATAGTGCCTGCATATTTAAACTGCTTCTTACTGAAATTGGTACACCTTGTTTGCTGTAGCATAGACTAGATCCAGGCCTGCTGAATCTAGCTTTGTTTATATAACTTGAGCATTAATCCAGGCATTCTTTAAAGTATTCAATTGTATTTATTACTGCTTGGTAGTAACATGATTAAAGTGTAGCTATCATTCTAAGTCTTTTGGATTA
Organism: Protopterus annectens; assembly: GCF_019279795.1. Taxonomy (NCBI): domain Eukaryota; kingdom Metazoa; phylum Chordata; order Ceratodontiformes; family Protopteridae; genus Protopterus; species Protopterus annectens. Next base: position 785,329,773 of record NC_056726.1, on the reverse strand, counting down.
AGCACTTGGGCTTCAGTCCAGTTGTTTTACATTAGCAAGGTTTGTGGCCTGCACTGTGGTGGCAGGACAGGTAGCTTACATCCTTCTAAGTTGGGAACTGCTGAATGAGGGCTCAGTGTCTGTTATTCTAAAAGTGTATTAATTCTGGTTTAAGCACTTGGGCTTCAGGCCAGTTGTTTTACATTAAGAAGGTTTGTGGTCTGCACTGTAGTGGCAGAACAGGTAGCTTACATCCTTCTAAGTTGGGAACTGCTGATTGAGGGCTCAGTGTCTGTTATTCTAAAAGTGTATTAATTCTGGTTTAAGCACTTGGGCTTCAGGCCAGTTATTTTACATTAAAAGGGTTTGTGGTCTGCACTCTTGTGGGGGGAGAGGCTGGACTCTGCCCTTCTAGCTGGAAATTTATGGTTAAAGGCTTACTGTGCCTGCATATTTAAACTGCTTCTTACTGAAATTGGTACACCTTGTTTGCTGTAGCATAGACTAGATCCAGGCCTGCTGAATCTAGCTTTGTTTGTATAACTTGAGCACTAATCCAGGCATTCTTTAAAGTATTCAATTGTATTTATTACTGCTTGGTAGAAACTTGATTAAAGTGTAGCTATCATTCTAAGTCTTTTGGATTAAGCACTTGGGCTTCAGACCAGTTGTTTTACATTAGGAAGGTTTGTGGCCTGCACTGTGGTGGCAGGACAGGTAGCTTACATCCTTCTAAGTTGGGAACTGCTGATTGAGGGCTCAGTGTCTTTTATTCTAAAAGTGTATTAGTTCTGGTTCAAGCACTTGGGCTTCAGGCCAGTTATTTTACATTAAGAAGGTTCGTGGTCTGCACTCTTGTGGGAGGAGAGGCTGGACTCTGCCCTTCTGAGCTGGGAATTTCTGGTTAAAGGCTTATAGTGCCTGCATATTTGAGCTGTTTCTTACTGAAATTGGTACACCTTGTTTGCTGTAGCATAGACTAGATCCAGGCCTGCTGAATCTAGCTTTGTTTGTATGCTTGTTGTTTGTTTGCTTGTTATTTCCCTGAAATGCTAATTCCACCTAACACGCGGCTTTTCAGCGGATCTGTGGATCCCCAGTGATATCTGCATTGCTTACTGTACTTATTTCCTTGTTTCACATGAAAGAAAGTTACTGTTTGTCATTTTTGCATTTAAGTTACCTGTAACACATTACATTTAAGTTACCTGGCACTTGCCAACTAAAGCAATTATATAAGTCAGCACTAAAAAATTAAAAGCACTACACCCTCACAAACTCCCCTTGAGTACCTAGTTCCCCATTGGCCCTTTTTTTTTCAATTATAAAGGAATTCCCAATACTATTCTAGCATGTCCAAAGGTCAGTTGTCAATCTCCTCTCTGTTCCAGCTGGTGAATCTGGGAATCTTGAGGCAATGTTACAACTGCCTCATGTACACAGACAACCCTCTCCTCCTCCCAACAAATTCCAACACATGTGAGAGATGCATCCATATAGCCATACTGGAGGCTAAGCTCTCTCAACTCAGTACTGGCGAAACCAGTCAGGAGGAGAAGGAAACCACACTCACTACAATTCCAGTCTCACATAGACCTACCACGACAGCAAACCAAACACATAAACACACAAAAACATACTCGGAGGCTCTAAATAAATATCTGCCTAAGCAGCAGAGACCTTCAAAGCAGACACCCAAGCAACCGCTACCCCAAAACAAAACACGTGCAACACATAGCCAGTGTGCCGAACAGTCACAACCCTTAAGGCTAAACAACACACCTGATACACATGTAATAGGTGACTCTATCGTCAGGCACACTGACGTCCCGCGCACCAGGCTGAAAAAGGAGAAGGTCACGGTGAGCTGCCTGTCGGACGCTAGGATCAGCCACATAACACAAGCACTCAGGTCACTCCAAGGCAAGTACAAATATGACTCTGTCATTGTCCATGCTGGTGTGAATGACCTGAGACATACCTCCCTGGACTACATGAAAAGAGACATAGAGGAGCTCTCTGAGCATGTAGCCCAGGCCGGTATGACCCTGACCTTGAGTAGCATCTTACCCTCACCAAGAATGATTCCACAATATGAAGACAAGATGATCAATTTCAACAATTGGCTTAAGTATTGGTGTCATTCAAAGGGGATCCAATGCCTGTCAGCCTGGGATGACATGCTTGACAAGCCACTATGCTTCGCTAGAGACAGCTTGCACCTGTCACCCCTGGGCTTTCGGATATGGGCAAAGGCTCTTGCTACCCCCATAGTGCCTTTTTAGGCAAGGCTCAAAAGACAAACCCACCTCCATAGGGATAAGAAACTAAGAGTAATGCTACTCAATGCAAGAAGTCTAAACCTTAAGATGCACGCACTCAAAACTCTCCTTAGCATGGAGAACATCGATATCTGTGCAGTAACAGAAACCTGGTTTAAGGCTCCTGAGAGCACCCCAGCACTACCAGGTCATACCTCATACCATGCGTTTCGGCCCCAAAACTTGGACCGACCCACAAAAGGAGGGGAAGTATCAATATTCGTCAAAGATACCCACACTTCCAGGTTGGTGGCACAGCATGAAGCATCAGAGACTATCCATGTGCAACTAACAGTGGGTAAAACTGCCTTCCAGTTTATAGCCTGCTACAGACCACCCTCCCAAACCCAGGAACCCCACTTGGCCTTCCTGAGAACACTGGAAAATATGAAGGTCTCTCCAAACACCATTATATTGGGCGACTTCAACTACCCAAACATAGACTGGGAGCATTACTCTAGCTCCAACACCTGAGCCCAAAGGTTCAAAGAATTTGTAAACTCAAATGCTATGGAACAACTTGTTACCACTCCCACAAGAGGGGAAAACATAATGGACCTGATCATCACCAACATGGGGACTCTATGCTCCAGACCAGAAGTGTATCCCTCACTGGTAAGATCAGACCATAAACTAATCTCACTGGATATTCACATCCTGACTCCACCCCCTGCCCTGAAAACCACAGTGAAAAACTTCTCTAAAGCAAATTTCACACTCCTCAAAACTGAGGTGGAATCCTTCAAAGCCTCCGTGCCTGTGGAAAATACGACCCAGACCGCAGAATCCTTTATAAACGCATTCTATGAACACCTTCAGGAATGCATGGATCATGCAATCCCAAATAAAACCAAGACCCAATCCTCCAAAGGCAGACATCCTGTCTGGTGGACCCCAGCCATAAACAAACTATACAATAGAAGGAGGAAGCTACTACATGATACAGCAAAATACCAAAAATGGAAGGCATCTCTGATCAGTATTAGCAAAAACTACGGGCACTCATAAAATCGTCTAAGGCCAGCTTCGAGAGAAAAATTGCACAGGACACTAAGGATAATCACAAGGCTTTCTTTAGTTATGTTAGGAACCTGGGTGGGAATTCCCAGATATGCTCAGAATTAGTCCAAAATGACAAAAAATACACCGAACCCACAGACAATGCCAACATCCTAGCTGACAGGTTCAGCGCAAACCCCCCCCCCTCCCCACCAAAAGGGCAAATATCTATCCCAGCACAGTGCTGCCCCCTTGACATCTCAGATGCTCAGGTAAGAGCTGCCCTCTCCAAAGCAAGAAACACAGCATCAATGGGACCAGACGGTGTCCCGGGCTGTGTCCTACATGAACTCCAAGAAGAGCAAAACCCAAACATAAAACTACTGTTCAATCTCAGCCTTACTACTGGATATGTACCCAAAGAGTGGCGTACAGCAACAGTGGTCCCTCTCCACAAAGGTGGTGCCTCAACAGATCCTGGAAACTATCGCCCCATAAGCCTGACTAGCTTGGTCTGCAAAGCTATGGAAAGGATCATCATGGACCTCATAAATAAAGATATTGGGGACCTACAGACACTGGATCCTACCCAGTTTGGCTTTGTTAAGGGCAGATCCTACCTCTTAAACCTGGTTGATTTCTTTAAAACAGTCACCGAGGCCATTGACGAGGGGAAGGTGGTCCACACAACAATACCCCACTCGGGCATTATAGATAAGCTCACCAGCTTAAATATAAACCCCTATGTAACTAGATGGGTTGCAAACTGGCTCAAGGACAGAACCCACATGGTTAGAATTGCTGGAGCCATGTCAGACTCCAAACCAGTTACAAGTGGCATCCCACAAGGCTCAGTCCCGGGACCTCTCTTGTTCGGTATATATTTCTCGGAGGTACAGGCCAACACGGAAGGACTGTGGCTGACCAAGTTCGCAGATGACTGCAAACTGGCACCATAATCAACTCTGCAGCCGACACAAGCATCCTCCAAAAGGGCCTCATAGAAACAGACAACTGGTGCCAGAGCCATGGCCTCAAGCTAAACGCAAAAAAGTGTATAGTCATCCACTTTGGCAAAATCAAAGTGCCCACAAATTACCACACAGGTGGTAATCCATTAAGTACAGAAGAAGTAATTAGGGACCTGGGGACCCAAGTTGATAGCAATCTCTCATTTGACAACCACGTGGCCAAAGTGGTTAGAAAAACATTTTATATAGCCCGCCTAATCATGAAGGGATTCACATCTAGATCAGGGGAGGTCATCGTACCTCTTTACTCATCCCTCATCAGGCGCATAATTGAGTACAATGCCCCTTTTGGGATGTACCTTACCAGACACCTGCAGTAACTGGAAAGACCCCAAAAGTACCTCACCAAGAGGATCAAAGGGCTCAAACAGATGCCATATGCTGCACGGTTAAAGAAACTCCAGCTCTACTCAGTGGCATACCGCCTGCTCGGAGGCAATCTGTGCCTGACGTATAAAGCCATTTCCAACCCAGAATTAATGGACATGCTGCACCTCAGAAAATCCAAATCCCATCGAGCTACGCGCTTGAGAGACTTGAACCTCAGCAATGAAATAAATAGGACATGCTGGAGGGACAGATTCATAACCCAGAGGCTCCCTTCACTCTGGAATAAAATCACAGTCCAGGTTAGGCAGAGTCCCTCATTGACTCTCTTCAAGAGGAATCTTGATGAGTGGATGGGAGATTGTAGGTTTACTCTGGGTATCACTTCTGTGTCACTGTTAGACAGAGGCACAGTATCCTAACCTCGAAAAAGGGCATAGCAAAATTAATTTAAAATGGGTGGTGAAAGTCAAACACACTCTGGCTAGGCTTATAAATGCCCTAGGGCAGATAGCCTAGTATGAACCTATGAACCTATATATATACATATATATATATATATATATATATATATATATATATATATTTGCAGCAAAATGTTATATTTAACATATATGCAATGATATCTTGGGTGAAACTGTCTATAACTGTAGAGTCATCTGCATATAGTACCAATTTTAATCCTTGACTATTGAGATCCATATCATTCAAAGAGTTTGTAAATAGCTGTGAGCCTAGAATTATTCCTTGAGGGACACCGCAATTGGTATGAATTGCTGAAATAAGGAGTTGTTCAGAGCTACAATTAGCACCCTGTTATGAACTTAGTTTACAAACTAGTTTAAACTGGTAAGCCTTAATCTGTTGCATGAAGTCTCTGCAAAAGGAAGCTTTGGTTCACAGCATCAGAAGTCTGTGAAAAACTAAGAGTTTCACATCAGCGGCTCTCCTTGCAATCTGTAGCAACGCAGTTCCACTAGTTTTAGTTTTACAAGGGTTGTATGAGTCACATGACTAGGTCAAAAGCCATGCTGTCGAGGTGTTTCTTGATCGTGAAAACTGTGTGTAAAACATGTATAAATATAATTCTCTATTATGTCATGCTCACCACCTTTTTGTGCTGAATATATATACCTGCTTTAACATTTATGCTGATGTCTGTTAATGTTTAAGCAATGGGACTGCCCTTATTTAATTGTTTAACAGCCTTCTCTTCCTTGCATACTTGAATAACACTCTCCTACATATTCAGACCTCCTTATATCCTATATATAAGTATAAATAAACAACAACTCTGGGGAATCACTATTTGCCCATGAAATAGCAAAAATATGAAACAACCTTCCCCAACCTCAGACTACAAAACTCCACACCCTCCTTCAAAAGCCTACTTAAAACGTACCTCTTCACCAACCATCTATGCAACTATAATTGACCCCTTGAAGCCCCATCCACTCACTATTTCTACACCCCATTTCTCCTGGTATATTTGCTTGAGTATATATATATATAGTTCCTCACCAAAAGGATAAAGGGACTCCAAAATCTGTCATATGCTGCCAGATTGAAGAAACTCCAGCTCTATTCAGTCGCATACCGTCTGCTCAGAGGTGACATGTGCCTGACATACAAGGCCATGTCCAACCCGGAATTAATGGACATGCTCCACCTCAAAAAATCCAAATCCACCAAAACCACTAGAGCAAGCGACTTAAACCTTAGCACGGATATAAATAGGACGTGCTGGAGGGATAGATTTATCACTCAGAGACTCCCTATGCTGTGGAATAAAATCCCGGTCCATGTGAGGCAGAGCACCTCGCTGACTCTGTTCAAGAGAAATCTAGACCTGTGGATGGGAGATCGTAGGTTTACCCCGGGAATCATCTCTGGGTCACTGCTGGACAGAGGCACAACAAACTAATGGGCACAGTATTTTTTCATATAAGGGGTGGCGTAAGCCACAATAATTTGGGCTAGGCTTATAAATGCCTTAGGGCAGATAGCCTAGTATAAACCTATGAACCTATGAACCTATATATATATATATATATATATATATATATATATATATATATATATATAGGGAAACTTAAACATTTATATACTCTTTATTCAGTTGTGAAACATCTTGCAATGCTCTACCAGTTTATCTGCTCTCACTGTAAATTTTGTACACTTGTATTTTCAACCAAAAGGAGTAATATCCTCTTATTGTATACTAACTGCTGTAAAGTCTACAATCTGTATGCTATCACTCTGTAATGTCAGTTTTTTCTTCTCTCTGTAAACTTATGGAGTCCTTCTCTACAGGACTTCGCTGAAAACAGACACTTGTTGTCCAGTTGGACTATCCTGGCAAAAAAAATGTTAAATAAGTAAATAAATACACTAATCAAAACCCTACTTCTAACCCTAAACTAAACCCTACTTCTAACCCTACACTAAATCTTTCATATACCACAGAGTATGCACTTAACTTAACCCGCACCCTAACCCTAAGATCCGTAACTGTTGCACACTTACTTAAAAAGCTATACCCAAACAAAGTAAATAATCCACACACATACACTTAATAAAACCCTACTTCTAACCCTACATTAAATCTAACATACATTACCATCTATGCACTTACCTTAACCCGCCGCACCCTAACCCTAAGGTCCACAACTATCGCACACTTACCTTACAGAGCTATATCGCAGAAGGGCCAACCATGACAAATCAACATTTCAGACTTCGTTCTTCAGGACGATCGATGTTTTCACAGTTCGATGAAGACGTGTCAGCGTTTAGGTTTTTGGGTAAGTAAACGTTTGAGTTTTTACTATAGACCCCGAGTAAGCAATACTACAATTGATGTAGTGCACATAGGATTCCGAATGGAGCACTGGAACAAGTATTCTAGTCTCCATAACCTCTAATCTTATGTAGCCAGACCACTTCTGAACAACTTCTGAGCCCTATAGCTTGCATCAGTCTTACATTTTGGGCCTCATACAGCTCCATCCTTAGCCACACCCACTTTATGTCAACAATATTTCCCTCAGCTTTCTTATCCATAAAGACCATTCTATATTCAGACAAAATGAAAATAATTAAGAAGAGGACCTGCATTCATTGTAAAGCTACATTAACAGTCTTTGACTTTGGCTTCAGAAAAATACCCTCATTTTAAATGCATCTAAAACATAGATTATTATATATGAAATGGTGAACTGTACCCAAACTAACTTACAACTGACAAACTTTATGCAAAATATCCTAATTCCTGTAAATCAGTATAAATACCTAGTTGTCACTACCCTTCCCCTTAATGTAAATGTAAATTCCTCATCAATCCTACATAGATGTACAAATTTTAGAGCTATTTGACAGCTACCTTACACCTGACTCAAGAGTTTCTTAATGCCATTACTGGAGTTCACACCATCCCTCTTTGCTCTTGACAATTCTCAAAGTCAACATCCTTGCAGAAAGCTAAAGAAATATGTAGATTTATCAGTTTTTCTGATACATAATTCATTACTTACTCTTAATATCTGTCAGTACTTTCCAGTTCAAGTCCATACACCATCTTTCTGTTCAGCACTACTCTTTCTAAACTAATCTACCAAGAGACTGCTAAAAACATGTAAGCAAATTAGCTCCCAAGTCCAATCAGTACTCTGCCCCAAATAACACCTTGACATGCATCATCCTAAAAAAAAAAGCCCTTACCCTCATCACTATAAAGTGCTCTTTCTCTAAGCTTCCTGTATTGTTTGGAATTAAATTCTACAAGAAACACAAAGCCTCCACTTAACAGAAGCTTTCAGAGTCTCTCTTTATGTACACCCCTCAGCACTAATACCATTTAGATGTTATCTGCATGCCTCTATCTAAGCATTAATTAATATCAGACATTCATTCTGTTTTTACATTATATTACAATATCTGTCTAAAACAACAGAAGTTTGACTATGTATGTAGGGCAACAGGGCAATTTGCCATGTTCATAAGATAATATCCTTATTTGTCCCCATAACCTACTTCTGTATACACCTATTTAACATGATTCTTGAGATGTCCCCATCCTTGATGATAGATTGCCATTATAAACTAGACTGACTGTTAATTAGCTAGCAGCTTTAGCTTACATTCTTCATAGTTTCACCTATCTCTATGTTTTATCGAGCTTTTATAGCACTGTCAGTTCCACAGTTCTTAACACCTTGTAATATCACTCAAAAATGTTTGATATTGTAGTACAGTAGTAGTTGTAGTATAGGTAAGAAATACTCCAGTCTAAATGGTGTACATGGGACTTACTGGTTTCAAAAAGACACTGTGTTATAGGACATGAATGCTAATGGACTAACCCCCTTGTAGAACCCATATTAGTGCATAATTCCTAGATCTATGACACATGAAAAGCACCCGTATGAAATCTTTGCAATCTATAGCTGCTCACCTCAGTGGCCAACAATCTGGATCATGATATGTATTGCTTAGCACTGTACATTCCAATGAACGGTTTCTCAATCAACTAAGGCAAAAACATATAAACTAACTCCTGGTGTTCTGGCTGAAGTGTGCTTCTCAAACAATCTGTAAATATATCGCTGATTAAGTATATTTCTTGGCATTTTAACCTTTCAGAATTCTGCATTGTCTTAATTTTGTATGACTGAATTATTTTTTTGCCTGACTGAATTACTTTATAAATTTTCTGGCATTGTTTTCTGTTTCTCATCTGTCCTGAAAATGTTTTTTTTTCCTCCCTCCCACCCTATCCTTGTGGTATTCTTATAGTTGGTGGCTTTGCAGTTGCCCGCCCCTACTGTATATTTGATCTGGGACACCCCTCCCAGTCTAGGCTTCACTCTGCTTAATCCAGACAGAACATTTGAGAAGGTCAACCCACTTAGGTTCTTAACCTTGAATTATCTTCTGCTCTCCCTTCCTCTTTCCTTGCACTTTACAAACAAAAAAAAATGCACTTTATTCATCTGCTTCTACTGTGTTTGTGTTTCTTCTTACTTTATTACTTTATTTTGTTTTTGCCTCTTCTTAAAAGTACTCAATTATATTAATTCTGCTGCATTTAATACTGCTTGTTAGTAGCCTGATTAAATTGTAACTGTTATTCTAAGCCTTTTGGTTTAAGCACTTGGGCTTCAGACCAGTTGTTTTACATTAAGAAGGTTTGTGGTCTGCACTGTTGTGGCAGGACAGGTAGTTTACATATTTCTAAGCTGGGAATTGCTGATTGAAGGCTCAGTGTCTGTTATTCTAAAAGTGTATTAGTTCTGGTTTAAGCACTTGGGCTTCAGGCCAGTTATTTTGCATTAAGAAGGTTTGTGGTCTGCACTCTTGTGGGAGGAGAGACTAGATTCTGCCCTTTGAGCTGGGAAGTTCTGGTTAAAGGCTTATTGTGCCTGCTTATTTGAACTGTTTCTTTCTGAAAATGGTGCACCTTGTTTGCTGTAGAATAGACTAGATTCAGGCCTGCTGACTCTAGCTTTGTTTGTATAACTTGAGCACTAATCCAGGCCATATTTTTTTGGAGAAGGTTCCCCTTCACCCTAATGGCAGGCATGTGCAGTTAGAACTTGTCTTATTGAAGACTGCTGGAACAGGGCTCAGTTTTGAGCTTTTTTACTGGTTAATTGGGTAATTTGTTTAAATTAGTTTGCTCGTTTTCTATTGTTATATAAACAATTTGCACTTTATTCATCTGCTTTTACTATATTTGTGTTTCTTCCTAATTTGATTATTTTGCTTTTGCTGCCTGTTGTTAAAAGTACTTAATTGCATTTATTCTGCTGCATTTATTACTGCTTGTTAATAGCCTGATTAAATTGTAATTGCTATTCTAACCCTTTGGTTTAAGCATTTGGGCTTCAGACCAGTTATTTTACATTAAGAAGGTTTGTGGTCTGCACTACTGTGGCAGGACAGGTAGCTTACATCCTTCTAAGCTGGGAGTTGCTGATTGAAGGCTTACTGTCTGTTATTTTAAAGTGTATTAGTTCTGGTTTAAGCACCTGGGCTTCGGCCCAGTTATTTTACATTAAAAACGTGTGGTCTGCACTCTTGTGGGAGGAGAGGGTAGATTCTGCCCTTCTGCACTGGGAGTTTCTGGTGAAAGGCTTATTGTGCCCGCTTATTTGAACTGTTTCTTTCTGAAATTGGTATGTCTTGTTTGCTGTAGCATAGATTAGATTCAGACCTGTTGAATCTAGCTTTGTTTGTATAACCTGAGCACTAATCCAGGCCATCTTTTTGGAGAAGGTTCCCCTGCACCCTAGTGGCAGGAGTGTGCAGTTAGAACTTGTCTGATCGAAGACTGCAGGAACGGGGCACAGTTTTTAGCTTTTTATTGGTTAATTTGTTTAAATCAGTTTGCTCATTTGCTAATGTTATATTAAAAAAAATACACTTTATGCATTGCTGTTTAGCTGGGGTTAAACTATTCCCGGTGCCATAAAGTCTGCTCTTCAAATTTTCCCACAGAACTAGCCAGTTTTTTAGTTTTAGCACTCAAATTTGTTTCTTTCAAATCAGCACTTGTTCAGAAATCGTTATAAGCACTAAATAAGCTACAAATTTCTACAGCACTCAACTTTCCTCACTTGTCTAGAGGAATACAGTTTTTAGCACTTAATAAATGAGCACCTATCCAGGAATGTCTAAGGGTCAGCTCCCAGTGTTTTCTCCTGTCTACATGATGAATCTGAGCATCTTGGGGCAATTCAGCAATTGCCTCATGTACACACACAACCCTCTCCTCCTACCAACCAACACTACAACCTGTGAGAGATGCACTTATTTAGACAAACTGGAAGAAAAGCTCTCTTCACCCAAGACTAGACTAGACAGTCAAGAGGAGAAGGTAAACACTTGCACCATACCACATTCATCACATAGCCCCTCAAAACCTACACCACTAAAGCACACACACAGAAACACAAAACACACACCTATATTCACAAAGGCTCTCAATAAAAATCTGCCCAAGCAACAGAGACATCCAAAGCAGAAACGCAAGCAACCTTCACCCCCAACCACAACCCAAATGACACATAGCCCACAATCTCAGTGTGCCACTCAACCATAGCCTATAAGGCATAACAACGTACCCAACACTCTAGTCATAGGTGACTCTATAGTCAGGCACACTGATGTTCCAGTCACCAGGCTAAACAAGGAGAAAGTTACTATCAGCTGCCTGTTGGGTGCCAGGATCCGCACACATAATGCAAGAACTCAGTTCACTCCACAAGTACAAATATGACTCTGTCATTGTCCATGTTGGTGTGAATGACCTGAGATGTACCTCCCTGGACTACATGAAAAGAAACATGGAGGAGCTTGTAGCCCAGGCAGGTATGACCCTAGCCCTGAGTAGCATCCTGCCATCACCCAGAATTATACCACAGTACAAGGATAAAATGATCGACTACAACAATTGGCTAAGCTTCTGGTGTCATTCTAAGGGGATCCAGTATCTATCTGCCTGGGATGACATGATCGACAGGCCATGATGTTTTGCCAGAGATGGCCTGCACCTGTCGCCCTTGGGATTCCGTATACTGGCTAAGGCTCTTGCCACCCCTATAGTGGCTTTTTTAGGCAAGGTTTAAATGACAAATTCACCATTGTAACAGGTACAAGCAAGCAAAATCTGAGGGTAATGCTACTAAATGCTAGAAGTCTAAACCTCAAAATGCACTCACTCAAGGCACTCCTTAAAATAGAGAACATCGACATCTGTGCAGTGACAGAGACCTGGTTCAAGGCTCCAGGGAGCACCCCTGCATTATGAGGCTATAATTCATACCACACCTTTTGGCCACCTAACCTGGACTGAAACACTAAAGGCGGAGGAGTGTCCATATTCATTAAGGATATTCACACCTCCAGGTTAGTTGCTCAGCATAATGCATCCGAGATTATCCAAGTGCAACTAACTCTGGGCAAGACCAAATTGTATCTTGCTACAGATCCCCCACCATGCCCCAGGATTCCCACTCCTCATTTCTTGATACACTGGAAAACATTAGGGTGAAACCCAACACCCTAATATTGCGTGATTTCAACTACTCCACCATTAACTAGGAAAACTACTCATGTACCAACTCTTTAGCTCAACATTTTCTAAAATTCATAAATTCCAAGGCCTTGGATCAACTTATCCACACCCCCACCAGGGGCAGCAATATCCTAGACCTGGTCATTACCAACATGGGTGACTGGTGTTCCACACCAGAGATCAGTTCCTCGTTGGTCAGATCCGACCGCAAGCTAATCACCCTAGACATCCACATCCTGCCCTCACTCACCATTAGGGAAACCACCGTAAAAAATTTCTCCAAAGCCAACTTCACGCTTCTTAAGACAAAAGTAGCAAACTTCACGACACCCATGCAGATGGAAAATAGAGGTACGACTGCTGAATCCTACACACATGCACTTTATAAGCACTTACATGAGTGCATGGATTGTGCTATCCCTAACAAAACCAAGATGCTATCCTCCAAAAAAAGGAAGCCAATCTGGTGGTCCTCTGCCATAAGCAAACTCTACAACAGAAGAAAGAAACTATTGCAAAAAAGAGTAAAATCCCGTGATTGGAGGAACTCCCTGGTCAGCCTCAGTAAGAAGCTGAGATCCCTCATAAAATCCTCCAAAGCTAGTTACAAAATCAAAATCACCACTGATTCTAAAGACATCCACAAAGCATTCTATAGCTATGTCAAGAATCTCAATGCCAACACTCAGATCTGCTCTGAGTTACAGCACAATGGCACTAAATATACAGAACCAACTGATATTGCCAACATCCTGGCAGACAGGTTCAGTGCTAACTTTACCCCCCCCCCACCCCCACCCACTAAAAGGCCCATCTCTATACTGGAAAAATGCAAAGTTCCTGTAATCACAGCTGCACAGGTAAAAACCACAATCTCCAAAGCCAAGAACACAGCATCCATGGGACCAGACATCATCACAGGCTGTGTTCTACATGAACTACAGAATGAACTGGCACCCCACCTAAGTACCATGTTCAATCATAATATTATAATGGCTCCGGTGCACAAATGAATAATCCACAAAGCTTTATTCCAAATGAAAAGTGAAGCGCTTTTCGTCTACCTTGCCAGTTTGGTAGACTTCATCAGACAAATCAGCTGTGCAAAACAGGAGAGTTAAATAAATTTTTTAAAATAAGATTGACATGACAACCAACCTATGACAATTACAATACACAAAAGTCTAAATAACAACAGAACTTAATGGCCAAAGTAGTTTCAGGATGCTCCTCACTCTAAATACTCTACCTATTTAATTATACTATACATATAAAATACAAACAATGTGTAAAAATAGTCATAAAATGTATCAGTTGACACTTTCCAAATACTTAAAAACTAATAAATATAATTTAATGCAAAATACTTTTCAGTTTTAAAATACATGACCGTGAAGTGATTTCGTTCAAACTTGGATCTGTATAAGAATTTAATCTTAACTGCCATATTAATTCACACTTTTCTAAAAGAAGTTGGTAGGGGCCACCTTTTAAAACTGGGGTGACTTCATCTATTACCCAAAACAAAAAACTGTGGGTGGGGTTTTCATTACAATGCCAGTGCATTTAAACTGTTTTTCTTTCTAATATTGTATACATGTTCGTATACCCTATCTCTCAGCCTCCTGTCAGTCTTCCCTACGTAAAACGCAGGGCATAGCTGGCAGGAGGCCAGGTACACCACTGCTTAGGAATCACAGTTGTACCTACCGCTCATCTGATATTTCATTTTGCCCACACTGAAATTTGATCCTGTTGAAATGAATTTACAGTAGTTACATGATTCACATTTGTAAGTGCCCATTATTCTGTGCGAGATACTTACTTCTGCCTCCACAAAATTCTTTAAATTTCTACCTCTTTTAAAAATTAAAGTCGGGCAATTTCCCAACTTCTCAATTAGTCCCTTCTCAAAATACAGTAGATTCCAATTTCTGTCCAGGATCCATCTCACATCACTTTCTTCTAAATTATACACCGTAATGAAGTTCCTTTTAAGTTCCTTACGTGCACCAGTAGCCATAGGACATGGTTCAACTTCTCCTAGCTCTACATTCACACACATGGATGGTTCATTAACAGGGCTAGAGCGTGCAACACTCACTCTCTGTTCACCAGTGAGGCTAGGTCGATAAAAACCTGTACTTCTTTTAGTTTGTACCTCACTTATAAGTTCAAGTACTAAATGTTCAGGATAACCATGGCTAATGAACATGTTTTTTTAAATCTCACATTCATCCAAAAAGCTGACCATATCAATTGTCATTCTTGACGCTCTAACTAATTGGCCTTTGAATACAGATCTCTTCTGGTGTGGGGGATGGCAACTAGTGTAATGTAACATAGTGTTCGAATAAGTGCTCTTACAGTGAATTCTAGCCACATACCAATTCTCACACTCTTCTTTCCTTAAATCCACATCTAAATAGGTGATTACCTTTTCATGAACTGAAAAGTGAAATTCAAAAATGGTGTACTATCATTCAAGTGCTGTATGAACTCTTTAGCATCATCCACAGAACCTTTGAACATAATAAAAACATCATCCAAAAATCTGGTATATAGCTTTACCTTCTCCATCATGATACCTGTTGTCACAAAAAATTGTCTGGTGTTCCCACAGAGCCATTACTAGATTAGCGTAGCTCCCTCCACACGGTGACCCCATGGCTACTCCCACTACTTGATTGTAAATATTGTTGTTGAGCATTACATAGTTATTTTTTAAAATAATGTCCATTAACTCTTGAAATAATCTAATCTCCTTTCACTCTGCGCCATGATGTAACAACCTTTCAACAACCCAGTCATTCCCAGTTTCATGTGGTATAGAGAAATACAGGTCAACAACATCAACTGTTAAAAACAACACTTCTGGATGAAACTAAAATTCTCAATAGAAGCTAAAAAGGCCCAAGAATCTTTACAAATTTGTTCTTCCATCGCTACATACTTTTTCAAGAGGGAATCAACAAATTTAGCACATGCATATGTAATGGATGATTTCGCATTGACCAAAGCTCTCATCTGATGAAGTCATTGTCTATGATGAAAGCGCTTAACAACTAATGGATTTTGCTGATGTTTGATTCAAATAAAGTGGAGTTTTCCTTGATGGTTACTGGATGCATTACTTTTGGTTACTAGTATTTTTTGTACATCCTGGAACTTGTTATCATTGCATAAAAAAGTCATACATTGTTAGTATCATGGAGTAACTGTGTACTCACATTCCAGTTGTGAAGTGTCAGATAGGGTTCTTCAAATGGAGTTGTGACATTTTTGCACTGCAGTATGGTTACAGAAAAAAATTGCATACTGTGACCCAGAAGTACCACACACTAGGCATGTCCAATGCAGAAGATGAAAAAAATAACTTTACAGTTTTTTTTTTTTTTTTTTTGCTAAAGCAGCTTCCTTCTACTTTCTGCTACAGAAGAGATTACTGTGGTACTTTATTGACTTTCTAGAAGTAGTTTATGAGTTATTTAAGTAGGGGCTGTGGTAACTGGTCAACAGCTATCTAGCAGAAATGTATATGTGACAGAAATAGTTTGGCCAAATAAAGGAAACAACGTTTTTTTCTGTGGGAGGTAAAACCCCAAGCTCCACCACACCTCTTATACCTCAGAGTACAGAGATACACTGCAGACATATTCCATCTTATTATAATTAACTTAGAAACTGCTCCAGGGTTTTCATCATCTGTCTTGTTTTGCAGACTTATGTGTAATGTTAGTGACTTGACCAACTTTTCTTCCAGTGGTTGTTTCTGCCAAACAGTTATTGTTTTTTTCTGCCAGAACAGAGACAATGCATGCAACATGGTTAAACGCAGGAATGCAGCACTACAAAAATGCATGGATGTCAGCACTGGGACACTCATGTTTTGCTAAAAATGAAACACAGGGTAGGGCAGGATATGCACTTTAACATCATTTTTTAATTAATCGTTTCAAGGCTTCCATTCAAAACAATTTTGAAAAAGAAGAACACAATACAAGCAAAAGTTCCAGATTAAGGACTTTAGATCCCTTCAAATGCAAGCCAACATTCATAAAAGTGTGAAGACAATTGAAAGAACAGAACACATAGAAAAATGTGTGTGTGGGAGGATTCTTAAATGCTGACAGTTTAGTTCTAAAGATTATGGCTATGAACTGCCAAAAAGCTAAATCCTCCAGTCCAGGGTTTGATTTCTTCAAACTTCATTTGTCTTCTGAGTGAGTCTGCACAAGTCACTTAACTAGGTAGTGTCCTTATGTTATGCTTAAAAAGAGATTCCTGCCTATTGACTATCCTGGTTAACAACTGAATAAGATTAATATAGATATATATATATATATATATATATATATATATATATATATATATATATATATATATATATATATATATATATAGGTTTACCATCAGAAGGTCGAACCTGACCCCATCGAATGATGGGATCATCGAACTTCTTCCGCGAAAGTGACAATGTTGAATTCCGACATTGTCGAAAAATGACTTGGCGTAAACCTCGAACAGGCTTTTACATGGGTTGAGATTGGGGCGAGATTTGTACTTCAAAAATGTCAGCCCTCCCAGATACTTGAAGCTGTTTACTTGTTCCATTATCTTCCCTTCTATCTCTATTCTCAGCTTCTTCTGATTTCCCCAATTTGCTACCATTACCACCGTTTATCTGTAGTTAGTTTCATTTCATGTGCCTTCTGTTTTCCATTCCATTCTCCTATCCTTTGCTGAAGTTCTAGCTCAGAGTCTGCCTGTAATGCCACGTCGTCTGCATACAGCAACTTTGTTGATCTGGCCCCTCTGACCTGTTTGCTAATGTAGTCCATCAACAGTATGAATAGCAGTGGGCTCAGACCTGAACCCTGGTGCACACCCATGCCCACTGAGAACATCTCTGCGAGGCTGAACACTGCTCATACTTGAGTCATTGGGTCCTTGTACATAGCCTGCACTAATTCTACCAATGTTTCTGGGACTTCAAACCACTGCAGTACTGCCCAGATCAGCTTTCTTGGGACCTTGTCATATGCTTTCTCCAAGTCTAGGAATGCCCATTTGGACTCTGTCCTCATCTCTAGCTTTTTCTCAAGTACCTGCCTCACTGCAAACATCAGGTCAATTGTGCTGCATCTTGATCTGAATCCAAACAGCTCATCTCCCATCTTACATTCTATGACTCTGCATATCTGTTTATCAATTACTCTCTCCAGAACTTTCATGCAATGTGATAGGAGTTTGATGCCTCTGTACTGCCCACAGTTGTGGATGTCCCCTTTATTCTTGTACACTGGCATGAGTATGCTTATTCTTCAGTCATCTGGGATACGCCTTTCTCTTCATACTGCTATTAGTACCCTCAGGAGCCATTTCTCCCCTATCTCACCCAGCATCTTTATCATATCTGCTGTCACCTCATCTGAGCCTGCTGCTTTCCCTGACTTCATCTTCCTTAGCGCTGTTCTTACTTCTTCTAAGGTGGGCTCCTCTTCTTCTCTCATCGTAGGCTGTTTTGGGGGCAGTACAGCTTCTGTCAGGTTTTCTTCATTCAAAAGCTGTTGAAATACTCCTTCCATCTGCATTTAATGTCCTGTGGACTGGGAAGCAGGTTGTGGCTGGCATCCCTTATGAAAGGTGTCTGACTATCTTTTTATCTTTCTGTCTTTGCCAGATATAGTTTCTTTGTGCCACTTAATGAGTCACTTTCCAGAAGTTGGTAGAATGCCTCTGGTACCCTATTCTTTGCTACTGCAAATTCTCTCTTAGCTTCTTTCTTAGCCAACCAGTTGTCCTTCCTTGTCTGGTCAGTCTTTTCTATCTCCCACTTCTTCTTGCATTCCTGCTTTCTTTTGATGACTTCTTGGACTTCTACATTCCACCACCAGCTTTCCTCATGTACCTTTTTTCCATACCTGGCTTGGCCACATATCTTTTTTGCAGTCTTAACATATGCTGTTTTTAGGCACTACCATTCTTGTTCAACTCCACCTATTTCCTCCTCTTCTTGGGGTGCTAGAGCTGTGAGTAATTCCTGTTGTACTTTCTCTCCAGTCACTTTACAAGTCTTCAGCCTGGTGTCTGTTGATCTTAGAGCCTTCTCTGTCCACCGTATGCAGCTGCTTGTGGCAACTAGTGGTTTATGCTGTGGGCCGAGTGTTTCACTGGCGATGATATATATATATATATATATATATATATATATATATATATATATATATATCTACTTCATTTGATCAAAAGATCTTTAGACCTAAATCCATTTGATCGAAATTTCATTTGATCAAAAACCAGTATTCAAGGCAAATAACAGAGGTTTGTCCCCCTCCCCAATGTCGTGCGACCCTGGAGTTGGTATATATAGTTAGGGGGGTATGGGGGGCAAAGCCCCCCCCCCACCTATTTTCATTTAAAATCTGTACTTTTTGTTTTATTTTCTTTTTTTACAGGAAACTAGGTGGGGGGCTTTGCCACCCACACCCCCCCAATGTGGGGGGCTGTGCCCCCCACACACCCCCTAACTATATATACCAACTCCAAGCTCAACAACATTGGGGAGGGGGACAAATCCCACTTTTATGCCTTGAATACTGGTTTTCGATCAAATGAAATTTTGATCAAATGGGTTTAGGTCAAATGGTCTTTCGATCAAATGAAGTAGACCTATATATATATATATATATATATATATATATATATATATATATATATATATATATATATATATATATATATATATATATATATATATATATATATATATACACATACACACATACACACACATATATATATATATATATATATATATATATATATATATATATATATATATATATATATATATATATATGGGATCCGTACTGTTCATCGAAAAAGCACTTTTGTGAAAGTGTGCTAAAAAAAAAGAAAAACGTGGGGGAATGGCCGCTGCTGAGAGCCCCTCCACCTATTTTCGTTTAAAATCTGTACTTTTTGTTTTATTTTATTTTTGTAAAGGAAACTAGGTGGGGGGCTTCACCACCCACACACCCCCAATGTGGGGGCTGTGCCCCCCACACACCCCCTAACTATATATACCAACATCATGCTCCACGACAATGGGGAGGGGGACAAATCACACTTTTATGCCTTGAATACTGGTTTTCGATCAAATTAAATTTTGATCAAATGGGTTTAGGTCAAATGGTCTTTCGATCAAATGAAGTAGACCCATATAGATATATATATAGATATATATGTGTTTATATATATATATATATATATATATATATATATATATATATATATATATGGGATCTGTACTGTTCATCGAAAAAGCACTTTTGTGAAAGTGTTAAAGAAAAATGTGGGGGAATGGCCGTTGCTGAGATCCTAGTACAGTTGAGATAAGGGAATATTACCTTTTTCCCCACTGTAGTGCGATCTTGGGGGAGTGCAGGGGGGCTTGCCCCCCTGCGTAAACTTGAGTAATATTTTTTTTTAATTTTGTTATATATATTTTTTTTGCACAGTTTAGCTAATGTGTTTTTTCGGTGAAAAGCACTTTCACTAAAGTGTGTTCGGTTGTTGTGGTTTCGGTTAGGTAGAATTTTGTGCAATAGTATGAGATCCATATATATATATATATATATATATATAGATATATATATATATATATATATATATATATAGATAGATAGATGTCAGCTGAAAAAAGTTTTAAAAGGTAAAATAATCAAATTATGGAAGCTACCTAATTCATCAGTGGCAGGCCAGCTCAAAAGAATACAGTAAGTAAAGTCAATTGGCTCAACGCTGGCTCAAGTGCATTTTGGGTTGATATCATGGTTAAGGTGTTTACCTCACTGACACTAGGAACATGGCTTGATTCTCACCTTTGAAGGGGAAGTTGGCATGACTTAAAATGACCCACATGGGCAGCTAATCTAGTACTTACCTATGAATATAGCAACAATTTGCAAAGAAGTGAGTTTCCATTACCCTAGCAAAAGGCAAAAGGCAAAGTGCCTGAAGAAAATTAACTTGCTGGAAAGAGAAATCAGAAAAGGAATGTAAAAGTGGTAGGAGTAACTGACAGGATTACAGGTGAGAACCTAGAAGACTATTCTACAAATAGTATTTTGCTTTACCCAAGGCCACCTGGGAGTTGAACCTTGTATCTGATAGATTCTATTAATTAGGAAGAATGATGGAAGGGGGATCCCAAGACATGTGATATGCTGACTACATACATACATTTCAAGCAAAGGAGTGGCTTACTCAAGCAACAGTAAATGGAACAATGTTGACTTAGAATGGGGTATGCTTGATTTATATAATAAAATGTATGGTTAGACTGTTAACCTAAAATGGGATACATTCTAAAAGCACCCCTTTTTGTTGTTAACAAAAAGATAATCCCAAATGTTCACAGAAAATATGACAAGTTCATACAAATGAAGGGGCCTGTTAGAGCAAAAAAGGGTGTCAGTCAGAAGGGTGAGAGGAGGACAGGGGCCATCCAAATCTGAGACATATGCAATAGCATACAGCATTGGTCAGAGGCTAGGAGAAAGATATCAAAGCAATTTAGCCAAAGATGGGAAAAGAGACAAAAAGCAAAGAAGACCAGGATGTAAAAGAAAAGCATATCTAAAACAGTGAAAAAAGGTTAGAAAGAGCAGTTGAGACGGGAAAGTGAAACAGGTAACAGGCTTGGAAGAAGAAATGAGGAAAACTAAAGAGTGAAAACAAGGGAATGGGGAGCAACAATTAATGTGTTGAAAGCAAAGGGGCGTGGGAAATGGGGCAGGTGCTGTTAGTCTACAAGAGAAAAGGGACAGATCTGAAAAATCATGACGATTGGAAAAGATGTGGGAAGATAAAAAGAGAAGATGAAAAAGAACAAGGCAGCAAAGAAAATCTTACACAGAACATAGGTTCATAGATTAGTACTAAGCTAACTGCCCTTGCAAGCTATTTTAAGCCTAGCCAATTATCCCTTGTGAGACTCAAGCCCTGCACCTTGTGTTTGTAAGGCAAACACCTTAACCATTAGGCCACCCACATGGAGAAATATAAGTAGAATGGAGAAAAAAGTGACAGCAGACAGGAAGAAATCAAGAGGAAATTGTTGAGGATGAAAGGGGAATGGAGACCTGCTATTATTCCTTACTGTTTCTCAGTACTATCAGCCTAAACAGTTCTTCTATATTCACTTTAGACGGCATATTTATTAGTACTGCTTTTCTTTTAGCATTCCCTTCTCCCTTCACATCTCACCAATTTTATTTTTGAAGCTCTCTTTCTTCTACTAACTGATCACAATCTTAATCCTTCCTAGCATATCCTCTTCTATATTTGTTCCCTCCAAAACATGTCAACTATTACCTTTGCAGATTTTTTTTTACCTTCGTCTATACTTTTCTAGTCTATTCAACTTCATTACATATTTTCTTAATGAAGTTTTGGCCAGATAATGCTGCATTCCTTGAATTATTTTATGCTTTTACATTTATGTGTTCCTACAATTGTATACATTGTTTTGTCTTCATGTTATAATTTTAACATGTATTGTATGATGTTAGAGTTTTTCTCCCTAGACCTTTCCTAAAAGGGACTAATCACAGCTCAGTCGAACTTTTCCAGTAAAGCAAAGCAAATAACTAAATAATAAATAAAATAATAAACTGACGTGAAATGAGAAATTTAGGGCAATATATAAATGGTTCCATGCATTTGGTAAACTATGGAAAGAGAAAAAGTACTGACAGTAGATGTTACAGATGTGGCCTGGAGAGCACAGAATTAATACACAATCTATGGATCTGTAAATGGCTGAAAGGAACATGGATAAAAACAGTAGAGAAATGAAATCAAATATAGGACAAAATTATTAAAAACAGATGGAAGCTCTTTCTGCTTGACTTGGATATCAACCTAACAAATGAGAGACAAAAGGGGAACAGAAATAAAATGTTACTTCTGGTTAGAGTGACATAAAGCTGCATAGTAGCAGCTTTTAAATGAAAAGAGAATGGAAGAGGCACAACACATATGTGGAATGACAAAATCTGGGTAAGGGAAATACTCAAAAAATGAGATGAGAAAGGAAGAAATGAAGAAAGGAGAAAATAAGGAACAAAGGAGGGAAGAAAAAACACATACAAGAATCTGGCAATAAGTATTAGAGAAGCAAACTAGATTTACAGTTATAAGATTAATTTGAATTTACCTGATGATGACACTGTGTGTACCTTTTGGACAGCTTCAGTGTTTTATGTTACTAAACATATGAATATGAGTATGGGTCTATGAGGGGTGCTGAAAAGTTCTAAGTCCAACCAGCTTTCTAAATTCTGAGCATTATTTTGCTTCTGTAGCTGAAAATAGGTTTATTTCATCTTGAAAAGTACCAGTTTGAGGAATCGTAACGATATGTTTTGACATTATTTCAGATCATTGATTGAACCATGTCAACAAAAAGTGTGGAATTTTTAAAGTGCGGAACTCTGAGCCATCATGAAGTTCCTATTCCTGCCGAAGAAAACTCCAAAGGAAATCCATGAATGCATGATGCAAACACTGACTGACAAGTGCCCTTCTTACTCCACTGTGAAGAAGTGGTGTGCAAACTTTCAGTGTGGAGATTTCAATCAACTCCTGGAACTGTTAACCATGTCCATGACCTGATTTTGGCAGATTGGCGAATATTGGTTAAAACAATTGCTGAGACATTACAGATATCCAGGAAAGGTGTTGGATTTATAATCCATGAGCAGCTGTGTATGCAGAGGCGGTCAGCCAAGTGGGTGCCTAAATGTTTGAATACCGACTAGAAAAGACATCGAGTGGACACTTCCCAGTTGATTTTGTGGCATTTTCATTGAGCTGGTGTCAACGTTTTGGAACAACTAGTTACTGTTGATGAAACATGGTTACACCACTATGATCCTGAGACAAAATAACAGTCCATACAATGGTGGCACTCAGGTTTACAAAGGCTAAAGACATTCAAGACCCAAAAGTCAGCAGAAAAAGTCTTGGCCACAGTGTTTTGGTATCAGAAAGGTGTTATAATGACTGACTATCTTCCAAGGGACCAAACAGTTAATGCAGAATACTACTGTAACTTGCTGTGATGATTAAAGGAGGCATTGAAAGTAAAAAGGAGAGGGAAGCTGCTGAAAGGAGTTCTATTTTTTGCAAGACAATGCACCTATTCACAAGGCTGGCAAAACGATGGATGTTTTGATGAAATTTATTTATTTATTTAACATTTGTTAACCGGGAAAGTCCGACTTAGAACAAAGCCAATTTTCAGCAGAGGCCCGGGAAGAAATGCTTTGAATGCATGTGCAATATAATGTGAAAGGAACCAGGAGAACCCTGAGGAAACCCACACAAATGCTGGGAGGACATGCAGACTCCAATGCTGGGAGGACATGCAGACTCCACACAGAAGGCACCTGCTGAGAATTGAACCAGAGAACCTTTTGCTGTTAGGAAACAATGCTACCACTGCACCACTGTACTGTCAATTTATTTGACATTTGTTGACTGGGATAGTCCAACTGAGCTCTTGCCCTTTTTCAGTGGAGGCCCAGGGTTTAAGTGAATATAACCCATCCACCCTACTCACCAGATCTTGCTGCATCTGACTATTTCCTGTTTCCAAACCTTAAGAGTTTGAAAGGGTGGCCATTTTCGAGTGATTCGGATGTGGTTGCAGCAGCGGAGCAGCATTTCAGTGACCAGACTTCAGACTTTTTTTTTTGGCAGGATTACAGAAACTGCAGACACGATGTGCCAAGTGTGTTGAACTTCAAGGAGAATATGTTGAATAACTTATAAGTTTCATGGCTCCAAGTCATTCCCTTCTTGGTCGGGCTTAGAACATTTCAGCACCACCTCATATACGGCTAGTTGAACCACAAGCACTTGTAAAACAATAAAAACTTGCATTTACATCCCACTTTAAACATTGCATAACCAAGAAAAAACACACAAAGGACTACACACTAGATTTGTTTCTACCACAGACACACACACACACACACACACACACACACACACACACACACACACACACACACACACACACACACACAGATGTTCCAACTCTTCAGACAGCAATGACATTACAATCAAACTTTACTCACACAATGTAACACTTCACCTTATATATATATATATATATATATATATATATATATATATATATATATATATACTATGTCCATACTCGCACAAACACTGGGTAAACAGCAAATACCAAGAGTAGGAAATCATTGCTATTGTGCTGGGAACCACATCTGCATTAAGAAGCACTTTTACAATTAGTAGCTATCAATCAGTGCAAGAATCAATGGACTGCAAATGGGACTATCTGGGACACTTGAAATATAAGTTGATTACCACATAATTCAAACATAAGCATGTATCTCTCTCTCTCTCACACACACACACACACACACACACACACACACACACACACACACACACACACACACACACACACAGACATTATTTTATTTTGCTATTTGTTGACTTGGTAAGCCCATTGGACAGAATTATCCTTTTTCATGGGTAACCCAGACAGTACTGTATGTTTAAGTGACTTGTTCACGGTTGCATAGTAGGCAAATGTAGGTGGAAGGACTGAAACTCTGCACCCTGGGCATTGGAAGTAACTCATTAACAACTCAGAGCTTTAATCTTCTGCCTCAGCTGATGTACCAACGCACGCGCACACACACACACACACACACACACACACACACACACACACACACACACACACACACACACACGTGTTTGTGTATGTCATCCAACATGTGAAAGTCTTCTAGTGATACCAAGTTTGCTCATGAAATATCAAGCAGTTTTCAGTGCCTAATTTTACTAAGCAGAACAATTAATACTACGCCTAAGCAGGAATGTTGCTGGTATTATATGCATTTAATCAATTTGCATATGTATCAAAATGCAATACATCAGTGCCGACACATCAAAAACATACCGATCGAAAACAGAAAATTACTGAACATCCACATGATTGAAAAAGGAAAACAAATAGTTTCCTTTTCTGCTTGCTTAACCAAGATAATAACACTAACTTCAGACCAAACTTTTTACAATAGTGATTGCATTAGGGAAAGGGTTTTTCATGAGGTAAGATATAAGGTTGTGCTTAGGGGCAGAGAGTGAAGCCCCCCTTCCCAACCCTAGACCTTAGCTTATGAAAAACTTTTTCACTATGACTACAGCATATAAGCACAAGTCTAAATCTACACCCTAACCTAAACCTTAGTTTAACCCTAACCCACAAACACTAGCATGCACAAATATATAAACACCAAAAGAGTCAAACACACCACTAAATATTTCCACTTACTGCAACCCTGGCTCACACTCACATACACAGATACTCTTACCCCTAATGCTGACATTTTCCATATATGCAAATGTTTTAACACAGCAACAAAATCCTACTTGCTCTGATTGTACACATTCATACCTCCTGATTTCAAAATCGAAAGCACTTGGCACTGAATGCATTTTATGTATTTACCTACCCAAAATACTGTAGAACAAATGGATAGTCAACGCACTGACTGCCCCTGACACATATAAGTTGTGTATCAAAATATTTTGAATACACTGAATTTCTTCTACTTTCCAGCTATATAAGACTTCATTATACTGACCACACATCTTTATCAATTACTGTTGCCATTCTTCCCCAGTACAAGCCGACACCCAGCACTAATTTCTGATCGTTTCATTCTGAGCCTTTCCAAACATCTGACATGCAGCCAGTGAATTGACAGACAGCATCATGTATTTTCAAAAGTAAAATCAATTGCTGAAGTAGTTTTCTTTCAGGATGAGTTCACAACTCTCATAGCAGAACAGTAAGTCTAACAAATACATTCTGAAATTAGATCTCAGGTTACAGTGCCAAGTGCATACCTTTTCCTCAATAATACCTCCTATAAGTGCTGACGCTAGTTTGGAAAAAAAATATTTACACCCTATAAATTACAGACTATCTGATAAGCACTGGAAACAGTAGCATAAAACACTGTTTCTATGGTCAACACCCACTGACGTATAGCTAAGATTGCCAAATAAAAGTTCAGATATTATTAAGAATCTTTTTTGAAATATCTTAGAACTGCTCTGGGTAAGAATAAAATGACTGCAAAAGAAAAACAAAATAATTTATATCTTAATGACCACAATTTGCATTGTGACTTTTATTGTATTTTCTTTTAGTTTTTAACTTAAAACAGGTTTTACTAGGCTAACCACCATAAGAGCCTTTTTAAGCCTAGCCATGCATCACAAATCTCTGACAAGTTCTGGTACCCTTGATAAGTGTAAGCAGGGGCTTGGGAGGTGAAACATTTACAAGCAGAGGCCTGGGAGACTAACCATTTACAGGTTGCCTGTGTCTATTAGAGGCATAGGTGCCAAGCCAGAGATGACTTTCCTGTTCCTCATCCAATTGTCCAACTTGCACTTGAATTGGGTTAGGGAGGAACTCTGCTTCGCATGGATGGGGAGCATGTTGCATCGACAGGGTAGTCTCTGGGATACATACCTATCTCTCTAGCAGGTCATATTTATATCACAGTCAAGGTTTAAGTCTTTAGAATGGGTAATTCTGGTGCGGTTTGTTTTGTGGATATGCAGGAGGTCCATCAGATTGGGTCTGACAATGCCCTGTATGCCAGGCATAGCTCTCCCCTCAACAGCCTGTAGGAGACAGAATACAGGGCTAGGGTCTTGAAGAGGTTTGCATAGAACATTTTACTTATGTCCTGTATTCTTTTAGTGATGTACCTCAGTGGACATTCCAATTATTGGATATGCCTGGTTAGGTACATACCAAAGGGTGCATCATATTCAGTGATAAGTCTGACGAATGCCAAATACAGTGAAACAATGAATTCTTTGGACCTAGATGCCATACCTTTGTTTATAAGTCATGCAACATAGAATGATTTCCTCAGTACTGTAGACACATAATGGTCTAAGGATAGATTACTGCCTATGTGTGTACCTAAGTCCCTGACTACTTGGTCAGTGGGTTGTCAATATGATAGTTACCAGGGTATTTAGGAGTATGGATTAGAAATTACTCTGTTGTGGCAGCTAAGGATATGTGGGAAGAGACTAAACAGAAGATAATACAAAAACTGAGAAACTGAAAGCTTTATCATATGGATATGGATACTAAGATACAAGCAATTAAAATGTTTTTAGTCCATTTAGTCTTATACACGGGTCAGTCATAATTTAATTAAACAGAGGAGAAGCTGCAGATAGCAATTTAAAAAGAGTTGAAGGACTTTATCTGGGAAGGGAAGACAGCAAGGGTCAAGTGGGATAAGCTGATTCTTCCAATAGAACAAAGCAGACTAGGATTACCCAATTTGAGGGAGTAGTTTAGAGCAACGTGGTTAAGCCTTTTATACATAGCACAAGCAGAAAACTATCATTCAAAGTGGAAAGGAATGATGATGATACGAGGGGGGGATCTCAAGAAATTAGGAGAGATTGGGATTCTGGATGCAGACTCTCAAAGAGAACAGCAAAAATCATACAGAGTACTGTATTTATAAAATACCAGGGAGTCTTCTGAGAACTAAACCAGCACGAGAATGCAGAAAAGAGATTGTGTCGATAGGGATGACTGTGGTTAGGGATGCAGATAATAGGCAAGAGGGGCTGGAATTTATTGGAGAAAACTGGCAAAGGAACCAAGGTTTTGGGAGTAAATAACTAGAAAGGGAAAGGTAATAGAATGGGAAGAGACCAAGAATTTATTTGGGCTGCAGGTTAGAGATTGTCTTCCATATCAAGGAATGATATCAGAATATAGGAAAAGAGAAAGAAATAGGGAGTCCTAAATGAAAGACCAGCACTGGTAGAGTTTTTAATAGAATCTAGAACAGAAGCTGCCATTAAAAAAGGAGTAATCAGTACAGCATATAAAATATTGTATGATAATTATAAGAATCAGAGGACCTAGAAAGGATTGCAAAGATAGAATGGATAAGCAATTCACAAAGAGCTAATGGTGGGATATATCTATATCTCCCAAATATGCAACAAAGTGTAGAAAATTTATGATCTTTGCCCCAAGTAGACTCCAAAGAATTTTTCCTGAGATGGCTTGCAAATGATGAAGGTGTGGCGGGCAAGAAAGAGATAGCTGGGAAAATATTTTTGGAAGTGTAATGAGTTGGCAGACTTCAGGGATTCCTTGACTGCTCTGTCAGAGATGCTGGGTAAGCAGATTGGATCGACTGGGGAGATGACTTTTTGGAGTTATGATACAGAATCAGAATTGCCTAGACAAAGTAAAGCCCTGTTGAGTCTAATTCCGGCGGCTGCCAAAAAAGCAATTACTAGAAAATTAAAATCAAAGTCTAGACCGAGTTTAGTAGCAGTAGTGAATATTGTAACAGAGATAAAAAACTGGAATTGGTATCTTTAGAAAAGGGAAGAAGCAAACTACATAGGAACAAATGGAAACTGTGGGAACAATATATGCACAGAAAGAATGAGGTTTAAGAGGCAGGACTCAGAGAAGTAAATGCCAAAAAAGAGCGGTCCAAGGACTGATCCCTGAGGGACTCCACTTGTGACTGGCCTTTTTCTAAAGGTGGACTCCCCAATTCTGACTTTCTGGGTTCCTTCTGTGAGACAGTTGGCAACCCACTAGGTGACATACGGGTTTGTACCTAACATCTTGACTTTGTCAACAACACCCAAGTGGAGTATTGTATCAAATGCATTGGACAGATCAGGGTAGGCAGTGTGAATTATTTTGCCCTCATTCATTGCTTTGGTGATCTTCTGAAAGATGTCCACCAGATTGAATAGGCATGATCTGCCCTTGATGATACCAAACTGTCTGGAGATTTACTATATCATTATTGATCATGTCCATAATAATTCTTTCCATGGTTTTGCATATAAGACTAATGAGACTTACAGGTCTGTAATTTCCAGGGTCTGTAGATGCCCACTTTTGCCCAGAGGGATGACTGTTGTTGTTCTTAATTCATGAGGCACAAAGCCAGTTTGGAGGCTGCAGTCAAATAGCAATTCAAGAGGGCCTGAAAAGTCATGTTTCATGCTATTTAGAAGCAATCCTGGGATATTGTTTGGGCCTATTAATGAAGTGTTCTTGGCCTTAGAGAGAGCAGTAAGGACCTATTCCATAGTGATAACAGTGTGAGTTATATTTGATGGTATTACGGTATTTCCTGCAGGAAGGTTGAGGGGGAGAAAGGGGTAAATTTGGAGATGAATTTGTCAGCCAGTAGGTTTACTATGTCTTCTGGCTCAGTATAGATGGCTCCATTTACGATGAGCTCTGCACACAATTGTGTATTGTCTTTGAGGATGCGGACATAGCTAAAAAATACCTTGTGGCCTGGAAGGCCAAATTTACCTCAAATTTGGCTTTGGAACACTTAATTTGTCTTATAAGTTGTTTGTTAATTTGGTGAGAGTGCTTGTATCCTCCTGGGTGCTGCACCTCCTAATCTGTGCCATGATTTTCTTCCTTCTGTTATACAGCCTATTGATTTTGTGATTCCACCAGGGTGGCTTGTTTTTTGAATTAGGTGTGTACTTCTTCCTGGTGAGTATAGCCACCTCTATGTAGCTTTTAAAATGCTTGTATATGGTTTCTGTGAACAGTTCTGCATAGGGAGTAGTGTTCCCAGGGTTTATGGGGGCTTGAAATTTTGCCAAGTTATCACTTAATAGCAGGAAGTTAGCCTTAGAGTAGTTTGTGAATATCCCAGGGTTAGCTGGGGGGGGGGGGGTCCATGTTTTATTTTTACTTTAAAGGAGACCATTTTGTGGTCTGACCTTACCAGGGAAGGCATTAATACTAGGGGTGTGCAGCACTCACCCATATTAGTGAGGACCAGATCCAGCATGGTTGCACCCCTGGTTGGTGTAATGACTATCTGGTCCAGGGAGTTTGTGTTTACAAAATCCAGGAATCTCTGTGCATGTACTATTGGTGTTGTATAGCATTCCCAGTTAATAGTGTGGTAATTAAAGTCACCCATGAATATAGTATTGGGTTGGATGGTGAGTGTTTCCAATAAGTTTAAATACATGATATGGGTTTCCTGAGTCATAGAGGGGACCTGTAGCTTACAAAGAAGTGGTACTGGATTTCTGTAAGTGAATTAGAATAAAAGTATTTTCTACTATACTGCAGTGGGAGCTAAATAACATTTTAACCACTTGCCACTTGTGATGGATTTCTGTGTCTGTAGTTTCAACAGCCCACTTCCGGAAAGAAATCTAAGAAGATGAAGTGAAAAGCTCATGAGAAACAGCACAAAGGACTTGGACCGTAACAAATGACTACTCTGATGCTGGCAGCATACCTCTCAACCTCTGAGCCCAGTAAATCTGTATGAACTAATGGGTGGAAAGGCCTAAAATAGGTATAGATTTTAAATATTGCTCTTATAAGCTAAGACAATTGCTGGAATGATAGGATTTATGTTAGCATGCATTTTCTGAAGGATATGAAGTCAGAAAGTCAAATGTATGTCACTATTTAGTGACTTCAATCCTTAGTGATTTGCCAGCAAACCACAAATTTTATGAGGAACGGACCAAAAACATGAGGCAAAAATGTGGACATTCTGTGAAAATCTTAACAATTGAGAGGTATGGCTATCAGAATCCAGAAAGCAATGACACATGGGCTGGTTGCGTCTTTATGTCTTTACTTGTCTCACTTTCCAAGAGACTTGAGAAAAAAAAACTTGCAGTAGCATCACAGTGATATCTGTTGTGCTAATGCCCCACACTCCTTGATGCACTAATCCATCTTCTGCCTGAACCTTTGGGAAGCAGTGGAATGAGAACCTATGAGCATTTCATGCTGCATTCCAATGTGCCTCAGGTAAATCTACGAAGACTGCACATGGAAGCAGGAGGCCAAGCTAAGAGAAAAATGTGTGGCAGAGAAGAAAAACAGGTTAAGCTCTAGCCTGACAGAAAGCCAGCTGTCAAAGAACTGGCAGGTGGAAAACAGCTGATGCTTCATAAGGCCATTATTGGCAGATGTATACTAAATATATACCTTCAAATATTGCTCCACATAAAATGGTTACAGTTCATTGGAGGAAATGCAGATGGATAGAAGTCTCCAGTACCTTACTTCATAAGGAAAAACAGTAGAAACCTTACAAGTTAACATTAATGTTTTTATTTAATGGCTTACATAAAGTATTCATGGAATTAAAGACTGTAATTGCTAAAAAAGTATAATGACACTAGATTGTGTATGCAAAATATAAACAAAAAAATGTATAAAAGTGGCATTTAATTAGGTGGCCAAGCAATCAGTAATGCATTTAATTCTAAACATATTAAAATATCATGATTTGCAAAGAGTAAACTCAATAATAATATGTGAATTAATGTGTATTATACAATGCAATATAACTTATGAGTAAAAGTCTTTAAACAAATTAAATATGACACCATACTGTACAATGAACATAATTAATACAGATTGAGAAAATCCAGCTATTGTGAAACCACCTGCACTAAGCAGTGAAAATCAGTAAAGTACAGTTTTAAGATGCTGAAAACAGACTACAAACATAAACAGTAACCTAAAGTTTAATTACTTATTCATTTATTTATATTGTCTATCAAGGTGGTGCACTGATCGGTAGTACCCACTTGTAGGCACAGGTGAATGAATACCTACAAATGACAACAGAACAGTTGGGGAGAAAAAAAATAATACAGTACATAATAAAACATAATATAATCCATAACAAACTTGCAATCATAATGCAGTGAGAGTAATGATGACAATATAAATGAGAGACCTAGGACTTGAAGTCGGCAGACAGCAGATGGACTAGTAGTAAAACAGTTTTACTACGAAAGAGGAGTTGTTCAGTATATATATATATTTTTTTATATATATATTATATTATATTTTATATACACACACACAAAATGGTGAATAATAAGTTACAATGGCAGAGGAAGGACGTGAAGACATGGTTAGTAAATAAGTCCAACCAAACTAGCTAATTTGTAAACATCTCACAGCATCCAAATCATAATCCAAAAACAGGGATATTTTGTACTTACGGGATGCACTCCTCATATACTCAGGTGGCTAATAGCCCACTGCAAGTAAAGTCATCAGAGAAATAAGGAATACAGCTGTTACTCTGCAGTGCCAGCAAGCATACGTTGAATGATTTCTACCTTGAAATGGAGCCAGCGTCAGCTTCTGTACATGCTTCTCCTTACTCTGCATATATAACCTAGCTACTTTTTTAGTATGGACTCTACTGCATATCGATAAGAGGCTTTACAGTCTTTATACATTTTAACAGCTATGATTGCAGAGTTATATGCATCATTTTTGAACATATAATGTAATCAGCTCCAGAAAATAGCAAGGTTAAACAATGGTGCAAAGACCAATTACCGCAGAGAAACACAGGTTAGCACAAGTTACAAACTTGGCACAACTTAAAAAATGGTGGTAATTTATGTAAATGCTATAGCTACTAGTCAGGTTCTCCTCTAAAAGGTTAATAGCGCCATAATTAACAAGCACATTATGGATGAAAAAAGAAATTGAGTTTGCCAGGCAGACTCATTTGTCCCTGAACTTCTGCAGGAATGAGGACTGAGTGGGTTACAATGTCATTGGTTGGTTCAAATGTTGTGGGTTAGGGAGTAGGTGCAGGAAATATTGAGACAGGTAGTTGATGGTCAGAAAGTGAGATTACTGGAATAAAGAGATGGAGGGAGCTAGTTACATACTGCTAGGGTAATGTAAACTCAGCTTCTTTGGTGTTGAGGTTAGGAGCTCACCCTCCCTGTTTTGAGTATTAGACATATGAGAGGGAGTCAAAGATGAGATCTTCCCTTCTGAATGACAAGAGAAGACTTTCCTTTCCTTCTCTCACTGCCTTCCAGTGTGTGTATATACAAAGTTAGCAGTGACCTACACTTGGTGGGGACTGATTGTTGTTTTGTGATCAACATTATAACAGTTCTAGTATTCGGCTAGGATATTGAGGTGAACAGTAAGCCACAGCGGTAGTTATTGAATGCTTTATATTATTTGTTTCTATCAGACATGAATGAAGTATTTCTATGCCATCACATGGTTTACAATAAAACCTAATCACATTGGCTATATTGTTGTGCTCCACTGCACAAACTACTGTTATCTCCCATTATAATTTAACAGTAAAACAAAACTCAAAGGTTCAGGAATTAATAAATAAAACTTAATGAGGCAAAAACTCAGAATTCTATACTGTACATCCAATAATATTACTCTTGACAATCAGCTTCTATGTAAACCCTGAACATACATTTACCACCTTGTAGTTACTGCTAAGTTAATACCTTGTAGCTTCAAACGTGCACTTATTATTTCATTTTCTAAAGTTCCTTTATCATGTACAGCCAGTGTTTGCAATTCCATTGCTAAACTTTGCCATCCATTCAAATTACTAGATAAACATCAGTTCCGCTCAGGTGCTAGAATATTCCATACAGTACAACAGGCTTACAAATATACAACATGGTTTTCAGCCAAATTATAATACACTTACATTCATGTACTCTCTTATAAAACCAGTTTGTAATACAGATAATGGTATACTTTCAAGGGCTATATTTTTTTGGACCTAAAAAGGGCCTCTGAAATGTCCGTCCATAACTTGCTACTATATAAACTGACCAACTGCAGTTTGTCCTTATAAGTTTTAGAGTGGGTTAAGGACTATCTTCACCACACCACACCTGAAACTAAAACAAAAATGTCCATAAAAGGTGTCCCTCAAGGAATTGTGCTGTACCCTTGCCTGTTTTCACTTTTCATCAATTATTTACAATGTGATCTATAAGACAGCCACGGTGGTACAGCAGTAGCGTTGTTACCTCACAGCAAGAGGTTCTCCCTTTCGATTCTCGGCTTGGCTTGGGAGTGCCTTCTGTGTAGAGTCTACACGTCCTCCCCGCGGTTCGGTAGCGTTCGAAAGACATGCGTGTGTAAATGGGCGTGCCTTCGTTGAAGGTTGGGCATCGAGCTGGCACCTCAATGTTTTGTAAAAATCTACTGCCAATCATTAGCGGACTGGAGTTCCGCTGTGGTGATTGTTTTAATGATAACTGAATAAACTCTTTCTCTGAATGCTCTGATGGCTATTGACTGTACTTTTCAATTGACTGCACCACAATACATTTATTTGAACAGTTCAGAAGGTTATTTTATTGTTTTGAATGCTCTGAAGAAAACTGATTAGCCGTAAGACAAACAACAACACTTACAATGTGATCTACCTTGGATAACCATGGTAGCTAATGCAGATGACACTGCCTACACAAATGTTAATAGAAGTCTTAGCACTCTTACTGCATCATTGTAAGATGAGTTCAAGCTAATATGGGGCTGGTTTATTTCTAATACACTGAAGAGTAAATACAGCTAAAACTATCACAATAGCATTTGGTATATTTAAATGTCTTTAAAGCATCAAACGTACAACCATCACACACCCAAGAGAGAACCCATCTTCACTGAGCCATTAATCAAAAATACCTCAAACTTATCTTGGATCAAAGACTTGCTTCTCATGTTCAAACACAAGCTAAGAAGGTACGAGACACAGTTAAAAATTTTATATTAAACCTCAATCTTATTTTCTGCTGAGACAAAACATGCAATAGTAATAAATGTATTGCTTCCTCAGGTCAAATGATACCTGTAAGTCATAGCTCTACTCTCCACACCATTTGTGTTACCTATTCAGAGCACCAAAAATAAGGGAGTCCACTTAATATATCTTCCTATTGGTAAAGAACACCATTATATCACCCTAAATAAAACTAAACAGTTCATAGTTGCTGCTAGAAACTCCCTGCCCCTTAACATTTTTGCATTCAAATATACAATTAATATTATAGATATGCCATATGGAGGGTTACCAGCTAGTCAGGCTACCATTTATATGGTACTGCTCTATTAGAACTGTATTCCTGCAAATAAAAAAAACTGCAACTCAGTAAGTACTATTCTGAAAACAAGTTAAAGCATATTTGCTTCAAGAAAATAAGTGTAAATGCTTCAGGGATACAGTTATGAGTCTGTCACCAAATATTACTTATCTTGCTGTGAGACATTACACATTCTCAGAGCAGTGTAGTATCATATATTCCTTGCACACTTAAGGTTATCACTTTTCTTTGTGCAGCCAAGAAGGTGCAGATATTTTTTCTGATACTTATTTTGTTATGATCACAGGTATATATCAAAATTAAATACAGTATGTATAAAATGTATTTTCCATGCGTATACATTATGACTGACTGCTCTTATGTCACTCTATGAAGTACTTTTTTTCTCGACGTTCGGATGCCTACTTAAGACATTACTTCATCAACTGTACTCAGCAGATTGTACTGTTTTGAATGTGATTCAATTGCATGTTTGTTTAGATGACAATTGACCCGACTATTTCTCTCAATGTTCTGATGACTACTTAAGGTTTATTTCAGAGTGTACTACACATTTTCACTAGTACTGTTCTGATTGTTTTAATGATAACTGAATAAACTCTTTCTCTGAATGCTCTGATGGCTATTGACTGTACTTTTCAATTGACTGCACCACAATACATTTATTTGAACAGTTCAGAAGGTTATTTTATTGTTTTGAATGCTCTGAAGAAAACTGATTATAGTGCAACTTATTTATCATACTATTGTTTGGCATTTTGGCAGGTTATGGCCATGCACCCATTCACTCACCTAATAAATACATTTGATGCAGTTATCTTCACGTATCATTTATAACTCATAACTTTACTCCATTTCTCACCGTTACATTCAGTAGACAAGCTCACTACTTGCTTTCATTTACTCTTTTTCTCTATGTTTCTGTTTATATTTGCATTTGCACTGCCAAAAATTCCTGACACATCTGTTAATAAAATTTGCCACAATCTGTTTTTTTTCTATGTTTTGATCAAATCAAGATGGCAAATTGTTTTGTAAACATTATAATCTAATACAAACTCCAATTGTTGTCATTTTCCCCAGTTATGACAGTGAACCTAATCATAGGTTCATAGGTGTGTACTAGGCTAATGGCCCTGGAGCCTTTACAAGCCTAGCCCATGGGATTACCCTGGCATTGTGCCACCCGACCTTAGTTTCCAGTGCCTCTGTCGAGCAGAGCCACTGGAGTGATACCTGGGGTGAATTTTCTATTTCCCATCCACTCATCAAGATTTCTCTTGAAGAGGGCCAGTGAGGTGCTCTATTTGACATGTATGGAAAGTCTATTCCATAGCATGGGCAGTCTCTGGGTTATGAACTTGTCCCTCCAGCAGGTTCTGTTGATTCCGGCAATAATGTAGAGGTCTCTGGAGCACGTGGTGTGGAGGGATTGGGATTTCTTTAGATGTAGCATTTCTAATAGAGCTGGTTCAGACATGGCTTTGTAAGTCAAGCAGAGATCACCTCTAAGTAGGTGATATGAGACACAGAATAGTTGGAGTTTTTTGTCTGTCCATATAGGACAAGTGTTTAAGGCCCAGGATCCTCTTTGTGGCCTCTCCAGTTGTTGTAGGTGTCTAGTGATGTACATACCAAATGGGGCATTGTACTCAATGACTGGTCTAATGAGGGAAGACTAGAGGGAGACAGTGACCTTTTTATTCCTAGATGCAAAACCCTTAGTAATGAGATGTGCCACATAGAAGGGCTTTCTGACCACGGTGGCAATGTGGTGGTCAAAAGTGAGGTTGCTGTCAACCTGCGTTCCCAGATCTTTTATAACGCCTGCTGTGTTCAGCGGACTACCATCAATGTGGTAATTCATGGGAACCGGGTTTTTCCCAAAGGGGATGATGACATATTTCTTTGGCATTGAGCTTAAGGCCATGGGACACCAGTCATTGGTCTCAGTGAAGCCTTTCTGTAGGATGTCAACATCAGATGGGGAGTTAATAACAGCTCCCAACTAGCAATTGTCTGCAAACTTTGTCATCCAGAGTCCCTTTGTGTTGGCCTGGACTTCAGAAAAGTAGATACCAAACAGGAGAGGACCCAGGACCGAACCCTGTGGGACTACACTTGTGACTGGTCGGCAGTCTGACTTGGAGTTAACTACTTTCACACTGTGGGTAGTATCTGTGAGCCAGTTTGCAACCCCCTAGTGATATATGGGTTGATGCCTAGCTTAGTGAGTTTTCTATGACTCCTGAGTGGGAAATGGTAACAAATGCTTTGGCCAGATCAAGGTAGGCTGTACGAACCACCTTGCCTTCATCCACAGCTCTGGTGACTGACTCAAAGAAGTCGACCAGGTTGAGCAGGCAATTAATATAATTCAGCTGTTTTCAGTGCCAGCTGTATTATATTAAAGAATATCTACCATTTCTTATTACTTAACTTTCAGGTGGTATTCATGCCTATAGCTTTCAAACACAGCAATAGACATATTCCATTTTTCTGCAATTCATACTTGGAGACCCCCCTACCTCCTGTAGCCACACAGATAACTCATATTCTCATACAAGCACTTGGCCTTGTCTAGTACATACATTACAGGTAGAATTTTCAATGCACATCAATCATCTCAAACCCCCTGCCCACAGGCAGTGTTGTACAAACTGTGTTAAGGTGAAATGGGGATCAATGTAACAAATCTGCATGTTTCTCATGATGCCATGCACCATGAAATGTTCTACAACAATATTTTGTAGATGCAATTCTTAACTTTTGTTTTGTTTCCGAGTAACTTATTTTTAACTTCTACAGAAAGTGAACGTTATGTGGCTGCTGTTCTCTAAAACTGTTCTGAGAAAAGTTACATAATATTAGTTCTGAGATGAAACAGTTGTGAGTATGGGATCATGCATGTATCTCTTGATGCTATGCATTAGAAGCATTGTTGTGTTGCTGTGCAACTAGCTTAATATGGCAGAGCAGTATTATTACATTTCATGTACTGCTTATAGAAATCTGTGGATGAAAAGAGCATTAACTATCCACAAATATTTTGGGAGTCCTTACCAATATTGAGAGACTTGTTTTCGCAGAAGGAATTACATGGAGACCTCTGGCAAATTCAACAGTCGTGAGAAAGATCTTTTACAGCAGGCTTTCTGCATGTGCATCTCCACCTTGGATATGTTGCACACTTCCTATTTCTGCTCCCCTTTCCTGTTTATCATGACATAAATCTACATGCCTTTTCCTGTGTTCATTCCTTTAAAATGCACTGTTTCACCCATCTAAAGGAGCACACACTCCACACCCTCCTCACAAATGGCGAAGAGTACATATACCCCCTCCAAATTACTACCATCATGTGGGGATATACCAACAGAGTTACAGCACCCACCAGCCACATACTTTGCATTACTGGCGTGAACTGTGCTCTGCTCCATAAGATTCAATGGAATAGTCTCTTAAACCTGAGATGGTGATACTATATTTTTATTCCATTTTGGACTGCTGCATTCCTGGCTAACCACACTTTGGCCCGATGTGAGAACATTTTGCACAAGATACACCTTCCCCTTTTCAGTTTGCAGACTGTCATCCTTTATTTTGTCCACCAATTCCATCATTTGGAGCCCTCTTACCAGTCTTGGATAGCACTTGTTGTGCAAAAGGCTTCTGACTGCTCTCCAATCTCAGCAAAACAGAGTGAATCTCTGCTACTTTACTGGCAAGTGTTACATGCTCATCATTAAATCTGAATGTCACTGTTTGCAAATGGCTGAAGTCATCTCATATTGTGCCTACTGCACAGTTCTCTGTTGCAATACAGAGGGCTTGATCAATTTTGACTCCAACCACTTACACAAGCCATCTTCTGGCAGACTGGTACAGTTTGTTCTCTATTCAGCTCTCCTGCCAATACAATTTAATATAAAAAGGGTCAGATGGTATTTGAGCAATATTAACTCTTCTAGGCTTAGGAGTACCTCTCTCCTCTCACACATGTTGTATGACGTGAAAAAAAGCTCAGCGATAATTATTATTTTTTTTTAATATCTACAGAAATGTCCTAAATCACAGATAAACATTAAAATAGTCAGGGGCTCATAATACATTTGGTTCCAACTCTGAGTGACTCCACAGAAATAAGGGGAGACATTTTAACATCCTATTTCTGATCCATGAGATCTATGGCTATAGTAACCTCTATGAATGCAAAGTGCACAAAATCACTAAACACAAAACTTCTTCGGATTTTCAGTTCATGGCAAATATAAGGCCCTGTTGTGGCTTGTTCTGCGGTAGATCCTGTCCCACTTCCAGTTTTAATAACTGGATGCTGCTGTTTTACAGGCTGATATTCTCAGCAATACTTTATCACCAGGAATTACTATTTCTCTGGAGGCCACTGTATTAATGCAGAATCTTCTAAGTGTTATCCAAAGGATAACTCCCTATGTATAGCTGGTAACTTGCTCTGAATGATACAAAGGATCAAATTTACTTCCAGGCTTGTATACGTATTTGGATAGAATTTGCTGTTGATTGACTGTGTTTGCATTTGCATTTGTTAACATGGAACAGTACTGATCCATATGGAACTTTTTCAGACTAAATCTGAGTGTGCTGTCTTGTTACATGGCTTGCTCTGAGCCACACATAAGACAGATGTTCTATGAGGGAACACTGGACTACAGGAAGCAATTCCTTAGCAGCTCACACTCTTAATCCTTACCTGCCAGATCTGCTGAAAATAGAAAACAGTGTCACAAACTACCCATTTACTACATGGAATCTGGCACAAAATTCACCATTGTGGTCACTAAATATACTGTTTAGACAACATAGGGTTTGATACAAGAGCTGAACCATCCTTTCAAAATTTTGCCCACGATATTTGAACAGACACTTAATAGCGATTTCCATACTTATTTTATCCTTCCTTTCCATATGCCTATCTATACAGATGGTACATTGGACAACAGCCTATACAGTTCCCATATGATAGAGCAATGGATGGCACAGGATGAAATTGAAGAAAATGTGCCATAGGAAGATGGTATAGAACTTTCTATAGAATGTCCACAGGAAATGGAAAACAAAAAAAATGTGTCCTCAGTTTAGAAGAAAATGAGCTAAGAGAAGAGTTTCTTGATTTAACAGAGATAGACAGACATATAAAGATCAATGAAAAAAATAGACTGAAGAAGGTCAATAAAACCCAAAAAGTCAGACGTTTGATCAAACAAATGAACATAATAATTAGGACTGTCCATAGAGATCCATGCAGTATAATAGAAGTAAACAGAATATATTACTGTGCACCTAAATTAATAACTGATAAAGTTCTACCACAAGAACACAGGGTTGTGAGGGAAAGAAGGGGAGAAATCGAATATCATCATGGAAGTATCAAATAGAGAAAGCTATAAAGCAATTTAGACAAGACGTGTCACTGTTGGAAGAGTATAGAAGAGGGAATAGATCAACAAAAACACTAAGAAAGATGTGATAAAAGCAATGCACAGTATTAGAACAGACCAGGATCTATCATGTACTATCGCAAATAACAAACTAAAAATCTCAGCACAGGCAGAAAAACTTAGAAGATATGCAGATAAATATAAAGGAAAAGTACAAAATAAGCAATTTATTAATGACTCAAAAAAAGTTTTATAGAGAACTGGGAAACAAGGTAAATGGAATTGAAAGACCACCAAAAAAGAAGAAATAGATATATTTTGGAGAAGTATTTATGATACTGTGGAACATAATAAAGATGCTAAATGGATAGAAGAAGTAAAAGAAAAAATGAGAAGTTTAAAGGTACAAGATATGAAATTGGATGAAGTAATAGCCAGAGAGATTGAAACAAAGTTAAGAAAAGCCTCTGATTGGAAAACCCCAGGCCCAGATGCAGTACCTAACTTCTGGTTAAAAGTATTAACATCTTTGCAAAAAGATTTAGCCATAAGTAAGAACTATTTATATCCACACCCCGAACAGACACCAACCTGGCTAACAACAGGAAAAACAATGATCCTACTTAACAGTGAATCTGCAAGCTACCCTAAAAAATTATAGACCAACATACAATCTGTACAGTTGAGAGGTATATAGACCAATAGCTTGCTTTACAATGACATATAAACTATACACTGGAATTGATGCTGACAAAGTATAGAGTCATTTAGAAGGAAACTCAATTATGGCAATAGAACAAAAGGGCAATAAGAGAAAGTCATATGGAACAAAGGATCATTTATTGTTAAATAAAGTCATAACGGAGAATTGTAAAAAGGGGAAGAATCTAAGTATAGTACGGACTAACTACAAAAAAGCATCTGATAGTATCCCACATTCATGGATAAAAGAGTACTTAAAAATGTATAAGATACACCCTACACTGATCGACTACATTACAGTGACCATGAAACAGTGTCAGACCACTTTGCAATTAAGCCAT
Organism: Protopterus annectens; assembly: GCF_019279795.1. Taxonomy (NCBI): domain Eukaryota; kingdom Metazoa; phylum Chordata; order Ceratodontiformes; family Protopteridae; genus Protopterus; species Protopterus annectens. The sequence goes on along the minus strand of NC_056726.1, from coordinate 785,287,521 downwards.
GACAAAGGACAAATTATTACCAAGGGACAAAATTCAAAGGGGGATATTCTAGGGTGACTCTTTGTCATTGCTGCTATTCTGTCTTACCCTTAAGCCATCAAGCTGTCTACTTAACAGCTTAGGCCATGGCTATAATTTGGCTCCTAGAAAACAACAAAGTGTAAAGACTTCTCATCCTCTCTTTGTCGATGATTTAAAACTGTATAACTCATCAGATGAGGAACCAAAAGCAAAACTGCAAGTTGTCAAAACTTTTTCAGATGATATAAAAATGTCATTTAGCCTTGATAAATGTGCAAAACCAACCTTTAAAGCAGGAGAACTGCAGCACCAAGAAAACATCAATTTGGGACAAGAATGTGATATAAAAGAACTTGAGCAAGATGAAGTGTATAAATATTTGGGAATTGATGAAGGATCAACAATAAAACATGCAGAAATGCGAATAAAACTTAGTAAGGAATACTTTAGATGACTAATTTAATCCTGAAAACAGTGTTGACATTTAGAAATGAAATTCAAGCTATAAACCAGTTTGCTCTTCCTGTCCTAACTTACAGTTTTGGAGTGACTGACCGGCCCCAAAATGTGTTGGATAGCTTAGGCAGAAAAACAAGAAAGCTGTTTCATGCTCACCAAATGATTTATAAAAATCAGTGCATACCAAGATTATATACTTCCCATTCCAAAGGAAGGATGGGCCTCCTTGAAATTGATTACATGTATAGATTTGCATCGTGGGACTACAAAGATATCTGCTGACCTCCCAAGACCCATATGTAGTAAACGTTTTGAAACACAAAGAGAATAAATCTAAGATTACTTATCTGCTTAGTCCTAGCAGAAGCATACTGGCATCAAGCAGGAATGGAAATCAAACCAGAAGCAGCAACTGAATGTATCAAACAACAAAAGAAAGAATGTAAGGTGAAAGACCAGATGAGAAGGCAAGAAATGTGGAAAATGCATAAATATAGTTGCAGTTTAGAAAACTCCTGGAAGAACCTCATGTTGATCAGGAATGAATGCAGGAATGGTTAATGAGAGGCAAATTCAAACCAAGAGATGAAAGGTTGATATTGGCGGCCCAAGATGTTGGGCTACGTACACCTTGGTTTACAAAGTCCATTGAACATGTGGGAGAAACAGACAAATGTAGGTTTTCTAAAACACAACTGGAAACAGTTGCACACCTCGTTGCTGGTTGTGACATACTAATGGCAGAAGGACTGTATACTGAAAGGCATAATAATGTGGCAAGACTGTTGCACTGGTGATTGTGCAAACATTATGATACTGAAGTGGCTGAAAAACACTGGAAATATGAGCGACAAAGCATTACAGAAAATTATGAAGTCTACATCACATGGGATCACCCATTACCAATAGTTCAAAAGATAGATGCTAGAAAAATGGATATAGTGGTCCATGAAGAAAAATTAGCATTGATAATTGAAATTGCCACACCCGGTGACTACAGTGTCTCACATACAGAGAGACACAAAGTCATAAAATATCAGGATTTGCAGGCAGAAATGAGAGCAGTGTGGAATAAAGATACCCAGACAGTTCCAATACTAGTAGGAGCAACGGGGCTTATAAAAAGAATCTACGATCATATTAGATATGTTACCAGTACATGTAAACCTGTACAAATTGCAGAAGGAGTCATTACTGGGCACATCTTGGGTGCTGCGAAGAGCACTCCTGGCTGACATCAAAGATTGAAACAATACTAATTTCATGAACTTTAATCATCCTTTGACTTAGGAATGGGATCCATTTCCATCATGGTATTAGAAACCCAAAACACTTGGAGAAATTTTAAAAAAGGCACATTATGTGGCTTAACTAATCTGTGTAGAGAGTGCAACATCTTTGTGGATGGAGTCACTACTGTGTAATCTTTTTATGAATGCATCTTACTTTCATTTCTGGTCCCTTAGCTTTGTATGAACACCACACTGTATCAGCCTAACCCATCAGCATAAATGGTCATATTTCTTTAAAAATACAATTAAAAGAAAAATAAAAGATAAGTATGGAGCTTGTGTAATGTGTTGTATGAAAACATCCTTTATTCAAGACATGAAACATACCCCTGATTTTAAAGGAAAACTCCACATTAGAACTGAAAAATCTATTATTTCACTCTTTGTTTTCTGAACTATTTTAGCATCTCAATATCACACTGCCAATGGGGCTGGATAAATAAATGTGATCTCATTTTCCTCAAGTCTTTCTCTTTCCCATAATTCAGTTCAAATCTGCTTTATGAGGCATGCTAGATGTAAGGAACTAGTGGTGTATTCCCATGCTATTGACATATACTGGGATTAGTATTAGTGTCAGTCCAGTCACTGTCATCTTGTATAATGTCTTTAACAGGACTGCTTCTTTTATTTCAAGAATGGCCCTCATTTGTGTGTGATTCAGAGCTTGTTTTACACTATACTAAGGAGTTATACAGCTGCAACCAAAAAAGTAACTAAATTGCAAGCTTTTGTTCAAACTATCTTTTTGTAGTCCAAGATGAATTGACAGTCCACTCCCAACACTCTTCCCTCAGGTGTCAAAACTGTCACTGCTCTGAGGGATACTCGCAGTTTCATGTAAAAGTGACAGATGCTAATGAAAAGGAAAGGATTTGAAAGCAATTCTCTTCCTAAGTGTTAGCAGTGGAAAATGTTTTTTTATTTTCATTCATTTATTTATATAGATAAATAGTTAAAAAGGTACTTCAGATTTTCAAATAAAGCACAGCCAGTCCACAAGGTGGTAATAAAGTGGAGCAATTGACCTTGGTGGTCCGTTTTATTTTTTATTTTCTACTTCAGATTTTCCTTTCCTAATTTTTTAATGAAAGGGCACATAGCACATGTAAGGTAAAGTAAATTCAGCTGTATATTGTGGTTGTTGTTAATTGCTAAATTTCATTTGTTGACTAGAAAATGCTCATGCAGTCCACTTGTGTAAGAACTGACTACAAAGTCAGTGGAAGATGTCTCTTCCCAAAGATATGTGCATCAGTACCAGTAGGCATCCTTTTCTGGAAGGATATCACAAGAAAGCATAAAAAGACCTTCTTATAAATAGTATCAGTGCACCTACTTGATAGGGTTGCCACCTGTCTCAGTCCCTGCAGAGAAGTCCTAATATGGTCTGTTTTGTTCTATTTTGGTGGGAGAGCATGAAAATAGTAAATGTGTTGACACGTTGCAAGAATTACAAGAAAAATATTTTCTGATGTTTCTCTAAATGTCATCTTAAAATGTAAAGTAGTATAAACAAACTTTTAAAGTTTAAAGCTTAGCATTTGAATATGTGATGCCACTTATGTAAATGTGTCAAAAGAGGTGACAAAAGCCTTTGAACTATTGCTGGTCTAATTGTTCAATTTTTGCTATGAAAGGCATGTCTGCATTGGAAGCAGCCGTGAATCAGTGTAGATTCTCCTCCTTTTCACAATAAACACAGTGGAAAACAATTTTACACCTTTTTGCAGAGCTCTTGACATCAGCAGGAATAATTTACCTGTATAAGAGTGTCAACGGTATCCGATTACAGATTTATCTGTGTCTGTGGTATGTCATGCAGGCACAGACAAATTCCTCTGTAAATTAGGTGAGACGTTAACTTTAAAAAAGTGGGTGGTATTTCCCTTCCTTGGATTCCAAGGCAATGAAATTAAAAGTCTGTGTACTAGCTGGTTTCTGTTACCTGCACAGTACTGAAACCATACTGTAGGGAAAAAAGCAACACAAGAGTTGAATTAAATTATAGAAGAAGGTAGAGTTTTCCTTTAAGCAAGGAGAATTAGTTCATAAAAAGATTGTGTTAGGAAAAAATACTGAAAGACACCAAAGTTATAAGAGTGCAGCAAACATAATGAGCCTGGGACTTGTAACTTCAGTACGTTTCAATGTATTGTATTCTCAGACTCAAAATACATATATTCTTGCAGTGTTTGAAATGAATACATTATCTGCTATTTTTAGACTTAATTTGTTTATTAGTGTTATGCATGCATTCGATAACAAAGTAAGTTACTTGATACACTGTATCCTATGCAACCATAACCCAGTCCAAACAGTACCTACAACATATTTCCAAAAGGGAGATTGAAGCTCATACCATACCTACAGGAAACATCCAAATGTCACTGCTTCAAATCTAACTACTCAGTTAGCCTTTATAATTCTTCAGAATATATATGTCACCTGGACTGCCAGTATATTTCTCTCCACTCACTCCACTCCCTCTACCCATTCCATCTGCTATAAAGTCACCCTTGGCTAATGTTATTCTTTCTTTATATCACCAAGCTTCAATTCCTTCAGTCTAAATTGTTTATTACAAGTAAGAGCTTACTAATCTATATCTCTAATTACATTGTACCTCTGAAAAATCTATACTTTCACTAATAGAACATATCTAAATATCTCATGGTTTCAATTTACTTTTTCACTACAAATACAATGTATTTAAAATGTGCATCCTTTTTTTTCACTTTTAATTTTTATATCTAGAATTTACATATTTTTGTCCCAATACTTTTCCCAGGGTGAACCTAAAAAAGATAAACAGATAGAGAGACAGATAGACCAACAGATACATAAAGAGAGCAGAGCTTGTGTAATTAAGCTCTTAGACATGACAATGTACAACCTGACAACATCTCCAGTATATACAGGCTAATCGATAGTAGAAGACAGGCAAAGAAGCAGATAGATCCCTAAAGTACTTCTGCTCAAATGTAAAGTTGATTTAGAACAGCCCTGATGTAAAATTTATAACAGTTTAATGATGCATATAAGGGAAATCTTTGAGAAGGCAAACTTGATATACAGCCAGAGTGTGGGCAAGAAAGAATTTGAGCCTCTAAGTTAAGATATCTGAGTTAGTGTTGAATACCAATACATTTAGCTTCTTAGCAAGATGCAGGCAATAACAACAGTAAATCAGTTTGAAGAAACAAGCAAAGTGGTTTCTCACTGAATGAGTAAACCATTAGCTTTATATAGACTGAGACAGTAACATTTTGTGATGTGAGAGAGACCAATGAAGTCACACACCCTACTCACACCAAGACTCAGCAACACTGCATTTTAAGAACACAGTACTATAACGGGAAGAGTATACTTTAACACAGGAAGTTAGCCATCATCTTCAGTATATCAAATATATCTTTGTCAGGGTAAATGTGGTCAAACAAAAATTACAATATACATTCTTTAAAAAGAAGTTTCAGCAGAAATTTTTAACTCTAATACAGACTAAAATAAACAAAGAAGAAAGTGGAAATGTCAACATAAAACGTAGTATAAATCACTGATTATATTCTTTTATTCATTCTCCAATTACCCACTTGATCCAGTTGAGGGTCACAAGGAAGCTACAGTATATCCTGGTACTAAGTGGGCATAATGGAGAGAAACCCTTCTCAGATGGGGTACCGACTTATCGAGGAATGCATGCATAATCACTCACATATGGCATAAGGCACTCCATCTGAGAACTAAAGAAATGTGCTGTTAGCAACACCACTCACTGTACCACTGTTCTGTTATATACATTAGTGACACTAACCCCTGAGCCATTATATTATATTAGCTATATTAGTGACATCATACCACTATACCATGATATTATATACATTAGTAACAGCGCACCATCTTACCATCATGTAATACACATTAGTGACACTGTGCCAAAATGCCACTATATTATATGCATTAGTGACACTATGCCATTATATGATATACAATAGTGACATTGTACTACTGTGTCATTATTTTAGATTAGTGACATTGCACCATTGTATCATTATAATTACTGACATTGAAAATACCTTACCACTATATTATATACATGAGTGACATCGTACCACAATACCATATTATACACATTATAGTGACATTGCACAACCATACCATCATATAATGCACATTAGTGACACTGTGCCAAAGTGACATTATATTTGTTAGTGACATTGTGCCACTATATTGCAAAAAACAGTGACACTGCATCACTGAGCCATATTAGATTAGTGACATTGCACCTTTTTACCATTATATTAGTGAGATTGCTACACATTACCATTATATACATTACTGATCTCGAAAAAAACTTACCACTATTTTACATACATTATTGACATCGTACCACGATACCATTATATTATATAGACTAGTAACACTGCACAATGATACCATCATATAATACACATTAGTAACACTGTGCCAAAGTGACATTATATGTATTAGTGACACTGTGCCATTATATTGCAGAAAACAGTGACACTGTATCACTGAGCCATTATATTAGATTAGTGACATTGCACCATGTACCACATACTATATACATTAGATTAGTGACACTATGCCATTGTAGTGTATAAAACAGTGACATTGTATCACTTTCTCAAAAGCAAACTCAAGCTAAGATAAATGGTCAAAACAATTAAAAAACAAGACCCATAAACAAAAAGAATGCTGACCAACTGCTTCCAGTAAAAGTAAGCACTTTCATCTCACTTTTATTAGGGACTTTTTTAAAATATACACGTTAGTGACAATTTGCAACAGTACAATTTCTTATCTACATTAGTGACATTTTATCACAGTACCATTATATTACAGGCATTAATGACACTGCACTACTATACCATTGTATCATTTTCATTAGAGAGTTTGCACCGCTTTACCATAATTATATTGTATTCGTTGGAGACACTATGTCACTAAACCATTATTATATTGTGTATATTAGTGACACTGTGTAAATTGTACCATTACTGTATTGTATACATTAGTGACACTTTGTCATTGTACCAGTATTATACTATACACATTAGTGACACTTGTCATTGTACCATTATTATACAGTATATGTTATAGACACGGTCATTAGACCATTATTATATTGTATATATTAGTGATGTTGTGTAAATTGTACCATTATTGTACTGTACATATTAGTGACACCTTGTCATTGTGCCAGTATTATACTGTATACATTAGTGACATTGTGTCATTGTACCATTATTATACTGTTTTCATTAGTACCACTGTACCATTATATTGTAAACAATAGCGATATGATTAATATTCAGACTACTATGAAAGTACAAGTACAATTAAATCACCATATGTCACTTTTCATAGCCAACTTAGTGGCTGATAGATTTTGGTTTTCGCTTGAAGCAAAGGAGGTAATGCCTTCACTGAACAAGATTTGACCATCTGCTTTGGATAACACGAAAATAAAGAAATAGTGTAACTATAAAGTCATGAAAAAGCTGTTTGATTTAACCAAGGATGCTAGAACTAAATTAAAAATATCAATATGGAATGCAGTTGGACACCAAAATACATTTTAGGCTACCACCAAAAAAGTTCGTTTTGAACATGTGAACAGATGCAAAGAAATGAACATTCCAACAATTTAAAGTGAGTGAGTGTGTGTGTGTGTGTGTGTGTGTGTGTGTGTGTGTGTGTGTGTGTGTGTGTGTGTAAAAGACATGGACAGAGGTGGCTTGAAAGACAAAGACAAAGTGTTAGTTCATTCTGTAGTACAGAGTGAACTAAGCACAGCACATGTATAAACAACCAAAGTAATAAATATTCTTTGAGACAGAGACAGTGTGTGTGTGTGTGTGTGTGTGTGTGTGTGTGTGTGTGTGTGTGTGTGTGTGTGTGTGTGTGTGTGTGTATGTATGTGTGTGTGTGTAATGAGACAAACCAGGGGGTTCTATCTTTCATGTCTGGAGCATCTTTTCACCAAATGCATTCAACTATCAATGAATATTTGACATTATTTTGATTATGTATCACATACCTTTCACTTAAGTGTTCTACATGGTGGATTAATATGCATCTTAATGAACATAGGTTTGCTGGACTCTAATCTTAGGGCTTCTACATATTCCAAACCCTTACAATTATTGTAGATACATTTAGCATAGTTTATCATTAGGGCATGAAACAATGAATGTTCACAGTTGTTTCATACTTCTCCGTATAGACAACGAAATGTAAACCTGCATTTTTCACAAATTCTGCCCAGTTCACTCTGTACTGCATACGTCGTTAGTACATCTTTGTATCTATACACAGAAGCGCTTTGTCTTTTGTAGGATGCATTAATAAGATAGTTCAGTGTCTAAAGCATAAAGCATAATATAGACTGAATTTTAATCGGGCCTTGTTGCTTCTTATGAACATTGTCACAATCTGAAGCTGTCACTAGTGCCATGGATGAAGGGGTTCATTATGCACAAAGACTATCCAACCAAGTGCAATATTCCCCACAGAAGAATCACAGACAAGTTAAAATCAGGATAAATGGTTAAATCATCTGAAGGATTAAGTACCAGCTAAATGATAAGTGCAGTGGATAACAGAGGAAGGCTTTCTTTCTGGGCAGACATAATAACCAGTGGTGTTCCAAATGGATCATTGTTTGGCCCTTTCTCTTTAGAGTCTTCCTTTCTGAAGCTCAGGAGGATAAACTTTGATGGCTAATAAAGTAAACAGATGATTGCAATCCTAGAAGCACGGTCATATGACTTGCAGATGTTGCTATTTCACACATCAGATGAAACTTTATTTAATTTCTGGTACTCTGACAATAACTTGACATTCATTATTAAGCAATGTAATATCTTGCTCTTCTGGGAAAAAGATGCCCTATTTAATTATGAAGTGTAATAACAAAGCAGATCATGCTATTAAGGATCTGGGAACACTGGTTTATGAAGATTTAACTAAAATGTTGCATCAGTCATCAGAAGACATTTTAGGGATGGGCACACGATGCAAAAGGGCTATATCCAGCCACACAAGAGACGTGATCATCTGACTATAAACTGCTCCAATTCACCACAACACAGAATAGAATTGCTTTTTTTTATCTTTTTCAAGTATTAATATCATTAAATAAATTTCAAACTAGATACAGAAATAGGCTTTAGATAGATCCAGAAATACAGCAGAGGAGAGGAGGCCATTGTTTTTGTGATGGAGGATAGTGTTGGTGAAGGAGAGGAGAGCAGTTGTCGTGCTGTGGTGTGGTCTGAACCATGCCGGGTATTGGAGAGGAGGTTATTGTGGTCTGAACCATGCTGGGTATTGGAGAGGAGGTTACTGTTAAGGAGGAATTTCACATGAGTATCATAGCTACTCAGAAGAAACGTTCTGACAGGACTGCCCATGCTGGTGCTGTGAATAAACTAAACTAAGACATAAACATACATCCTTAAAGACTCATGTGGATAGCTATCTGGTTGTCAGACTACACAAACATACTTAAAGTAGCTGCAGCTATATATGTTAACATTTAATTAACACTTCCGAAGAACAGCTACAGTCTTTAAAGTGGATTCATGTTAACTGTCAATTGAAAGTTGTTTGCTTACTATAAATAAATAAATATTTAGCTAAAAAACAACAAGTCTGCTTCATGCTTCCTCAATGTGTGGTGAGACCCCATACCTCTCAACATGTAGTGAGACCCCATACCTCTCAACATATATATATATATATATATATATATATATATATATATATACATATATATATAAATATGTATATATATATATATATATATATATATATATATATACACACACACACACACACACACACACACACACATAGTGGATATAAAACGTGTACACACCCCTGTTAAAATGCCAGATTTTCTGATATAAAAAATGAGACCACCAATAAATCATTTCAAAACTTTTCCCACCTTTAATATGACCTGTAACCGGTAAAATTCAATTGAAAAACAAACAAATCTGTTAAGGGAAAAAATACTAAAAAAATTAAAAATGTACAATAAGCTGGTTGTATAAGTGTGCACACCCTTAAATTAATACTTTGTTGAAGCACCTTTTGATTTAATTACAACAACCCTTGAAATATTTACATTATTTACATTATTCACATATTATACATTATTTATAATATGTGAATAATGTAAATAATATAAATATTTCAAGGGTTGTTATAATTAAATCAAAAGGTGCTTCAACAAAGTATTAATTTAAGGGTGTGCACACTTATACAACCAGCTTATTGTACAATATTTACATTATTTACATTATTCACATATTATACATTATTTACCCGCGGTGGTGGTGCTGTGGTAGCGTTGTCGCCTCACAGTAAGACACTGTCCGATTCGATTCTCAGCTAGAGCGTCTCCTGCGTGGAGACATGCGTGAATGGGCGCACCTTCATTGAAGGTTGTGCGTCAGGGCTGGTAACTCGGCACGTAAAAATCAACTACCAATCATTAGCAGACTGGAGTTCCGCTGTGGCGACCCCTAACCGGGAAAAGCCGAAAGACGCAGCAACATATTATACATTATTTACAAATAATTTACAATTTTCAAGCAACATCACCTTTTCCATCATTTTCTCTGTAATACCTTAACTTTAAGACCCTTACTCTCTTTTCCCATAACTTAAATCTTATTTTTTTTAATATCTTAACTAATATCCATATTCCATTATATTTTATTACATTAATTCTTTTATTCCATGTAGTTCAAACTATATAAAACAATTTATTATCAATTGTCTTGATAAATTCATTTTTCCATAATAAGCAATTCATACCATGTCCATATTTATATCACCTATTCTACTGATGCTTTGTAAATAATTTTCTTCAGATAATTTATCCTGTAATTTCTTTAATCTTTTGCAATTCAACAAAATATGTTCTGTTGTCTCTACTTCACCACAAAGATCACGGATTCCCTCCTCTATATTTTTATATGGCATATTTGCTTTCACTGGCAATTTTTATTGATAATTTCCATAAAAAATCCTTGCATTCTACATATTTTTGCCATTTTATTCAAAATTTTAATGCCTTTATCTTTTTTTCCTCAATGTTTTCCCACAGATAAATACAATAATACTTATTCATTATATTCATATACCATACTTTCCAGTTGTCCTCTATCTCATTAAGTGTTATTTTCCACAGTATTAATTTCTCTTGATATTGTTTCATTTCCCCATTCATTGCTTTTGTTTCACTTTTGAATGTTTCCGGTATACCCTATAGTGTTTTATATTTTTCTGCAATAATCACACTTATTACTGATCTATTCCTATCTTTCAGCTATTTTAATGCTTTATATAAATGCAATGATTTTGTATATACTACTGGATTTATCAATCCCAATCATCTTTCTTCTTCTTTAACATATAATATGCTACATTGTTCTGTATTTAACCTGGAACCTCATATAAATGAGAACACCACTGATAAAATTTACTTCTCATATTCCATGGGAATCATATACACATTTGCCAAATAAGCCACTTTTCCTACTAAAACTGAATTTAGTAAATAAACCTTTTTCTTGTACGCCAACTTATAAGTTTTCCTAAACAAGCATATATTCTTCATCTATTGCATGATGTCTTCCCATTGCTTTGTTTTATTCATATTTCCAAAAGTCACACCCAACAATGTTATTTCATTCTTTTTAAACTGAATATTTTCTATCTTGCCTTCTTCACCTAAACTTCTACTCGTATCTCTATTTATACTCATTCCTATAGCATTCAAATGCCCATTACGTTCCTTAACTTCCTCAATCCATTCTTTACTCTTTGCTACTAATGCTACATCGTCTGCACATGTAAACATAATTGGTAACTTAATACCTTCCAAATACCTAAATTCTGTCACTTAGCAACATATTTATTTTCCTGACCACTGTATCCATAACTAATGCAAATAAAATGTCACTCACAGGACATCCTTACCTTATACCACGGTGAATATGAATATCTTGACTTAACCAACCATTTACTAACACTTTTACTTTATTATTCCTGTAGCCTGTATCAAAAATATTTCTGATTTTCTCACATATCTGATATGTTTTCATTACGTCCCATAACACTTCTTATTGAATCTTATCAAATGCATTATTTAAATCACCTACCTTAATTGTTGCATCTACATTCCTTTATATCATATCATGCACAATTTCCCTTACTATTAAAAGTATTTCTTGTGTCCTGTCCTTCCAAATGTTGACTCCTCCAATATTTTATGTAATTTCTTTTCCAGTCTTAATTCTACTATTTTCATAAATATTTTATAATCTGTATTATTAAGTACTACCAGTTTCCAATTTCTATCATCTTTCTCCCATTTTTTCCATATAAATTTCATTGCTTCCATACATAATTCTTCTTGTCTTAACCCTTCCTTTAACCATTCATTTAGCACATGTACAAAATCTTTTTTCTGCCAATATACCAAGTCTGAAACCTCAAATTTCTGCATTTCGAGACTATAAAGCCAAATTTTAAAATGTGGAAAGTGCAGAACGCGAATTCGAATGTCTCGAATTTGCAGTTATGGCTTTACATTACATGACGTGTGGTGTTTACGTTGGATGTAGTTTGATGTGGTGTATGGATTTGAGTGGAGTGTAAGGTAAGTGACTGTTTTTTAAAGGTTTTCAGTGGGAGTTTGAGTGTGTGTTAGATTGTTTTTCAGTTGTATGTGTGGGTTAGGGTAGGTAGGTTAACGTATGAGTGTGTAAATGTTGGATGTTTTGTGTGTGTGTGTGTGTGTGTGTGTGTGTGTGTGTGCGTGGGACTGTGGAATGTCTGGATGTGATTGTTTTGTCTGTTATTGTTTGTACGATCTCAAAGTTAGTATGTATAAGTAGGGGGTGTGGGGGCAAAGCCCCCCCACATAGGGGGTGCTTGCCCCCTTCTTTTGTGTAGTGTAGGTATTTGCGTGTTTGGTGTTTTATGTTTTTTGTGTTTATTTGTTTTGTGGTGTGGGTGTTGTGGCTTGTGTGTGGTGTATGCTGTGTGTTCGAGTTTATGGTTTCAGGTTTGTGAAGTTTCGGTTTTGTATGGTTTTGGCTTTATGGTCTCAAAATGCTGAAATTCTAAATTTCAGTATTTTGAGATTATGAAGTGAAACCATCTTTATACATATGATATTATATCCCCTTTACACCCAAAACTGATTCTAAGTTCATCAGTCTTAAAACATTATTCATTTTTTCCATTGTTATATATTTTCCTAATTTCTCATTATCTTGTTCTGTCAATCTTTTATCATTCCACTTTAGTATTTTCTCTGTCCTAGTTTTAGTAAATGTTTCTTCTATATGATGTATCACTTTTCATTATATCTTGTTGATTTCTCACAATTTCACCTTCTCTATTTCTTACCTCCCTTATTACCATTTTATTCTCTTTGACTCTACTTAACAAACATGGTGATACTTCTTTTTTCCTTGTAAGCAATAGCCTTGTTTTAATAAATTCTTTTCAACTGTTTCTTGATTAATTTCATAGGTTCATACAAGGCTATCTGCCCTAGGGCATTTATAAGCCTAGCCAGAGTGTGTTTGGCTTTCGCCACCCATTTTAAATGAATTTTGCTATGCCCTTTTCGAGGTTAGTATACTGTGCCTCTGTCTAACAGTGACACAGAAGTGATACCCGGGGTAAACCTACGATCTATCATCCACTCATCAAGATTCCTCTTGAAGAGAGTCAATGAGGGACTCTGCCTAACCTGGACTGGGATTTTATTCTGGAGTGAAGGGAGCCTCTGGCTTATGAATCTGTCCCTCCAGCATGTCCTATTTATTTCAGTGCTGAGGTTCAAGTCTCTCAAGCGCGTAGCTCGATGGGATTTGGATTTTCTGAGGTGCAGCATGTCCATTAATTCCGGGTTGGACATGTCTTTATACGTCAGGCACAGATCGCCTCTGAGCAGGCGGTATGCCACTGAGTAGAGATGGAGTTTTTTTAACCGGGCAGTATATGGCATCTGTTTGAGCCCTTTGATCCTCTTGGTGAGGTACTTTTGGGATCTTTCCAGTTGCTGCAGGTGTCTGGTAAGGTACATCCCAAAAGGGGCATTGTACTCAATTATGGGCCTGATGAGGGATGAGTAAAGAGGCACGATAACGTCCCCTGATCTAGATGTGAATCCCTTCATGATTAGGTGGGCTATATAAAATGTTTTTCTAACCACTTTGGCCATGTGGTTTTCAAATGAGAGATTGCCATCAGCTTGTGTCCCCAGGTCCCTAATTACTTCTTCCGTACTTAATGGATTACCACCTATGTGGTAATTTGTGGGCACTTTGTTTTTGCCAAAGAGGATGACTATACACTTTTTGGCATTTAGCTTGAGGCCATGGCTCTGGCACCAGTTGTCTGTTTCTATGAGGCCCTTTTGTAGGATGCTTGTGTCAGCTGGAGAGTCGATTATGGCACCTAGTTTGCAGTCATCTGCGAACTTGGTCAGCCACAGTCCTTCCATGTTGGCCTGTACCTCCGAGAAACATATACCAAACAAGAGAGGTCCCAGAACTGAGCCTTGTGGGATGCCACTTGTAACTGGTTTGGAGTCTGACATGGCTCCAGCAATTCTAACCATGTAAGTCCTGTCCTTGAGCCAGTTTGCAACCCATCTAGTGACATAGGGGTTTATATTTAAGCTGGTGAGCTTATCTATAATGCTCGAGTGGGGTATTGTATCAAAGGCTTTTGCGAGGTCCAGGTAGGCTGTGTGGACCACCTTCCCCTCGTCAATGGCCTTGGTGACTGTTTCAAAGAAATCAACCAGGTTTAAGAGGCAGGATCTGCCCTTAACAAAGCTGAACTGGGTAGGATCCAGTGTCTGTAGGTCCCCAATATCTTTATTTATGAGGTCCATGATGATCCTTTCCATACCTTTGCAGACCAAGCTAGTCAGGCTTATGGGGCCATAGTTTCCAGGATCCGTTGAGGCACCATCTTTGTGGAGTGGGACCACTGTTGCTGTACGCCACTCTTTGGGTACATATCCTGTACTAAGGCTGAGATTGAACAGTAGTTTTATGTTTGGGTTTAGCTCTTCTTGGAGTTCAAGTAGGACGCAGCCCGGGACACTGTCTGGTCCCATTGATGCTGTGTTTTTTGCTTTGGAGAGGGCGGTTCTTACCCGAGCATCTGAGATGTCAGGGTGGCAGCACTCTGCTGGGATAGATATTTGCCCTTTTGGTGGGGGGGGGGGGTTGCGCTGAACCTGTCAGCTAGGATGCTGGCAATGTCTGTGGGTTCGGTGTATTTTTTGTCATTCTGGACTAATTCTGAGCATATCTGTTAATTCCCACCCAGGTTCCTAACATAACTACAGAAAGCCTTGTGATTATCCTTAGTGTCCTGTGCAATTTTTCTCTAGAAGCTGGTCTTAGACGATTTTATGAGTGCCCATAGTTTTTTGCTAATACTGATTAGAGATGCCTTCCCTTTTTGGGATCTTGCTCTATCATGTAGTAGCTTTCTCCTTCTATTGTATAGTTTATTTATGGCTGGGGTCCACCAGACAGGACGCCTGCCTTTGGAGGATTGGGTCTTGGTTTTATTTGGGATTGCATGATCCATGCATTCCTGAAGGTGTTCATAGAATGCGTTTATAAAGGATTCTGCGGTCTGGGCCATATTTTCCACAGGCCCGGGGGCTTTGAAGGATTCCACCTCAGTTTTGAGGAGTGTGAAATTTGCTTTAGAGAAGTTTTTCACTGTGGTTTTCTGGGCAGGGGGTGGGGTCGGGATGTGAATATCCAGTGAGATTAGTTTATGGTCTGATCTTACCAGTGAGGGTTACACTTCTGGTCTGGAGCATAGAGCCCCCATGTTGGTAATGATCAGGTCCAGTATGTTTTCCCCTCTTGTGGGAGTGGTAACAAGTTGTTCCATAGCATTTGAGTTTATAAATTCTAGGAACCTTTGGGCTAGGGTGTTGGAGCTAGAGTAATGCTCCCAGTCAATGTTTGGGTAGTTGAAGTTGCCCAATATAATGGTGTTTGGAGAGACCTTCATATTTTCCAGTGTTCTCAGGAAGGCCGAGTGGGGTTCCTGGGTTTGGGAGGGTGGTCTATAGCAGGCTATAAACTGGAAGGCAGTTTTACCCACTGTTAGTTGCACATGGATAGTCTCTGATGCTTCGTGCTGTGCCACCAACTCGGAGGTGTGGGTATCTTTGATGAATATTGATACTCCCCCTCCTTTTGTGGTTCGGTCCAAGTTTTGGAGCCGAAAAGCATGGTATGAGGTATAACCTGGTAGTGCTGGGGTGCTCTCGGGAGCCTTGAACCAGGTTTCTGTTACTGCACAGATATCGATGTTCTCCATGCTAAGGAGAGTTTCGAGTGCATGCATCTTGAGGTTTAGACTTCTGGCGTTGAGTAGCATTACTCTTAGTTTCTTATCCCTTGTGATACCTATGGAGGTGGGTTTGTCTTTTGAGCCTTGCCTAAAAAAGGCACTATGAGGGTGGCAAGAGCCTTTGCCAATATCCGAAAGCCCAGGGGTGACAGGTGCAAGCCGTCCCTAGCGAAGCATCATGGCTTGTCGAGCATGTTATCCCAGGCTGACAGGCATTAGATCCCCTTTGAATAACAACAATACTTAAGCCAATTGTTGAAATTGATCATCTTGTCTTCATATTGTGGCATCATTCTTGGTGAGGGTAAGATGCTACTCAAGGTCAGGGTCATATCAGCCTGGGATACATGCTCAGAGAGCTCCTCTATGTCTCTTTTCATGTAGTCCAGGGAGGTACGTCTCAGGTCATTCACACCAGCATGGACAATGACTGAGTCATATTTGTACTTGCCTTGGAGTGACCCGAGTGCTTGTGTTATGTGGCGGATCCTAGCGCCCGACAGGCAGCTCACTGTGACCTTCTCCTTGTTCAGCCTGGTGAGCGGGACATCAGTGTGCCTGACGATAGAGTCACCTATTACAAGTGTATCAGGTGTGTTGTTTAGCCTTAAGGGCTGTGACTGTTCAGCACACTGGCTTTGTGAGCTATGTGTTGCACGTGTTTTGTTTTGGGGTAGCGGTTGCTTGGGTGTCTGCTTTGGAGGTCTCTGCTGCTTAGGCAGATTTTTATTTAGAGCCTCTGAGTATGTTTTTGTGTGTTTATGTGTTTGGTTTGCTGTCGTGGTAAGTCTATGTGAGACTGGAATTGTAGTGAGTGTGGTTTCCTTCTCCTCCTGACTGGTTACGCCAGTACTGAGTTGAGAGAGCTTAGCCTCCAGTTTGGCTATATTGTTGCATCTCTCACATGTGTTGGAATTTTTTGGTCCTTTTCCCTATTTACTAGTGCTGTTAAAGCACATTTATATTCTTCTTTATTTTCACTCTTTCCCACTTCTCTTTGTAAATTTTGCCATTCCAAATAGCATTTTTTTATATTTGTCTTTAAAATGTAACCACCATGATGTCCAGTTCTTATTAAAAAAGTTTAATTCCTACATGATCTTTCCACAATTGCCTAAACCTATGTACTCCTTCTTTATCCAATTGTTTTTCATTTATTCATTTCATACCTTTACCTACTTTTACATATCTTTTTTCTTCTTGAATTTCTAACCAAATTGCTAAATGATCAGAAAATCCAGTACATTTTGTTCCTTCGTGTACTACGTAGTCAATTTCATTCTTAAAAGTGCTTCTTTTACAAGTCCATTATTTACTATTCCATAGATATGGTTGATCACTTCCAACATTATTTTTACGTCTCCACTCTCCTATTTCTCACTTAAATCACAATTTAAATCGACTCCCAATATGATCTCCATGTTTACACAATGTGTTCTAATAATTTCTTCAACAATTCTTCTCTTCCTTTTATGTCTCATAAGCCTATAAACCTAACACTTTCATCTCATATCTATAACTGCTATTCTCCCATTACAACTAATGCAAAATCCAAAACTTTTATTGATGGTCTGTATAATACTGCTACACCTGAACATGTTTCTTTCTGAATATTCCAAACAATCTGACCTCCCCATAATTTCTCTGTTGTTTCTGATGCAATTCTTATGTCTCCCAAAATAATCACATTCATATACATTTTCGCATTCCATTCTAATATCCCTGTTCTCCATTTAGTACTCTTTATACTATTAACATGTACTGCTAATACTGTCACTTTCAATTATTTATTTATTTTTATTTCATCTTTATATTTTCCTATAAGTAGCTAGCTATCCTTCCCCTTTCTTATTTTCATTTATACCTATATCCAAATACTTTTTCTTATCATTTACGCTTTTCCCAATATAATCTTTCTTTCCTTTCACTACTCTCCAATTCCTCTCTTCTTCTTCACTTACTTCTGACAAACTTTGTCTTTTTTCTTTTCTTTTTTTTTATGTTACAATATCTTTTTCTTTTACTTCATTTTTTCACTATTATGTGATTTCCTTCTTCTTTTTCTATTTTATCTGCTTGTACTAGATTTTCTTCTTGCCCTATATCTTGAACAACTACTTGTTCAACAACTTGGATAACTGCTTGTTCCCTCTCTCCCCATTTTTATATTCTAACATGTCTTTACAATCCGTCCATAAATGACCTGGTTTCTCCATTTAAAACATTTCAAATCACATTTTTGTATCATGCCCCACTTTGCCACATATATAACATTTTATTTTATCACAGTTACTAACTAAATTATCACATTTTCCACAAAAAAAATATTTTTTGTTGCTCCCAATATCTGACAATACCTTTGTTCCCCACCACATTTATCATACTAGGGATATGCACAATTCTGTCATTTTCCATTTTTAATATAATAGTACATTCCCAAACCCTTAGTCCATAAGCCTCTGTTATTGTATATTTTTGTAATGTCTGTTACACCTTTACATAACATTTTTAAAAAGTCTTTAAGTGTCTCTTTCTGAATTTCAGTATGGAACTGCAATACTGCATAAATACTTTCTTTTTTGTCTCCCTATAAAATACTTGCAAAACATACAAGTTCCATGGACTGCAGTCCTTTCTTAAATCAAAACTGTTTCCATACCTTGACAAGATTCAAATATAATGTCACAAAATAACTCTTTACTAATATTTATGAACACTCTTACCTGTTGTGGTGATATACCCAATGGAGCTGCAGTATTGTCCCAAATATCATACTTGTCCAGCCATGTTGCTTATTTACTGCTAATTCTTACTAGATTCTTCGTATTCCTTTGTTTGAACTTCCTCTCTTCTCTTCTTCCTCCTTCTTTTATTTTATCTGCATATGACTTTTCATGGCCGTTTGGGCAGTTTTCCATCTCTTTCAACTTGCTGGCTTAAAAGCCTGCATTTGTACTTGTTCCCCAACTTTCCTGTAACTAGTCTAGTCCAGGTACAGATTTGCTGTATCCAGGACTCTTTGTAAGATTCTGAGTCCCCCAAGCCTTTCTGTGTTGGAGGGAAGCCTTCTAGCTTATCAGTGGGAGTGTTAAGCATTAGGTAGCCTATCTACCACAAGAGGAGTGGTTCCTGGCCCAGAAATTGTAGCTATTGACCATTTGGGCAGTTTTTTTTTCCATCTCTTTCAACATTCTGGTTTAAAAGTCGCACTTGCGCTGGTTTCCCACCTTTCCTGTAACTAGCCTAGTCCAGATACAGAGTTGCTGTATCCAGGACTGTTGGTAAGCTTCTGAGCACTGCAAGCCTTTCTGTGTTGGAGGAAAGCCTTCCAGCTTATCAGTGGGAGTGGTATGGACGAGGCAGCCTGTCTACCATGACAGGAAAGGTTCTTGGCCCAGAAACTGTAGTTTATTGACCATTTGGACAGTTTGTCCGTCTCTTTCAACTTTCTGGTTTAAAAGACCACATTTGTGCTGGTTTCCCATCTTTCCTGTAACTAACCTACTGGGTAGCACTAGAAAGTCTTAAACTGATACAAGCCTTCTAGCTTAGAAGAGAGACTTTGGAGTGATTAAGTATCAGTTTTCTGTACTTTCTTGCTGTATTTAACTGTTTTCCGCCTAAACGTAGATTTTTCCAGCGTTTATTGTGATTTAAAAGCTTGTATTTTTCACATATTGTACTTATTTGACTGCCTGCACTTTTAAAAAGTTTTTTGTTTAAATAATTTGCTTAATTGATGTAGGCTGCACACTAAAGTGTGATAGCCTTTTCTGGGGTCTATATTATAATAGCGAAAATCCTTTTAAGCAAACGCGAAAACACCGACATGTATTGTGCAAACCACGATTATGTTGAACATACTAAACCGCGAAATTCAAATAGTCAAAGTGTCATGGTTGGCCCGTCTGCAGTACAACTCCATAAGGTAAGTGTGCGATAGTTATGGACCTTAGGGTTAGGGTGAGGGTTAAGGTAAGTGCATCGATAGTAAGGTTTAGTGTAGGGTTAGAATTAGGGTTTTGTTAAATGTATGTGTGTGGATTATTTGTTTTGTTTTGGTATATCGCTGTAGGGTAAGTGTGCGATAGTTACGGACCTTAGGATTAGGGTGCGGGTTAAGGTAAGTGCATGGATAGTAATGTATGTAAGGTTTAGTGTACGGTTAGACGTGGGGTTTTGGTGCTTTACTTTAGGGTTAGACGTAGGGTTTTGGTTAGTGTATGTATGTGGTTTATTTATTTTGTTTGTGTAGGCAGTATGTAGTGGGAGGTGGAGTTGGCTGACAATGGGGATTCGACTTTTTGTATTTTGTGGTTTAGTATGTTCGGCATATTCGTGTTTCACACAATACGTGTCTGTGTTTTTGTGTTCACTTAAAGGGATTTTCGCTGTTATAATATAGACCCCCTTTTCTGATCATTTGTAATCGTTTAAAGCTGTTTTAAGTGTATTTTTTACTGTTTTTGCCTTATCTTTTCAAAAAAAAAAAAAAATTCCTTGTTTCCCGCCTTTCTAAGCTAGTTTAGTCCAGTTTTCAGGCTAGTGCTGAATTCAGTGCTGTGATACTAGTTTCTGAGTTGTCAATGCCTTACTTGGATAGAAGGAAGTTTCTCTGTTCACCTGTGAGAGAGGGGAGCTTTGAGCAACCTATCTGTCCCTGGAGGAGTGGTTCCAGCCCAGATGTTAGTAGTTTATTGGCCATTTTGGGATAATTTCTATCTCTTTTATTTCCCTACTATAAAAACCGTCTTTGCACGGTTTTGCACATCGGGCAGCGCCAGTTAGCTACGGTTAAATTATTCCCAGCTCCACTAAGTCTCCTCTTCAGTTTTTCCCTTGAAACTAGTCTAACTTTCAACCTAAGTACTCAAAAAGCATCCTATAGCCCAGCACTTGCTCAAACCTAATAGCAAGCACTAATATACCCTGACACTGATTGCCCAGCAGGGAAAGGCTCTTTATTCACCCCTCACCAACCAAGCGACTAAGCAGCTCACCCAACTATTCGAGCATGACCAAAGGGCAATTTCAGGTGTACTCTCCAGTCCAGCTGGTGAATCTGGGTATCCTGAGGCAATGTTAGCCCTGCCTCATGTACACAGATTACCCTCTCCTCCTACCACAAAACACTAACATATGCAAGAGATGCAATTACACAGCCAAACTGGAAGCTAAGTTGTCTCCACCCAAGACTGGAACAGACAGTCAAGAGGAGAAGGTTAACATTTGCTCCACACCTCTAGCCACACACAGACCTACTAAAACAGCACTGGCAAAAAATACACATATATACATAAAATCATACTCGGAGGCTCTAAATAAAAACCTGCAAAAGCATCGGAGACCTCCAAAGCAGACACCCAAACAACCTGCACTTCCCGTCACAAACCAGACAACACATAAAACACAAAATCAGTGTGCCGCACAATCACAGCCCTTAAGGCGACATAACATACCTAACATACTAGTAATAGATGACTCTATAGTCTGGCACACTGATGTTCCACTCACTAGGCTGGACAAGCAGAAGGTTACTGTTAGCTGTCTGTCGGGAGCCAGAATCCGACACATAACACAAGCACTCAGGTCACTCCAGAACAAGTGAAAATATGACTCTGTCATTGTTCATGTTGGTGTGAATGACCTGAGACATACCTCCCTGGACTACATGAAAAGAGACATGGAAGAGCTCTCTGATCATGTAGCCCAGGCTGGTATGACCCTGACCCTGAGTAGCATCCTGGTCTCATCAAGAATGATACCTCCATATAAAGAAAAAAATTATCAATTTCAACAACTGGCTAAGCTTCTGGTGTCATTCAAAGGGGATCCAGTGTCTGTCAGCCTGGGATGACATGCTCAACAAGCCGCGTTGCTTCACAAGAGATGGCTTGCACCTGTCACCCCCAGGCTTTTGAATACTGGCCACGGCTCTTGCTGCCCCCATAGTGCCTTTTTTAGGCAAGGCTCAAAAGTCTAACCCACCTCCATAAACAGCACAATTAACAAAAAACTGAGGGTTATGCTACTCAACGCCAGGAGTTTGACTCTCAAAATGCATGCGCGTGAAGCACTCCTCAGTATGGAGAACGTCAACGTCTGTGCAGTAACTGTAACCTGGTTCAATGCACCAGAGAGCACCCCAGCACTACCGGGGCCTATATTAGAACACCAAACATTCAAAATGTCGCGTGTTCTAATATCGACCCGTTTTCTGAAAATATCGAAGAAACAGAAAACCAAATTTTTTTCCTAGGGAAAGAATTCAGTTGTCCATTTCTGTTGCTTCGGTATTTTCAGCACTCTGGTGGAAAGTTACAGGTTGGGTTCAGGTAAGTGTGCTATTGTGTGGACGTGAGGGTTAGGGTGGGTTAGGTGAGTTAGGGTTAGGGCGCAGGTCAGGTACGTGTGCAATTGTGTGGACGTGAGGGTTAGGGCGGGGTAGGTGAGTTAGGGTTAGGGCGCGGGTGAGGTGACTGTGAGATAGTGACAGACCTTAGGGTTAGGGTTTGGGTTAAGGTAAGTGGATAGTAAGTGATGTATGTATAGTTTAGTTTAGGTGTATGCATGTGGATTGTTGTTTGTTTTGTGTGCTTGTGTTGTGTATGTGTTTTGGAACAGCAAATTTTTTCCCTAGGAAAAAATTTGCTGTTCTGAATGTTCGATGTTTTGAATTTTCAATTGATAGGGTTTGATATTAGAACACTCGACATTTTGAATGTTCAGTGTTCTAATATAGACCCCACTACCGTGCTACAATGCATACCACATGTTTTGGCCACAGAACATGGACCGAAACACAAAAGGAGGGGGTTTATCTATATTCATCAAGGATACCTATACCTCCAGGTTAGTGGCGCAGCATGATACCTCTAAGATCATCAATGTGCAACTAACATCGAGCAAATCTGCAATGCAAATTGTGGCCTGCTACAGATCACCCTCCATGACCCAGGACAACCACTCCACCTTCCTGGAGACACTAGAAAACATGAAGATCCTACCGAACACCCTGATATTGGGCAATATCAATTACCCTACCATTCACTGGGAAAACTACTCAAGTACAAACTCCCCGGCCCAGCGCTTCCTGGAATTCATCAACTCAAATGCCCTGGATTAGCTGGTAAACTCCCCTACCAGAGGTGAAAACATATTGGACCTGGTCATCACCAACATGGGCGACAGGTGTTCCAAACCGGAGGTCACCCCGTCACTGGTTAGATCAGACCATAAACTAATCACAATGGATGTCCACACCCCACCACCACCCCCAACTAAGGAATATACAGTAAAAAACTTTTCTAAAGCAAACTTCACCTTACTTAAGACAGAGGTGGTAAGTTTCACAGCCCCCACTCTAAAGGATAACGCTGCCCAAGATGCAGAAACCTTTACAAATGCACTCTATGTGCACCTACAAAGATGCATGGGTCGTGCCATCCCTAGCAAAACCAAGACTCACTCACCTAAGAGAAGGAAACCAGTTTGGTGGACCCCTGCCATAAACAGGCTATACAATAGAAGGAGGAAACTAGTTCAGAAAAAAAAGCAAATCCCAAGAAGGAAAGACATTCCTCATCAGTATCATTAAGAAACTAAGGTCCCTCATGAAATCATCCAAGGCTAACTTCGAAAGAAAAATAGCCAAGTATTCAAAAGATAACCATAAAGCCTTCTTTAGCTATGTTAAGAATATAAGTGGCAACTCGCAGATATGCACTGAACTAGTGCAAAATAGCACAAAATATACTGAACCTACTGATACTGCCATCATCCTGGCAGATAGATTCAGTGCAAACTTCACCCCTTCTCACCTCCAAAAGGGCCCACAACAATACTGGAAAAGTGTAGTGTCCCAAAAATCACAGACACACAGGTGAAAACAGCCCTTTCAAAAGCCAAAATCACAGCGTCAGTGGGATCAGGCTGCGTCTTGCATGAACTACAGAATGAACTAACCCCCCACCTAAAAACACTGTTCAACCTCAGCCTCTCCACAGGCTACATGCCCATAAAATGCCACACAGCAATGGTTATTCCTCTCGACAAAGGAGGGGCCACAACTGACCCTGGTAATTATCACCCCATAAGCCTGACTAGCCTGGTCTGCAAGGCTATGGAGTGCATCCTCATGAAACTCATTAACAAAGACATTGGGAACCTGCATATATTTGACCCGACCCAGTTCGGCTTTGTTAAGGGCAGATCATGCCTACTAAATCTGACTGACTTCTTCGAGACCGTCACTAAGGCCATAGACGAGGGAAAGGTGGTTCACACAGTCTATCATGACCTCGCCAAGGCTTTCGACACCATTCCCCACTCAGGTATTACAGAAAAACTCACCAGCCTGAGCATAAACCCCTACGTCATGAGATGGGTTGCCAACTGGCTTACAGACAGAACTCGCACAGTAAGAATAGCGGGCTCCAGGTCCAACTCTAAACCAGTCACAAGTGGTGTCCCACAAGGCTCGGTCATGGGACCCCTACTGTTCGGCATATACTTCTTAGAAGTACAGGCAAACACAGGAGGACTACGGCTAACCAAGTTCACCAATGACTGAAAACTGGGAGCCATAATTGACTCAGACATCCTCCAAATGGGCCTTACTGAGACGGACACCTGGTGTCAAGGTCATGGCCTCAAGCTAAATGCCAAAAAATGCATAGTCATCCCATTTTGGAAAAAGAAAAAACACCTATGAATTACTACATAGGTGGCAGCCCCCTTAATACAGAAGAGGTAATAAGAGATCTGGGGACCCAGTTAGATAGTAATCTCTCCTTTGACAATCATATTGCCAAAGTAGTTAGAAAATCCTTCTATGTGGCCCATCTAATTACTAAAGGGTTTGCATCTAGAAATAAAGAGGTTATAGTGCCCCTCTACTCATCACTCATTAGACCCATCATAGAGTACAATGCCCCGTTTGGGATGTACCTCACAAGACACTTCCAACAGCTGGAAAGACCACAAAAGTACCTCACCAATAGGATTACCAGCCTCAAACGTATATCCTATGCAGCCCGACTGAAAAAACTCTGGCTGTACTCAGTGGCATATTGCTTACTCAGAGGTGATCTCTGCCTGACTTACAAAGCCATGTCCAACTCAGAATTGATGGACATGCTCCACAAAAGGAAATCCAAGTCACTGTGAGCCATGTGCTCTACTGAGCTAAACCTTGCCACAACAATAAATAGAACATGCTGGAGGGATAGATTCCTGTCACAGAGACTCCCCATGCTTTGGAACAAAATTCCAAACTACATTAGGCAGAGCCCCTCACAAACACTCTTCAAGAGAAACCTTAACGAGTGGATGGGTAACAGAAAATACACCCCTGGGATCACTTCATTGGCTCTGCTTGACAGAGGATCAGTTAATTAATCAACTGGGCGGCGAAAGCCAACACAATCTGGCTAGGCTTATAAATATCCTTGGGCAGATAGCCTAGTACCTACTTATGAACCTATGATTATTTCTTGAATTTCTTCTTTTTGTACACTGTCCATGATATCAACCCATGATGTAGCCTCTCCACTTTCTAGTTCACTCTGTAACATTAAGTTCTGTAAAATAACATCCCACAACTCTCTCAAATAGAGGGTTGTAATAAAACATTCAGTCTGTGACCCACTTTCCTCATTAAACAGCCTTTGTTGGAATAACAGTACCAAATCCTGTGACAGTACCAAATCCCGTGAAGGTTTGGATACCTTCACTCCAATTCTTACATCTTCTGGTTCAATTTGCAACACATCTGAAGGCTTGACTCCTTTCACCATCTCCTTTCCTTGCAACCCAGATGAACTGGAAGGCTCAGTTGAATCCTGATTGATACCACTTACTCTCAAAAATGTCTTACACAACTCCTCTACCTCCATTTGATGCAAGGATAGTGAATGCTTGCCTACGACTTCCCTCCAAACATATTTCATTCTACTATCTGCTTCTCCAGGCTGCCGCTGTACACAGAATGGAAGCAGCAAGTTGCCACATGAATCAGTGTGTCAGTAATGAACTAAAACGTGTAGGAGAAGTTCCCCAATGCCCTTGCCAAATTTCTCCTAGTAGTATATATATATCACCTCCGGTCTCCCTGAAAAGAGTATACTAGCCACGTGGGACTAACCTGGTCAACAAAGGATAAAAAAATAAATAAATAAACATGCAGACGTCTGAAGGCTACATCAACAAAGGCCTCAGATATATACCAAGTAGCCACAATCTCAAAAGAACCAGAAACTCAGGTCATACACATAATATATTATACACAAACCTCATAATGAACACAATAAAACAAATATACAGAGTCATCATACCATGGCAGCTGGGAGACCTATAGCAGAAAATATGTCTGGGGTCAATACTGAACAAAGCTGACTCATAAGTCTATATCACAGACGTGATCTGGCAATCCCAGAAATATCTTCGCAACTGGTGATTCCTTTGTAAGTACAATGCAACCCTAAAAATATTTTAGTAATTGGTGACTCCACTATACATGAAACAGGTGAGTACCTCATTAAACTTTGTAAAGAGTTTGTGACACTGTCATGTCTACTTTGGGCCAAAAATAGGGATATCTCAATGAATTATAAAGGATTAATGGTTACTATAGCATGTTTACTGTTTATGTTGCAGTGAGGAATTTAAGGATGTTTTCCTTCCTGGATAAGCAAGACAACAGGATATCGTTAGACATCCTAGCAACAGGAATGGGAAAATCACACCTATTTAAGAAAATATTTGAACCAATTCATAAGGCGCCTAAATATAAAAACATTTTGACTATCATTCAGAGTAAGGACACATTATCACTTAAGGAGATTCTGTGCCTTTTAGCCTAGAATAAGATGCTGATGCAGTCAGAGTGATTTGTCTCTGAATAACTTTTACAGCAGAACTCACAAAAACTTCTGTACTGCTCTGCTGTTTCAGTCTTATATTATAGTATCTTTATGGTAATGACATAAGAAATAACAGCCAAAAGGCATAAATCTAAAAGAAATAAACAAGCAGTTACTTCTGCCATAGTTTTTACAGGGTTATATTACTTTAAAACAAGACTGAGCTGCTACTTCCACACTAAGCAGTTGTAATCACTTTTTAACTGTAATTGGATGACAGAAGGAATCGATAAATTTCATCCACAGACTGCCTACATCCCAAGAAAATATAACCCTTTTTTGATTGTGCATATCTCATTTGTCTTATTGTGAAATTATGATCGAGTAAAAACAGAAAAAGGCCACAGTAATGTATCAAATAAATAAAGAGCAACTACCCCCCTTTAGGCATACACAACAAAACACACACACACACACACACACACACACACACACACACACACACACACACACACACTGATAAGCCAGTAGCTGATGAAATCTGAAATATTTATATAATATTTATGTAACCATAGACATTATTTCATCATACATGGACTGTGCTCCTTCAAAAAGTTTATTTAATTTGATTTCAACAACCCAATGTTAAATCATAATCACAAAGATGAACTAGTCACATGCAAAAGTTTTAAACAGAGTTTGCTAGTATAACCTTACATGTGAGCATTGAAGAAACCCAAATCCCTCTGCACAATGGGGGACCATCAACCAACCCTGGGAATTATAGACCATAAGCTTGACAAGCCTCCTCTGCAAGGCAATGGAAAGAATCATTATGGACTTTATTAACAATGACACAGGTAATCTCCAAACTCTGGATGCAACCCGGATTTGTTAAAGGTAGATTATGCCTGTTAAATATGACTGACTTCTTCAAGAATGTCACCAAGGCCCTGGACAACAGAAAGACAGTGCATACCACCTATCTTTACCTTGCCAAAGCATTTGACAAAATTTCCCTACTCAGGTATTATACAGAAACTCTCCCAGTTGGGAATTAACGCCTACATTACCAGATGGGTAGCCAGCTGGCTCATCGACAGGGCACATACTGTAAAGTAGGTGACTTCACCTCTAGAAAAAGACCAGTCACCAGTGACATATCACAGGATTTTGTGCTGAGCCCTTTACTGTTTGGAATTTATTTCCCAGAAGTCTGGGCAAACTTGGATGGCCTGTGGCTGACCAGCTTTGCTGATGATTGCAAACTGGGAGCTATCACTGAGTCGTCCCCCCTGTGATGTTAATATACTACTGACAGGATTAATGCAGTCAAATTATTGATGCCAAAGCCATGGATTAAAGCTAAATGCAAAAAAATGCATTATTATTCCCTTTGGGAAAGCTGACATCCCTGCCAATTACATTATAGACAGCACCCCCCAAGTGTAGGCCCAGTGGTACATAATCTAGGTACTTACTTGGATAGCAGTCTGAACTTTGGACACCAAGTATCCACAGTAATAAGGAAATCCTTCTATGTGGCACATCTTATAAGTAAAGAAACTGCATCTAGATCTAAGGATGTTATAATTCCATTATACTCATCCCTCATCAGACCAGTAATTTACTACAATGCTCCCTTTTGCATGTACCTCAACGGACACCTGCAACAAATGGAGAGACCACAGAGGTTTCTCACCAAGAAATTACAAGGTAAACAAAACTAGTTTTATGCAGAAAGACTGAAAGCCCTGTCACTGTACTCTGTCTCCTACAGGTTGCTAAGGGATGATCTGTGACTGACTTATAGGGCAGTCTCTGACCAGGCTCTGAATGAAATGCTACGCATTTGTAAATCAAACTGCAGGAGGGTCACTCACTCCAGGGATCTTAAACTAGCTTTTGACATGAACAGGTCATGCTGGAGAGATAGATTCATCTCCCAGAGACTGCCACTTCTTGGGAACAAGCTTCCAATTCATGTGAAACACAGCCCCTCCTTGACTGTCTTCAAATGCAACCTAGATCAATGGAAGGGTGACCACAAATTCACTCCTGGGGTGGTGCCCATATCCCTCCTGAACAGAAGAAGTCAGTATTAACTACCACAGACCCTTACCTCTGGGATCTTGACTCACCTAACCACTGACAACTGGGACAACTCGGAATAAATATTATTAGGCATGTAAGAGCACTAGGGGCGTTAGCCTAGTAACCCCCTATGACCCTATGAACCTTACCATTGTTATCTGCACAGTGCAATGGCACATCTGTTAGCATTATTGCCACATAATGGTTGGTTCTACAGTTCATTTACAGCTGGAGGTGCACTATATGTGCATTCTGCATATCCTCCCTGTATCTGATTTTACAGGACAATCCAGTTTCCTCCCATATCCAAAAGGTATACAGTTGGTAGACTTACTATCCCTCAAATGGCATTTAGGGTACATGTTGTGCATATGTGTGTGGGTGTGTGTCTATGTATGTGTGTGTGTATGGTGAAAATGAGCTTATTGCAAGTTTGACTTTCCTGGTAATCAAATGTCAATAAATAAACAACTGTGTTTCTACTGAGATATAGTGTACAAGTGGATGAGCCTTCTTCTCAGCACTTGTGCCAATTTCACAGGAAAGAACAGTAAAGGACATTAGAAACCTGTAGTGTGCTGGATGTACTGTCCCATCTGATCATTGTTTATTTAGGATAAATTCTGCTTCCCCATGCCCCTGAATTGGATAAAGTGGGAGTCAGTGAATGCAGTGATTTCTTCTGTCTACCTGATGAATCTGGGGATCTTGAGGCAATGCAGCAATTGCCTCATGTACACAGACAACCCTCTCCTCCTACCACCCAACACTACAACCTGTGAGAGATGCACTTATATAGCCAAACTGGAAGCAAAGCTCTCTTCACCCAAGACTGGACTAGACAGTCAAGATGAGAAGGTAAACACTTGCACCGCACCACACTCATTACATAGTCCCTCAAAACCTAAACCACCAAAACACACACATAGAAACACAAAATACACACCTACATTCATGGAGGCTCTCAATAAAAACCTGCCCAAGCATCAGGGACATCCAAAGCATAAACGCAAGCAAACTCCACCCCCCAACACAACCCAAATGACACATAGCCCACAAACTCAGTCTGCCACTCAACCACAGCCCATAAGGCATAACAACATACCCAACACTCTAGTCATAGGTGACTCTATAGTCAGGCACACTGATGTTCCACTCACTAGACTAAACAAGGAGAAAGTTACTGTCAGCTGCCTGTCAGGTGCCAGGATCTGCCACATGCACTCAGGTCACTCCACAATAAGTACAAATATGACACTGTCATTGTCCATGTTGGTGTGAATGACCTGAGACGTACCTCCCTGGACTACATGAAAAGAGACATGGAGGAGCTCTCCGATCTTGTATCCCAGGCAGGTATGACCCTAACCCTGAGCAGAATCCTGCCATCACCCAGAATGATACCACAGTACAAGGACAAAATGATTGACTTCAACAATTGGCTAAGCTTCTGGTGTCATTCTAAGGGGATCCAGTATTTGTCTGCCTGGGACGACATGATCGACAGACCACGATGCTTTGCCAGAGATGGCCTGCACCTGTCGCCCTTAGGATTCCGGATACTGGCTAAGGCTCTTGCCACCCCTATAGTGCCTTTTTTAGGCAAGGTTCAAATGACAAATTCACCACCGTAACAGGTACAAGCAAGTAAAATCTGAGGGTAATGCTACTCAATGCTAGAAGTCTAAACCTCAAAATGCACTCACTCAAGGCACTCCTTAAAATGGAGAACATTGACATCTGTGCAGTGACAGAGACCTGGTTCAAAGCTCCAGAGAGCACCCCTGCATTACCAGGCTACAATTCATACCACACCTTTCGGCCACCTAACCCAGAATGAAGCACTAAATGTGGAGGCGTGTCCATATTCATTAAGGATATCCACACCTCCAGGCTAGTTGCACAGCATAATGCATCCGATATTATCCAAGTGCAACTAACTCTGGGTAAGACCGCAATCCAAATTGTAGCTTGCTACAGACCCCCCACCATGCCCCAGGATTCACACTCCTCATTTCTTGATACACTGGAAAGTATTAGGGTACAACCCAACACCCTAATAATGGGTGATTTCAACTACCCCACCATTAACTGGGAAAACTACTCATGTACCAACTCTTTTGCTCAACATTTTCCAGAATTCATAAATTCCAACACCTTGGATCAACATATTCACACCCCCACCAGGGGCAGCAATATCACAGACCTGGTCATTACCAACATGGGAAACTGGTGTTACACACCAGAGGTCAATTCCTCGTTGGTCAGATCTGACCACAAGCTAATCAGCCTAGACATCCACATCACACCCCCACCCCCAATTAGGGAAACCATCGTAAAAAACTTCTCCAAAGCCAACTTCACACTTCTTAAGACAAAAGTGGCAAACTTCATGACACCCATGCAGACGAACAATAGAGGAATGACTGCCGAATCCTACACAAATGCACTTTATAAGCACTTACACGAGTGCATGGATCATGCTATCCCTAATAGAACCAAGATGTTATCCTCCAAAAAAGGAAGCCAATCTGGTGGTCCTCTGTCATAAACAAACTCTACAACAGAAGAAAGAAACTGTTGCAAAAAAGAGTAAAATCCCATGACTGGAGGAACTCCCTGGTCAACCTCAGTAAGAAGATGAGATCCCTCATAAAATCCTCCAAAGCTAGTTACGAAAAAAAAATTGCCACTGACTCTAAAGACAACCACAAAGCATTCTATAGCTATGTCAATAATTTAAATGGGAACACTCAGATCTGCTCTGAGTTACAGCACAATGGCACTAAATATACAGAACCAACTGATATTGCCAACATCCTAGCAGATAGGTTCAGTGCTAACTTTACCCCCCCCCTCACCCCCTAGAGGGCCCATCTCTATACCGGAAGAATGCAAAGTTCCTATAATCACGGCTGCACAGGTAAAAAATACACTCCCCAAAGCTAAGAACACAGCATCCATGGGACCTGACAATATCCCAGGCTGCGTTCTACACGAACTACAGAATGAACTGGCACCCTACCTAAGTACCATGTTCAATCATAGCCTTACCTCAGGCTTTGTACCCACTGAATGGCGCACCGCGATGGTTATCCCACTCCACAAAGGGGGAGCCACGACGGACCCCGGGAACTACCGCCCCATTAGCCTGATGAGCCTGGTCTGCAAGGCCATGGAACGTATCATTGTGGAACTCATAAACAAAGACATTGGTAATCTCCAAACTCTGGACCCTACCCAGTTTGGATTTGTAAAAGGCAGATCATGTCTCCTAAACCTGATTGACTTCTTTGAAGCAGTCACCAAAGCCATAGATGAGGGTAAAATGGTTCACACAGCTTATCTAGATCTCGCCAAGGCTTTCGACACCATCCCCCACTCTGGAATTATAGATAAGCTCACTAAACTAGGCATAAATCCCTGTGTCACAAGATGGGTTGCCAACTGGCTCACAAACAGAACCCACACTGTGAAAGTAGCGGATTCCAAATCCGACATCAGACCAGTGACAAGTGGAGTACGATAGGGTTCAGTCCTGGGTCCTGTCCTGTTTGGTATCTACTTCTCTGAAGTGCAGACCAACACAGAAGGTCTTTGGCTTCTACTAGGAGCCATAATCGAAACTCCTAATGATGTGGGCAAACTACAAAAGGGCCTCACTGAGACAGATACCTGGTGTCAAAGCCATGGCCTGAAGCTCAATGCCAAAAAGTGTATTGTCATCCCCTTTGGTAAAAACTCTGTACCCATGAACTACCACATAGCTGGTAGTCTACTTAATGCCGAAAATGTGATGAGACCTTGCGACACAGGTGGACAGTAGTCTCTCCTTTGATAATGACATCGCCACAGTGGTCAGGAAATCCTTCTCCATGGCTCATCTCATCACAAAAGGATTCTCATCCAGAAAAAAAGAGGTCATTGTTCCCCTCTACTCATCACTCATTAGACCCATTATAGAGTACAACGCCCCTTTTGGTATGTACCTCACAAGACATCTACAACAACTGGAAAGACCACAGAAATACCTTACAAAGAGGATTACTGGCCTCAAACAGATGCCCTATGCAGACCGTCTCAAAAAACTACAGCTTTACTCCATCGCATATCGCCTACTCAGGGGCGATCTCTGCCTAACATACAAAGCTATGTCAAACCCAGAGCTGTTGGACATGCTCCACTTAAAGAAATCCCAATCTCTCTGAGCTACATGCTCTAGGGACCTAAACCTTGTCACCACAATAAACAGAACATGCTGGAGGGATAGATTCCTGTTCCAGAGACTTCCCATACTCTGGAACAGACTACCTATCTATGTCAAACAGAGCTCCTCATTAGCACTCTTCAAGAAAAATCTTGATGGTTGGATGGGAAATGGGAAATTCACCCCAAGGATCACTTCTGTGGCTCTGCTCGACAGGGGCACATTCGGTGGCGAAAGCCAGGGTACATTTTTTTGCTAGGCTTGTATGGGCCCTAGGGCCGATAGCCTAGTACCTACCTATGAATCTATGAACCTATGAACAATCCTAGAGCCATTGCTGAAAAGCACAATTAAATCAAGAAATGACTACAGAACTTCCCTAAATACCTACATCAGCCACTGACTGAAAAATCTACAAAAGAGTAGGGTAAAGTACAAAAATTATGATAATTTATATTATATCACCAGGGGCTTGACCAAAGTGCTGAGAAGGCGGCTCATCCACTTACACAATATATCTCAGTAGAAACACATTTATTTATTTAGTTATTTATTTATTTATTTATGTATTGACATTTGATTACTGGGAAAGTCCAACTTGCTATAAATCCATTTTCTGCAGAGGCCCAGTGAGAAAAGCTCCAAATTATTATAAAACATTTAAGAAACAATAATTTTATAATCTTCAAAACTAAAACAAAAAGATATGCAGTTTAAGCAATTATAACAAATTAGACATAATATAGAAACCTTGGTTAAGAACCAATTCAAGGTATATGACAATCATTTAATATTGAGAGAAATTTTAAACAATCTATAGAGAAATTAAAGGTAAACTAGTCTAATAGGAACTGCAGTATGAAGTAAGGGAAAATGGGCTTATGGTATACTTAGAGAGAAAGTCAGGAAAGAGAATTAGATAGCAATAAGGAAGTAAGTGATGACGGGATAGTAAGGAGGTATAAGGAATGAAAAGGTACTTGTTCACATTTAGGGACACAATTTATCCTGGTTTTGAGCACGAACAGAGCCCGATTTTAGCTAGGAAATCTTTCAGAGTGGTTAATTTGCTAGGTTTGTAGACAGACAGGAATTTTGGTCAATGGATCACAATGACCGCTGGGAACAAAGTTGTGTATAATGCTGGACAGGCAGATGGATGCTGAATAATTTTATAGGTGGTAAGAAGCTGCATATATGTTAGTTGATGTGGCAGTTCTTACCAGTTTAGGCTTTTCAGTGCTATTCAATGGTGGGTTCTGAAAGGGGTGCTCCAAATGTAGCAGCTTTGTTACAGCATTGTTCAAGGTTTAATTTTTGTGAAGCCTGGAGGTTAGTTAAGGACGGGATTGCCATAAAGAAGAGTGAGGAGGAGAAAAGTGTAGTTTTAGTTGCGTCAGTGAGAAAGTTTGTGCCTCTGTAAAGCATTTCTAATTTTTGATGAGTTTTTTCATGCAATTTTGTATATGTAGGTTGAATGTAAGATTATCACCCCTAACAGTTTGCTATGAGAAGTGACTTCAATGGTTGTATTATCAAAAGAGAGGACAGTTTTTTCACAAGGTAGGGATTTGGTCTTTTATGGGTTGAGCATGAGTTAAGTTATGAAGCCACGTTTCAGTGGCTGTTAAAGCTTCCCAAGTAATTATTTGGAGGTATACTATGTTGTCCGATGTGCAAATAAGAGTGGAATCATCTGTGTATTCTATTAGGGTGGCCTGTTGTGTGACGTATAGAGGATGTTGGTGAAAATGTTAAAGAGGAGGGGACAAAGGATAGCCTTGTGGTATACCGGTAGTGACTGAGAGGTAAGAAGAGAGTGTGGAGTGCCATCTTACTGACTGAGACCTATTGAATAGGTAGCTTTTGAACTACACAAGGGTAGGCTGAGAGAGAGACCTAGTGAGGACATATGAAGAAGAAGTTTGCTCAGACAAACTGTACTGAAGGCTTTAGATGAGTCTAGAAATAAGGACGACACCAGTTTGCCATTAACTTTAGCTTTATTAACAGTATCTATATAGGTTAGAAAGGCAGTGCTAGTACTATGGGAAGGACAGAAGCCATATTGTATAAAGAATAGGAGTTCTTCCAGCAGGAGAAAGTCTAGCAATTATTTTTGAAGAGGTTTTTCAAGTATTTTGGCGAGGGGACAGAAGATTGCTACAGGTCTAAAGTTATTAATGCCTATTGAATTTTCTCCTTTGTGCAAAGGGATAATGTGTTATTTTTTCCAGAGACAGTGAGTGTGGGATTCTTGGATTGACCTATTTATATGGACTGAGACAGGATACTCAATGCTACTGGCTGTTATTTTAGGTACTCGCTTGGAAGGTCAAGTTTGTTTAAGAGTAGTTTTATATAGGAGGTAGGCACAGGATTCAAAGTGAAAGTGGATGTGGTGATATGTAGCTGTTGGGCAGGGTTGGGATTAAATGTTGAGGAATCTTTGGTTAGAGATTCTACACTATCTATAAAATAAGAGTTGAACTGTACTGCAGTTTCAAGTGGTAAGTTATCGGGAGATGGCCTTAGGTTGAATTTTTGGCCAGGATGTAAGATTTCTTTAATGGATGTCCAGAATTTTTAGGGTTGTGTTTAGTGCTATTATTACAGTATAGTTTTTGTCATCATTTATTTCCTTTTTAGTACAATTGCAAGGCATTTTGAAGTTTTCAAGATACTGAAGTGTTCTATATTTTTGTCATTCTTTCTATGCTTTTTCTATATCCTGCATTAGCATTCTACTCATTTTGGACAGCCAGATTGCATTAATTGTTTTCAGTCTTTTCCTTCTTGGAGGTGCAAGCCATTTAGGATATTTAGAAAAGTTGTAGTGAATTCAATTACAGTATCTAGTAAGGGAAGGATGTTTATTAAAATACAGTTAATAGATGATAGTGTAGTAATGAACATTTCTGAGTTAAACTTGGAAAGGTTGCATGTTTTTTCATAAATATGCTGTTTAGCTGGCTGCGTAAGATGTCTAGTTGTATAGACTGGAAGATGATCACTGAGGGATTCTGACATTGTACCTGGGGTGGAGTATTTGCTAGGGTCTGATACTGGGGGCAAGGGGATTAAACTATTCAAATTATTGTGCAAACATACTTAAAATAAAATAATCTCTGTATTGACTATAAATAAGTTATGTTAGCAGTCTATCAACAGAAGTATTTTGTCTCTATATGTTGATCTGAATATTTCTAAAGCTATTAAACCTCTGGGTTCTTTTAACTTCTGATGTTTGCTAACCAATGTTTAAAAATATACTGTCATCCTTTTTGTTATGCCCATTGGTTTCTGTAAACTAAAACCTCGTTTCTTAATGATTATTTACAATCTTGCAGACCTAAAGCAAGAAGCATATTTTTGTCTCTTCCTTCTTGGAGGTGCAAGCTATTTAGGACATTTAGAAAAGTTGTATTGCATTCAATTACAGTATCTAGTAAGGGGAGGATATATTTGCATCTTTAGTAGCTTTCAGACCTAAAAAAATCTTCCCTAAGCCTATAAGTGAGACAGGACAGTTCTTGGTTTATCCTTATAAAAATAATTCCTCTTAACTTGAAGTTTTTAAGCAAACCTCCGTACTGTCTTCAAATGCTAGCAGTATACTGCTAACAGATTCTACTTTAGTCATGGTTAAACTAGTATACAGTGATAAAAAATTTCAGGCTAGATGGACTACATGCACATAAACGTTTCTTCAGTATGCCTACTAGCTGTTTGGATTACACAACCAATCTGTATTCACTATTCACTATCAAATATAATCCTTCACATGATATTGCCAGCTTTAGGCACCAGAAAATCTGTGGTTGCTGGGTGCCCCCAACCACATCAAGTTATCTTATTTTGATATTTTTTAACATGTTTGTCAAACCAACAAAACCTAGTACAGCAGTCTTGTATAACTGATAAACTGGGTGGGTTAGAATAACTCTTATTTATATCTCTTTTAAAATTCAAAGAGATCTCTGGTTATAATAACAGTGTTTTGTCTAGTAAAAGACTTCACAATTTCATTAAATGTTTTACAACTGACATAGTGTGCTTGGTTTGGTTAAATCCTGCTGGTGGGCATTCTCTCTACTAACACTAACATCATAGCCACCTTTATGCTCCCACAATATCTGTGGCTGCAGGAAGTCCCCTTAATCACCCTTGACTGTGCAGTGGCACCACAAAAGCTGCTACAAGTTGGGGTAAAATGAGTAGAAGAAATAGTATACATTTTCTGATTACAGTCTTTATCCAAAACAGAGTTGTGATATGATCCTGTTAGGATAGAGATTATAATCAGTGAAGGAACATGAGTAAGCTAAGCACTAGAGATCAGCAGCCCAGAGTGACCAGTCTCAGTGCTTACCTTTGATTTTAAGAACTGATGCTTCCAATCTTCAGGGATAGTTTTCTCTCTCAGGGAGTTTTACAAGTACTGGCAGAACACCACATACTGTAACTCTCACTGTCTTTTCTCAAGAATTCTGGGCAAAGCCAAATGTAGTATCAGAAAAAAGGCTCAAAATCAGGAACACATTTTAAATATTACTCTGATTCACTTAAAAAATCTAACAGAATAATGCATCTGCATCAAAATGCATGTTTTGGACAGTAAAAGTATGAAACTCTGATGTCTGGATATACTGACTGACTGTAATCGTGAATGATTTACCAGCAAAGAGAACATTTTATGAGGGACAGGGCAAACATTATGAGGCAAAATCAGGGACAGTGAGAGGTATACATTACAACTCAACAAGGTAAGTAAAAGTGACCAACCACTGCTGTTTGATGACTGCTAAATAACATTCACTAATCTGCTGGGGTAGTAAAAGTGTTGCACAGTCTGCTGCTGTTTACTGTGTGTGTGTGTGTGTGTGTGTGTGTGTGTGTGTGTGTGTGTGTGTGTGTGTGTGTGTGTGTATTGCAGAGTAAGATTAACTAGCTGGCTATAAATTTACTTCACTTTCTAGCAACAAAAACCATTACACTTGTGTGTGTGTGTGTGTGTGTGTGTGTGTGTGTGTGTGTGTGTGTGTGTGTGTGTGTGTGTGTGTGTGTGTGTGTGTGTGAGGGGGGGGGGTGCTGTTTGTAAATGTATTTAAAAGTAACAAGCTGGTCTTAGTCTCTTTCATTTACGATTATAAACATAGACCTCACACAAGACTGGTGACTATCTGGTGATTTGGCAGGAAGAAGATGGATGTAAAAACAAATGTTCATTGCCATTGAGACACAGTGTGTAAACGCTGCCATTTCAGTGTTTTGCTAAGGTTGAATTTTACTCTATTTTTTTTTTTTTTTGTGGCGTCTATATGCCCTCCCTATCTGTGTGGTGCATCCCAACACCTCAAAACATGCATCAACTGTGTGTGTGTGTGTGTGTGTGTGTGTGTGTGTGTGTGTGTGTGTGTGCAAAACTACCACTGATTTTTATCTGTGCACATACACACAGTTATGCTGGGCACTTAACTCTTCTGTGTAGCGGTTAAAAAATGCAGTAATCAAATAATTACTTTTCAAAAGTTGTTGTTGTTGTGTCTTTCAGCTTTTCCAGGTTAGGGGTTGCCACAGCAGTACTCCGGTCCGCTAATGATTGATAGTTACCAGCCCTGACGTACAACCTTCAACGAAGGTACGCCCATTCACGCATGTCTCCACGCAGAAGACGCTCTAGTTGAGAATCGAACAGAACAGCGTCTGACTGAGGCAACAACGCTACTGCAGCACCACCACCGCGGATAATTACTTTTCAAAAGTAAGGCATAAAATACATCACAGAATATTCAGACACCAAGAGCTCTAGGAGTCTAGTGGCCGCCACACCACAGAATGCATAAATTGATTGTGACAGTGACTTAATTGTAGTCTCTTCTCTTAACATCCACTCTAAAACCAGCCCTTGTCAGACATGTGTTGCTGAAGGTTGTGTGGATGACTGTGGATTGTGTGGTCATTACACAAGCAAACCTTAGAGCTATGCACAGGATGTCATTATTACTTCTGTTGGGGGACAGTGTAGTCTATTTCTTTTACTTTTCTCACAGATCTCAGAGGTATACAAAGAAGGTGACTAGAGATTGTGTAGAGGTAGGGTGCTGTCTACGAACAACAAAGTGGAATTCGTTATAGTAGTAATTATTGTTTTCATTTTCATCACAATCTCACAGCTGGCACATATACCAGTGTTGCCTTTGGGGGTAGGGGTGAGAAATGAAGAGGCATGCTTTGTAATTTTATATATATATAAATATATATATATATATATATGCATATATATGTATATATATATATATATATATATATATATATATAAAAAAATATATATATATATATATATATATATATATATACACACATATCTATATACATATATATATATATATATATATATATATATATGTGTGTGTGTGTGTGTGTGTGTGTTTGTGCATGCATATATATACGACTCCCTGTTTGCCAATGTTATTGGTAAAACTTGGAATTCACTTCCATCTAACCTTACCCTTGAACCTGCTTTAAGTCTCTTCAAAAAAGGCTTCAAACAGTATTTTTTTTTAAGACCACTGCCTTTGTCCCTGTACTAACCCTGATTAACCACTACTTATTCAATGCCTTATTTAAATTAATATTGTATGCATCTCTTGCTCATAATAGCTTGCTGAAAACCTGTTGTTTTTGTATACTATTACACACTGTGAATATTGTGAGTACCTACTAGAGGGCTTTGTAAATATGTTTGACTCATATCTGTTATGTTCTATCTGTGTTATCTGGTGCTTTTCTCCCCAGGCCTCCGCTAAAAATGGACATATATCCTGTCAGACTACACTGGTCAACAAATGTAAAATTAAAAAAAAGGAAAAAAATATATATATATATATTATATACATATTTATACAAACATACATACACACCTCTATATATATATATATATATATATATATATATATATATATATATATATATATACACACACACACAATACATATATATATATATATATATATATATATATATATATATAGATATATATATATAGATATATATATATATATATAGGCTCCAGAGAGCACCCCAGCACTACCAGGTTATACCTCATATCATGCTTTTCGGCCCCAAATCTCGGACCGAACCACAAAAGGAGGGGGAGTATCCATATTTATCAAGGATACCCACACCTCCAGGTTAGTGGCATTGCACGAAGCATCGGAGACCATCCATGTGCAACTAACAGTGGGCAAAACTGCTTTTCAGTTTATAGCATGCTACAGACCACCGTCTCAAAATCAGGAATCCCACTCGGCTTTCCTGAAAACATTGGAGAACATGAAGATCTCTCCAAACACCATTATATTGGGTGACTTCAACTACCCAAACATAGACTGGGAGCATTACTCAAGCCCCAACACCCTAGCCCAAAGGTTCCTTGAATTTATAAACTCAAATGCTATGGAACAACTAGTCACCATTCCCACAAGAGGGGAAAACATACTCGACCTGATCATTACCAACATGGGGACGCTATTCTCCATACCAGAAATAAACCCCTCATTGGTAAGATCAAACCATAAATTAATCTCACTACATATCCACAACCCGACCCCACCCCCAGCCCAGAAAACCACAGTGAAAAACTTCTCAACAGCGAACTTCACACTTCTCAAAACTGTGGTGGAATCCTTCAAGGCCCCCGGGCCTTGAACCAGGTTCCTGTTACTGCACAGATATCGATGTTCTCCATGCTAAGGAGAGTTTCGAGTGCGTGCATCTTCAGGTTTAGACTTCTGGCATTGAGTAGCATTACTCTTAGTTTCTTATCCCTTGTGATCCTTATGGAGGTGGGTTTGTCTTTTGAGCCTTGCCTAAAAAAGGCACTATGGGGGTGGCAAGAGCCTTTGCCAATATCCGAAAGCCCAGGGGTGACAGGTGCAAGCCGTCCCTAGCAAAGCATCGTGGCTTGTCGAGCATGTCATCCCAGGCTGACAGGCAATGGATCCCCTTTGAATGACACCAATACTTAAGCCAATTGTTGAAATTGATCATCTTGTCTTCATATTGTGGCATCATTCTTGGTGAGGGTAAGATGCTACTCAAGGTCAGGGTCATACAGGCCTGGGCTACATGCTCAGAAAGCTCCTCTATGTCTCATTTCATGTAGTCCAGGGAGGTACGTCTCGGGTCATTCACACCAGCATGGACAATGACTGAGTCATATCTGTACTTGCCTTGGAGTGACCTGAGTGCTTGTGTTATGTGGCGGATCCTAGCGCCTGACAGGCAGCTCACCGTGACCTTCTCCTTGGTCAGCCTGGTGAGCGGGACGTCAGTGTGCCTGATGACAGAGTCACCTATTACAAGTGCATCAAGTGTGTTGTTTAGCCTTAAGGGCTGTGACTGTTCGGCACACTGGCTTTGTGAGCTATGTGTTGCACGTGTTTTGTTTTGGGCTAGCGGTTGCTTGGGTGTCTGCTTTGGAGGTCTGTGTTGCTTAGGCAGATTTCTATTTAGAGCCTCCGAGTATGTTTTTGTGTGTTTATGTGTTTGGTTTGCTGTTGTGGTAGGTCTATGTGAGACTGGAATTGTAGTGAGTGTGGTTTCCTTCTCCTCATGACTGGTTACGCCAGTACTGAGTTGAGAGAGCTTAGCCTCCAGTTTGGCTATATGGTTGCATCTCTCACATGTGTTGGAATTTGTTGGGAGGAGGAGAGGGTTGTCTGTGCACACGAGGCAGTTGTAACATTGCCTCAAGATTCCCAGATTCACCAGCTGGACCGGAGAAGAGATTGACAACTAACCTTTGGACATGCTAGAATAGTATTGGGAATTCCTTTACAATTGAAAAAAGGGCCAATGGGGAACAAGGTACTCAAGGGGAGTTTGTGAGGGTGTAGTGCTTTTAATTTTTTAGTGCTGACTTATATAATTGCTTTAGGGAGCAAGTGCCAGGCTTTAGAGTAGGAATAGGGTGTTTATTATGAGAACTAGATCAGTTCTAAGGCAAAAAGTGAAGAGCAGATTTTGTGGAGCCAAGAATGGTTTAAACCCAATTAAGCGGTGTTGCCCGATGCTGCGCTATGTGCAAAATCACGCAAAGCCATGCTAAAGTGGGTTTTATACAGGGGGGACTTAAAAGAGCTAGAAATTGGCCCAAAACGGCCAATAGACTACCAGATTCTTGTGCTGGGAACACTCCTCCAGGGATAGATAGGCTGCTCTAAGCTCTCCACTGCCACTGGTGAAGAAAGAAGCCTCCCTTTATCCAAGAAAGGAAATGGGCAACACAGGAACTTTCCAAAAGTCCAGAATACAACAAAGCCTGTATTTGGACTACTCTAGGTCAGGAAAGACGGGAAACAAGGATAATTTTTTTTTTTTTTTTTCTTTTTTGCAACAAACAGCAGGAAAATGCAATAAATATGTAACACAGGCTAGCGCACTTGAGTGTGTAGCCTCAACAGGTAAATGCAACAAACAGGACAAACTTTAAATTACAAGTGCAAAAGCAAGCTAAAGCTGTACCCAAAGAATGGTGTACAGCAACAGTGGTCCCTCTCCACAAAGGTGGTGCCTCGACGGACCCTGGAAACTATCGCCCCATAAGCATGACTAGCCTAGTCTGCAAGGCTATGGAGAGGATCATCATGGAACTCATTAACAAAGACATTGGAGACCTACAGACACTAGATCCTACCCAATTCGGCTTTGTCAAGGGCAGATCCTGCCTTTTGAACCTGGTTGACTTCTTTGAAACAGTCACCAAGGCCATAGATGAAGGGAAGGTAGTCCACACAGCCTATCTGGACCTTGCTAAGGCTTTTGACACAATACCCCACTCGGGCATCATAGATAAGCTATCCAGCTTAAATATAAACCCCTATGTCACAAGATGGGATGCAAACTGGCTCAAAGACAGAACCCACAGAGTCAGAGTTGCTGGAGCCATGTCAGACTCGAAACCAGTTACAAGTGGTGTCCCACAAGGCTCAATCCTGGGACCTCTCTTGTTCGGTATATATTTTTCCGAGGTACAGGCTAACACGGGAGGACTGTGGCTGACCAAGTTCGCAGATGACTGCAAACTGGGCACAATAATTGACTCTCCAGCTGACACGAGCATCCTCAAAAAGGTCTCACAGAGATGGATAACTGGTGCCAGAGCCATGGTCTAAAGCTAAATGCCAAAAAGTGTATAGTCATACCCTTTGGCAAAAACAAAGTGCCCACAAATTACCACATAGGTGGTAACCCATTAAGTACAGAGGAAGTAATTAGGGACCTGGGGACCCAAGTTGATAGTAATCTCTCCTTTGACAACCACTTTGCCAAAGTGGTTAGAAAGACCTTCTACATAGCCCACCT